>NW_005841966.1:2159167-2176631 GCF_000455745.1 Alligator sinensis | reverse complement strand
GAGTGTAAAGAGTTCAAACTCCTAAGAAAGACTACTCCTGAATTAAAACTAAAACCTCTTGTTAGGTGGTCCTAAGTAAAGAAAATGTATACTTCCTCTAATTAGACAGATGATGCTTTACAATGAATAATATAACATCTTATGTCTTATAATAATGTCATATTTTTATAACATTATTAATACCAGACAACTGGCACATTCATCCATACATTGCTGTAGGCCTGGTAGAATAGTAAAGCAGAATTTTGCCTTATTTCTATAAATTGCAAGCATTTACAAGTGTATTCCAATTTTAATTCACGCATCCAGCATATTTCAGATGCTTGGAAAAAACTCTAGTAATGGATTTATTAACATTATAGAGATTTATACAAGTGTAAGTCTCTCTGGAGGCCAACTTTGGACACATTGTTCAAATGACCGAAAATACACAAAATAATTTACAATGAGAAAGCTGGCTTGCCAGCCTCCTTTCATGAATTAGTGGAAAAACCTGAAGCACCTAATACTTTCCAAGATTCAAAGGCTTTGGAAATATGTAAAGGTTGTTAAGTGAGGGATGAAGCATTTCTTTACCTAATATAGTTTATGGGAGGAGGGGAGCAAGCCACACAAAAAACACCAAAAACAACAGTCTGGTGTTCACCAGTCCTGAACCAGAGGAGGAAATTACATGAATACTTAAAATACAATTGCTACCTATCGCCCCTGCTTCTGCTCCCTTGCCCTCTATTTGCATCTCCCCCAACCCCACAGTCTTTGTGCCCCCTATTAGTCCCTTGCTGCTTACCCTTGCTCTGGCCCCAGTCTGGGGCAAAGAGTATGTTTGCTCTGGCCCCAGCACAGCAGTAACATCAGCTCAGACTAGGCCTTGGAGCTGGAGCTGTCATGGGCCTGGAGCAAACATACTCCATGCCTCAGGCTCCAGTGGGGCTGGAACAAGGGTAAGTAGCAAGCTGGGAGCAGCAGGGGGCACATGGGGGAGAAATGGGACCCAAGTCAGTGGGGAAGGGACAAGGGGCAGTGGGGTAGCAGGTGAATTTAAGATGATCCCCCCAGCAATTAGGTTCTATACATGGGGAAAAAAAAGTTTGTTATAATCTTCCATGTTTGTTTATTTTTCCATGTATACAATTGAATTATTGGGGGGGACATATTAAATTAAGATTTAGGTAAATATGGTATTTAAAATTAATGTGGTATATAATACTTCATGAACTCAACCGATTTCCAGTGACTAAGGAATCAGCACAGTTATTCTGGATGTTTTATAAGCAAAAAGGAAAATCAGCTCTGCAAAGATTTGAACATGGGCATGTTGTTTTTTACATGAGAAGTTCCATTTGAATCAATGCAGCTACTAATGAGCGAAGTGAAATGCATACAGTTTACTTTGCCCAGCAGACATGAGGGATGAGTATGATGCTGTGATTGTAGAGGTCTATATTTGAGTGTCTATAGCTCAAGACCACAGGGAAGAGTAGGTGAATGGCATTATCTTTGTAGTGTTGAGACCACTACTGTTTAGGATGGCTATATAGGCTCCATTAAAGTATTATTACTTTACTCCATTAAAGTGTCCCACTACCTTTAATGAGTTTATTATAACCTTCCTGTGAGAGAAGGAAGTGTAATTGCTAAAAGATCAGAAAGGGTTCTATAAAATACTGCAAAAAGTGTTTCACATGCAGAGTACATGAATTACAAGGGGGAGAATAAGTGGGCTTGACCAATGTAGCATACTTAAAAAGGTAGCTTGATCAAAGTCTGAATAACAATAGAGAGAAGACTTTAATCTAGGAGAAAAAGGCATAACAGGATCAAATAGCTGGAAACCAAATATATGACTTAAATAGGTTTTCAGTCTTTCTCAACCATGTACTTTGGGAGCAGGTGATGTAGACCTACTGCTCTGTTTTCTTACATGTTTTGAACACCAATACCTATATGCAACATAGCATCACTGACTTCTGATTTAGCACTATTAAAGTATGCACATGCATTTGCTGTGGTACCAGTTTACTCAAAAGTAAATGGTGCCAGGCAAGCATCTACATGTGCAGAGTGGGTGCAGATTTGCCACCAATCTGCTCCAGGCTCTGGCTGCAGCTGCCCTCTTCAAAAGGTAGCTCTGCTCTCTGGCCAACCACTTTCCAGGCCAGGAGCAGTGTGCCCAGTACAGGGATAGCACGCAACAGCTCTCTCCTTGCTGCCTTTGCCTCCCTGTGCTATGGCTGCCCCAGCCCCTGCCCCTGCCCCTCCCCCTGCCAGTGATGTTCAGCACCCTGGCCTCCTGCTGGCCTGCCGTGCTGATGGCCACCTATACCATGGCTATCTCACCCCCCCGAACTACTCCACGCGCAGCAACCATTTACCTGCCCACTGTCTCAGGGCTGCCACAACGTGCCTGCCACCTTGACCCTGTCTGCCTGGCTGCACCCCACCAAGGATGCTGATAATGGGCTCTAGGATGCCATGGCTGGAGCTCCTGTCACCCTCCTGGGCCTCCAGCTCTGCCTCCTCTAGGCCTGCCAGGCCAGCCAGGACTGGTGGCGGCACATTGTTTAGCACACATGGGGTGATAAGCAGTGGCTGGAGGCCTTCTGTATGACCTGGACCACCTTCCAGGTGTACTGGAGCAGCTCTGGCCACACCTGGAGTGGCAGGACACCAGCATGCAGCTGCCCCTCCCTGCAGACACTCACTTGGGCCCAGCCCTGCTCAAGCTGGCTGCATACCATGGGGGGCAGTACGTTGGCCACCTGTTTGGTGCGGGCAAGGCCACCACTGGGGTGGCCATCTTGGAGGTGTGTAGCACCCTCCAGGATGTCCTTGGGGGACATCGTGCTCCACATGCATGACTCCCTGGCGGTGGTGATGGGGTTTTGTGTCCTGAGATTCCTCCAGTGCATCATGGCCCTGGATGGGACCCACATTCCTGTTACCTGCCTGACGCATGGAGACTGTCCCTATTACAGCTGGAGAGCTTTCCCTTTGTGGTGCTCCAGGCCATTGTGGACCACCACAGGGCCTTTACGCATGCCAGCACCATGTCTTCAGGAACTCTGTCCTGCCATGCCTAGTGGAGAGTGAGCACTTTGTGCTGGGGGTGCTGGACCTGCATCTGGACGCTGTGGTGGTCCTGCTCCTCCTCATTGGGAACCCCACCTACCCACTCTTGCCCTGGCTCATGGGATCCTACACTGGCCACCTGGACCCCTGCCAGGCCCACTTCAACCTGTGCCTGGGTGGGACCTATGCCCTGATGGAGTGTGCCTTCGGCCACCTCAAGGGCCTCTGGTGCACCTGCCAGTGGGGGCCAGGACACTGGGTGCTGGAGGTGCTGGTTAACCACCTCCTCCAGCACTCTCTACTTTAGCCCACCTGCATCGCTGCCCATGGACCACCCCCCACCCTCGGTCTACCTCCAGCATGATGCTCACTGCAGACACGTCACACAAGAAGAAGTTTTTATTCCCCTCACATCAAGCACAGCCCCCCTCCCCCTTCAACGGCAGGGCTGGGCCCAGGAAGGGGGTGGGTGGCACCAGATCTGGGGCAGGGACCAGGCTAAGGGCTTCTGGCTACCAGAGGTGGCACAGAACCTTTTCTCAGGCCCAAGCAGGGGCCTGTTGCTGGGCTGTGGGTGGCTGCCAGGAGCTGCACCTGGAACTCCCTGTTCACCCAGTCATGTGCCTCTTCACACTGGTCCTATGCTTCCTCACAGATGACATCCTCTGCCTGCCACCTGTCCTGGCAGGCCACATCCTCTGCCTGCCAGGTGGTCCTCTGATGCTGTGACCAAGTGGTCCAGGAGGAGGTTCCTGTCCAGGGTCCTCTGACAAAGTCAGCATATTTGAAGGGCCCCAGCTATGGGCTGTAGTGACCCTGAAACTGCATCCTGGCTGCCAAGTGTGGCCTGTCCCCCGCTTGTTGTTGTAGGCCCTGTAGAGCCATGAGAAAGGTGTTTGTGCATTTGCTACATTTCACAGATAAGATGCTCTGTACCAGGGGCCGTGCACTGCCTGGCCTCAGATTGGGGGTTGGGTGTGCATGGGTGCCCAGGGACCATGGTAAGTCAGGTAGGCAAGCCTGGCCCAGGTGGCCACTGGCCAACACTGGCCGAGACCCCCATCCCCATTCACCCCCTGTAGGGGGTCTTCTCCAGGAAGGTGCCCTAGGGGCTGGCAGGCTGCTGGGTGCTGGCCACAGGCAGCCTGCCTCCCCTGTCCCTTTCTAAGGGTGGGACAGGCCAGGCTCCTGGCAACATTTGCTGCCATGGCTTCTGATCCCATTGCCCCCCTCCTTCTGTAGGCCAGCCCGTCTCCTGCACTGCCGTGCAGCCCATGGCACCTGGCTCAGGGGTCCCTGACTATGAACTGCCTGCACCCCCACCCTCCCCATAGGGGTCTTCTCCAGGAAGGTACCCCAGGGCCAGCCCTCTCCCCTGTAGTGCTGCTGTGCCCTGAGCATGCCTCTGCCGTGCATGCCCAAAGTGGTGCATGTGGATATTTGCATGGACCAAGGGGCGCCCGACCCACTATGCCTTGCTGCTGCTGCTGGCCATGGTGCCCTGGGCACATCTGCACACCTGACACAGGACCCTGAGCTATTACAGCATGGGAGTGGGGCAAGCGCGGACTTCCCTGCAACCTCTGCCACTACCTGGAGGGCTACCTGTGGCTACACTACACGTCCCTGCCCCTCACTGCTGAGGAGGACATTGCTATCAGCATCAATGCACTGCCTGGCATGAGAGGTCCATCACAAAATCATTCACAAAGTTGGTTTATTGCTCAGCGTGAGAGGTCCATGCCTGCCTAGCTGCAGGGGCATGGGCTGCTAAATAAGTTTTTGCACCATCTCCTGCCTCCATGTATGCTGTGGCGGAGTGGGGGGGAGGGAGTGAGGGGGGAAACTCGGGACCAGGGTGGAGAGGGCCCTCACTCCAGGGTGGGCTTTACCACATGGCTGGGGCTAGTGTGACTGGTGGCTACAGCTGGTCTTGGTGTGGCTGGTGGCTCCAGTTGGATGGCGTGTGGCTCCAGGTGGTGTCTTTGGATGGCAGGGCACAGCGGGTGAGTGCCCGGCTGGGGCCCCGCTCTGGGGAGAAGCTGCTGGCGGCTGGCAGTGTCATGGCCAGCTGTGTCTTGTGGCTGGCCCTGGGGCTGAGTTGGCGCAGCAGGTGCTGGTCCGGGCTCCCCGAGCTGCTGGTGGACATAGCAGCCAGGGAGCTTGGTGGGATAGGCTGCTGGATGTCTGGGGGGGCCCTCCCCTGGTGATGTGTCACTGTGCGTGCTAGGCCAGTGTAGGGGCTCAGGCAGGCTGCCTGTGCTGCTGTAGACAGCACAGTTGTGGCCTGGGTCCTGGGGATGTCTTTTAGTTGCTGCATAAAGGGCATGGACTTGCAGGCACTCCCTGACAGATCACTATGGTTGGTGATGGCAATCTACTGTGCCCACAAGGTCTTGATCTATATGCGGCACTGCCATGCCGACAGGTTGTGCCTGCACTCCTGCATCCGGCCTGATAGCCCATCAGACATGGACTTTGGAGCACCCACCCTGCTCAAACAGGTGCTGCACCTCTGCCTTGCCCCACAGTGCCATCAGGTTGCCAGTTTCCTTCTGTGATCAGCTGGGGCCCTAGGTGGCAGACATGGGCATGCGTATAGGTGGTAGCAATGACGAAGCCAACGTGGGTCTTGCTCTGGTTCTCTGGGCCTCCGCGCAGCTGTCCCTGTGCTGCCATCTGCCTGCAGCACCCAGTGCA
This sequence comes from Alligator sinensis, assembly GCF_000455745.1. Classification (NCBI taxonomy): domain Eukaryota; kingdom Metazoa; phylum Chordata; order Crocodylia; family Alligatoridae; genus Alligator; species Alligator sinensis. The sequence continues at coordinate 2,170,859 of NW_005841966.1, read as the reverse complement.
GGGATCCAGCCTGGGACTGACAGCCATATGGCTGAGGCAATGCCCCGCAACACCTCCAGGCTCAGCACAGGCTGCTGAGGGTGGGCAGGTGGAGCTGGCCTCAGCAGCCAGAAGCTGCCTACAGCAGGGCCTGGGGGCTGGTAGGCCTGGCTGGAAACTGGATGATGTGGGGGCCTGGATGATGTGGCCTCACAGTCGCATGGCACTGCAGTGCCAGGTAGCAGTGCTGCATTGCAGGCAGATGGGGCCAGCTGGCCTGTGGCCTGCCCAAGGGGACATGGGGCCTGGAGTGGCCTCAGGCTCCCTGCTGGTGTGCCCCAGGGTTCAAAATGCCTGCAGGCTTTTAAAGGCTTAAAAGGCAGAGGCTACTATAGAGGAAGCAAATGCAAGTATCAAATTTACTTAAGTGTAGGGTTCTTTACTGCACAGTAAGCATGTGCACATGTAGATGTGCATGCTTACTGCACAGCAAACTATGCTACAGCACAGTTAAGCATCTTGTGGAGATGCACCCAGAGTGGTTGAAAACCTCAGCCATATCTGCTTGAGTTTACAGGGAACCTAAGGCTGAACCTAGAGTAACTAAGGTGGGGACATGGTTTGAAATGTTTTTTTACCTCCAGAACCAAAATGCAGTCAGAGACCTATATTGAAATGAAAACTGAGAGACCTGAGAGAATAATCAAGACTTCTTCCTGCCTCCTCCCAAACACTCATACTTTCATATTATAACAATCATACTTCAGGCTTTGCAATTATGCTAACCTTGGAAGTGTTCCAATTCAGGGGTCTGAGAACCACTACTGCTAGACTCTTCCAACTCTCGTCTCCGATGACGTACTATGCCATCCAAATCTGAGTAGTCTTCATTTAAATCCTGAAGGCAAAAGGGTCATCAGGAGAGCCAGGAAAGCCCCAAGAAATTATACAGATTATTCCCCATCTCTTCTCCCACCTCCCCACTCCAAATTGTACCTAGTGTAACATACTCTGAAACAACAACTCTTTATATCATGAAGTATGACTATAAAGCTTCAGTTCTGGGTGAAGTTTATATGTCAAGCAGTAAATATCAACTCTGTTTTGACCAGTCAGCTGAACTAATATATAGGGGATGGACTGTAAGCAAAGCTTTGAGAAGCCTGTTGGGCTGCCAACCCTGACAACTGCAGCAAGTTGCTTCCTCTGCAAGTTAGCACAGAATATTATGAAAGACTGGGTGTTGGATCTTTCTTTATTGCTAGATATTTCTATTTCCATGCATAACATGAATGGACTGTATACTCAGGACAGGTGCAGACACTGCATGTATTCATGCCTTGCTCTGTACATCCAGCTCATACCCAGGAAGCTATTGCTAGTTGCTATTTGGGGTTTAAGAAAACCCCACAAAAACCTGTTGTGGGGAGTTTTCCTTCCATTTGGGACATTGTACAAAAATTTGTACCTTTTGGACTTATACTGAATGAAAACTTATCAGGAAAAAAAAATCAGCCTTCTTACCAAAGGCAGAGTAGTAGGACGATCAGCCCTGAAGCTGTTTTCAGCAGAAGATGGATTAGGACTGTTGCCAACACTTGTGCCCTGACAGCCATTTCAAAAAATAAAAGCAAAAGACAAGACCCAGTTATCTACTTACTAAATCCTTAACAAAGCAGTTGTAATGAACACAACTGAACAACATAGCTTTGCTCTGTTAATACTAACCTCTAGATGCCTACAGACAGATTTTAATAATTTGTCGGTCCTGTCTCTTGAGAGTAAGGAGACAAATATGTACTGAAAAACAAAATCATTCACAAAATTGGTTTATTTTTTAAGGAAACATTTTGTAGAGAAAGGTGAAACTTGTGTGCTTAAGTGGGGTGTATCTGTTGGTTTGGTGACTCTCATAAGTTAGTAAACAAAGGCTCACAAACGTTGAAGTAAAGGACCCACTTTAAAAGAGTATAACGGATCAGGGACAAGACATCATACAATCTGCCAAATCCTGAAGCTCATACCTGGGCAAAACTAGGGTGGTTTGCCAAGCCTTAGATGAGACTTTGAAAGAGGACAGGGAATATGCTTCAGCGAGATGAAATTACTTTCCCTCTGCATCGTTATATCTAAAAAACAGCCCCCTTTCATTGCAGATGTTGTTCAAGATACTCAAGTTTTGGGTTTTTTTAAAATTATAAACAACATTTAAAAAAAAAAGGGTGAATACTAGTGTGGGCTGCTTATCAAGCGCAACTCAACTGAAATAGATGGTGGCCTCCTATCCAACTGGTAACAAAGGAGAACCATAGATGTTGCAGACCTGGCTACCAATCCAGGTTGTGACAGTTTGCCTCCCCAGCTTTTCAACTGCCTCCCAGATTGCTCTGAAATAAATTTCAGCAGTAAGTAGGGAATGAATACTTAGAAAGGTGCTGGTATCCTGATCCTCTTTAATCCCTTCTCCCTTTTCTACTAACTACAGAGCTCCAAGCTGAAGGAGATCCCAGGGAAGAAGAGAAAGAATGGCAATGAAAGTTGTTCTGTCCTCCTACCCACACAGGGGATAAAGGTGGTCCAGAAGCCAAATCCTGCAGTGTTTGGTTTTGTGTGGCTGTAAATGATTGATCACATTGAGGGGAGACCTGGTCACATGTTATATATGGCCATCTGATCCTCCTGATTTTACCCTAATTGACAGAAGAAATTGAGGAGGAAGATAACTATGCTGCACAAACTTACCCGCTCAGTGGCAGTAGCTATGATCAAAGCATTTGGCACCAGAAGGGCAGTTTTGGTTTTCTTTATCAGCGTTACTGAGACAACAGGTATACTAATCTGAAAGGAGATCATTATATTAAGAGCACTGAGCAATGTAATACTTCAATAGCATTTGTGGTCGTTTACAAATAGTCAGTTGTATGAAAACTACTCTATTAACATGAAAAAAAAATCAAGAATGCTGAAATGTTATCTGTTCTCATTATCTTCCAGGTCCCTCTTTTGATCATTTCAGAGGATGTGTGTTGATGTGGGGAAACCCTGATTTTTAGATCTTTTTTTGCTTTCTCATTAGCTGGTTTATCAATTAGCTAAATTTTTTTTTCCCCTCCTTTGGAAAGTAGAGTTTTCAGACATAGTCTGAATTAGTTCCATTTTTGCAAAACAGCTATTCAGGAAGTAATGCCGCATAAGTGAGGTTCCACACAGAAACTTCCTTATTTATGAAAGAAATGCTCCAAAACCACAGAGATGCAGGTCAAAAGAATGAGCACACTGAAATTATTGTGTCCCACCATTTGTAAAGAAACTAGCTTACAGGAAACAGCTGAGTAAACAGTTCAGTTCTTTGATCATTATTAAAAGGATCATACAACATACCCATGCTTAATATACTTTAAGATAATCCTCATGGATATCATCCACCTTTTCATTGTGCACCTGTCAAATATATCACAAGTCAGTATGACCTTATTTTTGTCCTCCCTACTTTATTGTTAGATGTAATTTCATTAGTGATCAGCTTGTTGAATTTTAGGGTATTTTGATCCAGGAGTTTTGTATGGGCCCCATTTTAAAAACCTATATTATTCTGTGTTATTGGGGGTGGGCAGGGCAGTTAGTAGGAAGACAGGCAGATATGATCGTTTAGGGTACATAGCCATCCTGTTAGAATTATAAGAGATGGGCCAGTAAGTGACCTTTCATAGCACAAATGAAAGCAGATACTACTGCAGGGTAATATTTCAAGACTGCTGCTTTGCATAGTGGGTCTTATTAAAGACACAAAATAAGCAAAAGCTAGCAAGGGGTATGAAGCCTTTATCTAAATATTTCATTCTAACTCCGTATTCTCTTCCAGGTTAACCCTCCAACTTCACCAATATTTTTGCTTAGGATGGACATAATATTTTGTCAAATGCTCAGTTTAGCAATGGGTACGCTGTACCTCTGTCTGTAAACTGAAGAAGCCAAGGCTTTTTGGCTGAGCTGAGGTTCTGGCCATGTTAGAATGATTAGAAAGGGTTAACAGCTAAAACTGAAAACTTTGAGGCAGGTAAAGTTGATTAGTTTGACAGTACTAGGTACCATCACCCTGGCTGAGAATCACTGGTCCAGAACAGAGTCATGTGGAGAAGTAGAATGAAGTGGGAAACTGTAGCATGCCATACTATTCTGCGATATGAAGCAAACACAAATAAGGATTGCAAGGCTCCACATGGGACACATGGAACAATGCTTCAAACTGATCTGCTAAGTGTTTAGAGGTTTATCCAGCACTGTAATAAAATCTCTTCTACTTATAAACACAAATAAGGCTTCTCCATTCACCACAATCCAACCCTGATTGCATGCATTTCAATAGAACTCACTCAGGGCCCATCTACATGTTACACTTAAGATGTGATTAACCAGTTAATCACATCTTAAATTATAACCCAGCCACACATTCAAACAATTAATGGAGTGATAAAAGGAATAAACCACAAAGTTATTCCACAAAATAAGTGTAATAACTTTGCAGCTCTTTACTATCACACAATTAATTGAATGTGTAGCCAGGGGCCCCTTCAGCTGACCAGAACACCCAGCCAGAGGACCTCCATGCACACCCCAGAGCCTGGGAGCTCAGAGCTGATGCTGGGAGACCATAGATGGTGCAATCTCCCAGTTGTGGGGACACCTGGAGCACCCCTGTGACTGGAAGACTGCATCAGCATCAGCTAATTTGCGAGCCCACAATCATGCTTCTTGCCATGCATGTGTGGCATTCGCAGGAAACTTAACCAGTGCTGTAGCAGCTAAGTTTGGTGCCCAGAGCAAAGCCTGCAGCAGCAGCCTGCCCTCATCCCATGCACAGATCCGGGGGGGCACACCTCCCCACCCCCATGCTTGCCTGGGTGTGCACACAGTGGCAGGGGCTGCCCTTCCCCTGTCCCTGCATCTCCCCACCAAAACAAGCTGCTCACAGCTCCATCCCATGCTCCTCCCCGGCTGGGCAGTGTCTGTTGGTGTCCCTTCGCTTTGGTGCCCAGGGCAATTGCCCACTCGCCCCCAACTTGCTACGGCACTGAGCGTGACTGTGTGGATCATGCATCAGATCCTATTGTACTTTTACCTGCATGTATAGATGAGCCCAAAGAGCATGAAGAACTTGTGGCTATTGATTAGAGGACTTAAGAGACATTCAAGGTAAGAAGCTGATCAGATCACGTAGCAATAGCTAAACTAATAGCAGTCCTGGGTACCCACTTGGAGGATGTTGTGTGCAAATATAGCAGCCAGCCAGCTGTGCTGTTCCTGCCCAGGGCAGAACTGCTCTGTTACATCTCTGTCATGTAGGTCTAGTGCCTTTTTTTTTTTTTTTTTTTTTTAAGAGGAGACATTTCCTATAGTGTATTTTCCAGGTTCCCACATTCTGGGGGTGCAGTGGGGAAGCTAAGGGTGAGTTGGGGGATGTGGCATGGTAGGGAGAGAAGGAAGGGGGAGGTGAAGGGAGGAATTATGTGGCTTCTGGTGCTCCAAGGGCCCCACTAGCAGAGGTATGTTTTCCCTAGCCACCTAGAGGTTGGATAGCTGTTAGAAAGTTGTTCCTGATATTCAGCTTATTTTACAACTCTTATTTTTCCCAAAATTGTATCCCCAGTTCTGCTAAAATTGTATCCAGAGTTCCCTTTTCCTCTGCTTTTGGCACCAATGAAGTTTGTAGGTTTATTTCATATCTATTTGTCTGTTAGTTGCTGCTTAGTTAAAACAAAAACAAACAAACCAACAAAAAACAACTTTTGGCTCTTTCCTCATAATTTAGTCCCTCTTAGTTGACAGTTGTTATGTTTCTTTGAAACCCTTCAATTTTTTCAGTATCTTTTCAATAATAGGTGCTCATATCCAAGCACAACAAATCCAGGAGCAATTTCATTATAAATAAAATATAAACAAACAAACAATATAAGTACATAAATAGTCCCCAGTTTTTCCATATTATCTATTCTCAGGTTTACTCATCCCATTTAGCTTGAGGAAAGTGGATTATATTTCTTCTTGCGTATTAAACTTCATTTTTCAAAATCTGAAACTCAATTTGGGTTGAAATTTGCCACTTTTAGAGTGTGTAGATATCCAGTCCAAGTAAAAGATAATCTTATTAGTTTTAATAAAACTACACACTAAGTAAAGCACTATTTGGTATGAGCCAAGGTTGAGGTTGGCAGAATCTGAATTCATTCGTGTTTATTTCCTTATCTGGACCACGTCTGCCGTTACCCATTTGTATCAGCGAATGAACCCTGACTGAATAGAATCCATCAAGTCACACTGAGTCACAACTTAGTTACTTGAGTCATGTAAGACTCTTCAATCCTATTTCATCATCTTAATATTGCTTCAGATTAGGAGGAATTCCCTGCAGATTTTTGACAGGATCTCCTTCCTCTGTTGGTTAAGTGGCTATGGAGTTACGCAAGTCAAGATATATTGCACTGGTATCCTAGAAGTTATGTAAAAGGTGTGCATCTGAATTTAGTTTTCATTCAAGGAGTTGCACAAACAAGCTTAGGACAAAAAGTATTCCCACAAAAAGACCAAGCAAAAACAGTAAGATCAGCCACATTAGTTTCAACAGGGTCCCAAGGATTAGAAGCCTGGATAATTACATTGAAAACTTTAAGCTCTTGGGACATGAACTGACTCATTTTCTGAATGTGCAAGCCTTAATTGGAGTCCTTGCAGTACAATAAGAGTTGCACAGATAATGATCCAGAATGTAGATCCCAGCATTCTCCCCTTCCTAGCATCCCATGAAGAACAGGAAGGGACACTGGGAGAATACTTCTGTCCCTGACTTCAGTCCCTCAGTTCAATCACCACTGTCTTTATTCAGTCACTGAATTGCTATTGATTGTGTATTCCCACTCATCTGCAAACAAATGCTCTCCCTATGCATTGTGCTTCTCAGTCTTGCCTCCTTTTGTCCCTCTAGCACAAGACTCCATGAAGCAGAACAAGGAATGAAGCCCTTGTCATGCTGATCGTGCCTGCCTTGCCCTCATCTCCCTATTTTACTGCAATTCCTGTGATCACAGACCCGATGAAGAATGTCCTGCATTCAAAATGTTGTCTTACTTTATCCCAACTGCATAGTTGGTCCAATAAAACATACCGTCCTAAAAAAATTCTTGCCTCTTGTCTATTTTTTTAGCAGACTTTTTACCCTGACAGTTCTTTGGGCCAGGGATCACATCTTCCTTTGTGCTGGTTGCATATATATAGTACAACAGAGCCCCAATTCTGACTGGAGCTTTAGGTTACTATTACATTAATACTCAATAAAACAAAACACAACAAAAACACAGACCACAAAGATAGGCTTATTTTAGTTCTGCACAATAAGGAGAGGAGGAATTTCTAGTGAATACCTAGATGCTAGGAAAAAAATGCACTGTAGATTTTTTTTTTTTTTTTTTTTACTAACCTTAGTGTCTTTACCAAAGACTTTAGAATGGAAACAAATCCAGTTCTCAGATATGTACAACTTTCCTTGGTACAGAATTTCTTTTTGCAGAGCACAGGTAAAACCTACCAATATACACACAGAGAGGTAAAGTGCATTATTTAATACTGAGACTAGTTGCAGCCCAACAGGAGCTATTTTGAAAACCACTGATGTAGACCATTAAAACTTTTGAAGTCATGGAATCTTTTCATATTACTTCCGTCACAGAGCCCCCACCCCTATCCTGAAGGCTGACATGGAACCAGGTGGCCTGCCCTGGCAATGCTGGTGCACCATCTCTTGGCTTGCTCTGCCATTGCCTCCCAATCTCTTGCTCTCTCTCTCTGAAATCCTAAATAAAAATATTCCTCCAGACTTGCCTAAGACCAGATTGAGACTCTTATTTGGACAGTACATTTTTGGACACTATATTTTAACATTACTTTGTGGTCAATCTTGCCCATTTGTCTAGTTTAGTGAGGGCCAGCAAGTTTAGCAGGCGTACCACAAATTAGTCCTACACCCTCCAAGTGTGGGTGTAACCCTCTTCCCCTGCCCAACTGGCTGCTCTACTTCATTTCCTGCCCTGTGTTCCCTGCCTGATTTGCTGCTCTGTTTTCTGCTCTATCTGCAACTCTGCTGCCTGTGTATTCCTTGGCCTGCTGCACATCACACACAGATGCCCATGCCACTTGCAGCATACACGCCACCCCGATTTAGTTTCTAGTTAACCCTGCATTCAGATTTGGTGTTTCAAATGCACACATTCAGGGCCACTCTGGAGCCATCTGTGTGGCTAATTTGTGAGCCTGGACACATGCGAAGCGAGTGGAAATTATTTCTTGGTATACACTTGTGAACATGGAAGTCTTCAAAGTGAGCCAGCCAGTTCTCTTACATCTAACCTACATGCACTCTGTAGGTACTAGTTGTTAAAAGACAAGTCTTGGCTACTTCGAGCTGTAAAAGCAAAGCAGTCTCAAGACAGACCATGATTCATAACATCTCCTAAAAAATTATATATGCAGGGAACTAAGTTTCATTCTGTAAAATTTCTGTAAGAGTACCCAGCAGAGGTAGGAGTAGGCCTTAGTTTGTGTTTTGGCTTTATTACTTAAGTTAAATATGTAATGGGTATTTTTTTAGTAAGTACATCTTAAATAATATACAGCTTGAATTGTCCTGTTATTGAATACAATTGTCCACTGGATTAAATAAGCGGCAAACAAAGTGATGATTTAATACTTACTTTGTTTCAGTTGCTCATCAGTTGCGACCTCCAGAAAAAGCTTGTGAAAGTGAGCATTTGACTTAATCTGAAGTTAACACAAAAACACACACCACATAATACAGTTAGTTATTCCTTCATTCATTAAATGATAATTCCACCCCTGCTCACTTGTTTTGTTGTGAGGCTCTATTTTTGGCATTTCAGCCACTGATCAAGAGACCAGGCTTCATATACAAACCTTATCAGTATACTACAATGAACAATGCTGTTACTGAGTCACAATAGCATAATATTTATACACTTTGAAAAAGGCGCACATGAGCACACAATCTCTGCATTACCTGATGTTTTTTCCTTTCAGCCTTGGAATCTCTCTTGATGTCTGCTGCCAAGAAGGGACTCTCCACACTGATCTTTGTCCTAAATGGAAGAAAACATCCCTAATATCATTCTTATGCCATTTACAGATATTCAGATTGCTGCTCTCCCAGTAGAAACCACAATTGTACACATGTTCAGAATCTTCATCCCAGAGCATAAAGAAGGCTGCTCAGGATAAAAATAACCCAGGAATGAGTCAGGGTTAAACGACTTCCAGGAGAGCAGCTGCAGCACAGTTCTCAGTATCCCAAGGTGCTTTGCTATCTTTTCCCACCCTCATCCCCAGGGCAGTGTATACCACTCAGACTGAACTCTGCTGTTCCAGTTGAGCAGGGAGCAGAACATGGCCCCTTCACGATCCTACATTGCACTACAGAGAGACATACAAGCTGACTCTGAGCAGTCTGGGTCAGCCAGTCAAGGCTGCCCTGTGTATTGTTGCCATCTAGGGAGACTGAGGGAGTCTGTAGAGCACAGAGATATGTACTTAGGGGTCCCCTGGCTGTGCAGCCTCAGCACTGCAAACTGCTCTTCAGCATTCAAATGTCTGTTCAGGCATCTCTGGATAAGCTTTTCTACCAGGAAAAGAAACCCAGGATAATTTTCCCAGTTCATTTGAATGCGTGTATGCAGCTTTCATTTAATTTAATTAGTCTTGTTACCAACAGTATGCATACTTTCAGTCTTCGACGCACATTCATCTTCCAATAACTCATTGTTCCATTTGTAACCCTCAATAAAACTGGATAAGGGGCATCAAACTTCAGATTTTAAAATGTACCTAGTCTCAGAGAGCAATGAAAGAACATCTTTTAAAAGTTGGAAGGAATATTTGTTGCTTGAAGTCTATAAGCTACTGCGAGTCTCATATATTTTGTATAAAACCCAGGAGGCAAGCCCTCTGGTTAGCTCAAGGAAAGGTTTACTGTGTTTCTTTCAGATATCACTTGAAATATTTACTGCTAGGCTCAGGAAGCATAGGAGAATTTCATAGTATAAAGTGCAGAGTCATGCATTTGGAGATTAAATGAGAATCTCTGCTGTGAACTGAGACCTCGTTTGGAAGTAACCGATGGAAGAAATGTGTCGATATATTCATCCTCTGATTAATGCACCTATTTGAGGAGGCTAAAAAAAAAAGCAAATATGGGTCTTCACTATATCTGCTGAGACATTTTAGCAGAGGTAGGGAAGGGCCAATTACACTGTACAGAACATTGGCAAGACTCCATGTGGGCTACCATGTATAGTTCTGGTCACCCATGCTTAAGAAAGAAATTCAAACCAGAACAGGTGCAGAAAAGATCTATCAGAATGATCAAGAGAATGGAAAACCTGTCATACAAGATGAGAGGAGTGCTTGCTTTATTTATACTAGCAAAATAAAGGCAGCAAGATGAGATTTCTCTCTCAAAATACATGTTGGGGGTAAAAATAGGGAAAAGGAAAAACACCCCACTATTTAATATAAAAAGAACAATGCTGCAGCAAGAATAACAGGGTATAAACTGGCTGCAAATGATGTTTTGCTTGAAAAAAAGTAGAAGAAAGCAGAAAAGTGGCAGGTAACATTGTTACCTGTGGTAGCAGGAGACTAGATTCCTCCACCCAAGTGGGACACTTTGATTTCACAATAAATGCACTCCACAAAGGCTATCAGGAAAACATTCATTATGACAGAGGAATGTGCAGTCTACAACAAGCATTATTGCTTCATTGGTAAAAATTCTTGAGGAAATGTAAATGAAGGCAAACGTGTGTGTGCTGCTTTATGAGCAACCCTGAGATTCTAGGGTGGTTGTTCGATTGATCATCTAACAGATCTGCTATTAGACTTGTATTCCAGATTTGTGATCCAGTCACCTAGGTCTCTGACTGGGATTTTAGGATTAGCATAGCATGTGTTTAATATTCTCCCAACGCCACATTTTTTGGGCTTCTAAAAGACAAAACATAAGAAGATATTCACACCTATTGGGATTTGTCATTGAATCTTGTCTCTACAAGAAAGCAGAGACAGAGGGAGGACAGGATACAATCAGGACCTTAATATATAATTCTCTTTCTCACTTATTTCTTGGGAGGGGTCTTTCCAATTTTTATTGTTGCTAAATTTGTCAGTTTTCTGACTTTACCTAGCAACACCAATTTTTTTCCGGTCATCAAAGTATTCTGCCTCACTGGCTGGGACGTGCAGCATTATGTTGGATGATTTTCCAGCCTTCTTCCTTTCATCTGCACCATTTTCTCCATCAGAGCTACAAAGGACACAAATAAATAAATAAATAAAAGCAAGCCACTGCATACTAATTTAACAAGAAATTGTAGGATTTACAATATGAGACTTGAATGAGAGGAATTCCCATGCATATTAACGATGCAAGAATATATATTGTTAACAACACAACACACACTACTTTATCTCATGTAGAAATTTATAACATCATAGCTCAGTTCTTGGATTTACATCGTACCATCACTGTTGTGTCAGAGTGCTTGGAGAAATTTTGCCCTTCACAAATATGTGGGGGAGGATATGAAGTTTCAGTTCCTAGCCCCCACATTTTTCTAACTATTAGAATTTTCTATGTATGTTAAATATTTACTAA
>NW_005841966.1:2140513-2159136 GCF_000455745.1 Alligator sinensis | reverse complement strand
TTTCCCTGGTATGCATTTCAGAAAAGTGGTTTAATTTCCTAGGATACAGCAAAATGCAGACTGTATGAAATCTTGTTAGGACCCAAGCCATATGACCTAAGGCAACAGAGAGAGTAAAACAGACTACATATTTCCAAGTAATCAAAGACCTTAAGAATTCCCCTTGTACTTCAATAATTCAAGTTTTCTATTATGAAGTAGAAACACTTCACACAATGTCTTATAGTGCTTTCAAGGGTGGTTTGAGGATTCTCAACACTATGGTAAAAAGGAAATATATTGCTTTGAGAAAAAGGTTTTTCCCTGAGATAAGTTTATGTTTTATATTTTATAGTTGGGCATGTTGGCAGAGTTCAAGAATCATGGCTGCTTTGTTTTGTCAGAATGTTGTTTGAATGCCATTTGTTATAATGTTTTCAAAAGCAGCAGATGGGGAACAGATCATGCTGCTTTATTTGCATATTAAGCAACATTTTATTAAAAAAAAAATCTATTCAACTTGGGAAGTTTAATGCAAGCAGAGCTCCTGTAATGGTGAGTAGCAAATGCTTCAATAGAAAAATATAAGCCTTAGGGCATAAAACTTTTGCTTGTACAAAAAAGCAACCCCAGATTGGATCTCTCTTGAGCAACATGAGCTACTGTACTGAGACTCCTGCAATGCAGGAGAGAACTGCTATTGAGACAGTCATTCATGATGTCTGTAGCTCAGTTTCCACTACAAGCGGAGGTATACATTTTAGATTCAATGAGGCAATGTTCAGTTCTTAACCAAGTCAAGCAGTAAGGAAAGTTGATTGGGCAAAGGGGCCATGTGGGAGGGGAATCTTATGCTGTACTTTGTGATCAATACATTCTTCATAGCAAAATATTATAACACCCAAAAAGAGAGAGAGAGAGAGAGAAAATGAGAGAAGGATCCTGATGGACAGTCCTCTTACTTAAAACCAATATGTCCCATTTAGCAGGCATTCGCTGTTGGCCCATGCAAGGAAGCATTATAGTGAAAACATACCCCACTCTCTCCCATCCTATGCAGGTCAAAAGGGAAGGAAGTGTCACAGCCACAACTTGTCCAGGGATAAATGCAATGTCTGTTCCTAGCTTAAGTGGCTGTGTTTGCTCTAGAACTATCCCAGGATTGGCATGTACAAATATCACCCTTTTAATCAGGGTCTAGCAAATGCTTGATTGCACTGATGCTTTTCTGTCATTGATTCAAGGATGCAGTCCTGGGATAACCATTCAGACGCACTTTGCAATGTCCTGAAACACAACTGTTATCGCTTCGTATCCCAAGAACCTTATTAAGATTTATCCCAAGCTAATAGACACTGGTATCTGAACAATTATACTTTGTCCTGGGATAAAATCATTTATCCTGGGATGAACGTGGCTGTTTGTAGCTTTAGAGTAATGTTGGGCTCTTAATAAATATGCCCAAGACCAAGAGGAGTACTGAGTATGGGCAAAAAACAGCTAGCTACATCATGTTTTTGGCATTCAGCACTTGCATTTACTTGGTAGCACTCCCTAATGGAGTCCAATGTAGTGTGACATGAGTTTTGTCCCTACTTACTACAATATTGTTATGGGAGCTTGCCCCCCGATCCCCCCCGCACCTTTTTTTTAAAGTGCTGATTAATTTAATCAACCTGAAAGACACTGCTTCTGTTACAAAGTGATGGAGGTAACCATATAGAAAATCTGCATTTTTAATTGGATTAGACTAAAGTATCAGAATGAAGTCAGTCCATTTTTCTCTCTACAAATACATATACTACTACCAAAATTATGAAGCTATATTGTCATAGGAAGCTATAAAGTGAACAGTAAAATGAACAACAAGAAAAGTTTGCCCTTGCGCTTTGCTAACAGATCAGAGATTGGAGAGGCCACTCAAAACACATTTTTAAGACTCTTTTCCCATTGCACAGAGGGGAGAGGGCAAGGATGGGGTACTGGAAAAAACAAACAAACACAAAAAGAGTTCCTCCTGGGGAAGTTCAAAAGAGAGATTTATTAAGGACAGAATTTAGTCTTAATATCTATATGCTTCTTAGCACAGGCAGATTCAGGATTTTTTAAGTGGGGGTGGGGAAGTAGCAACTGGCACTGCAGGGGTGGCTGACTGACCGTAGCAACTGGCACTGCAGGGGTGGCTGACTGTCCATGCTGCAGGGCCCCTTTTTTTTTTTTTTTTTAATTAAAGCCTTTTTTTAAATTAAAGTCCCCAAATCAGGTAAAGATCCTCCCTGCCCCCAGCACCCACTCCCTCCCACTCTGTGCTCAGTGGCATGTCCCATACCTTCCCATTTTCCCTTGTCCCACTTGATACTCTCTCTGACTGTCCTGGGGGCAAGAAGAGCTTGTGCCCCACTCTAGCCAGGCTGAGTGGGGATCTATCTGCGCTCAGCTGGGAAAACTAACAGCAAGCAGGCTCGCCCCCCCACCAAAAAGAAAAAAAACCCCAAACCAAACCACCCCCACACAACACCCTGAGTTGGCTCCTGAACTGTCAGGGGAACACTCGGGGGGGACTGAATGGGTGGGCAACTGGATAGGACTGGAGAGAACTGAAGCTCCCCTTGCCTCTGGGGCAGCAGCAGCAGCAGCAGCAGCCAGGGAGGGAAGATGTGCCACTGACTATAGAGGGGAAGGAAGGGGTGGATTCTTACCTGCTTCACCTGCTACTCCCATGGCATGGCCTGGAAGTGAGGAGTGACTGTACCATTACACCCCCCCCCCCCCCCCCCTGGCCTCTGCTTCTTAAGTTACAGACTGACAAAGGTAACACTTTGATGCAAACCACAGCACACTTTGGTGATTAAAGGATGAGAAATGTTATGCATTTTCCAACAAGGGGACAACAAGAGTCTGTCAACTCCTGTACGTCCATCACTATTTACTATTTACCATAAAAGTTGTCCTTTATGACTACCTTACAAAGGGCCTTTTAGTAAGATATTTTTAATTATCTATATATTATTACAAATAGATTTGTATTAGCAAGGCAGACACAGTCAGACAATGTCATCAACACCTTGAGGAAGTCATTACAAAAATATAGTTGATCTATATTAAAAAAAGAAGTTGGACTTTGCATTTCCATTCCAAGACAAGATCTTGTTTACATATTTGCATAATCTCCCAGGTTGATTTAATCTCAGTTTTCCATTAAGAACTGCATAAAGAGACCAAGAGATTGAGAAAAGGGCAGGAGCTGACTGAGGTCAGGAAAGAGACACTGTAACAAATTTATGCAAATCTGATGAGGAGCATATTCGTTTAAAACTTTGCTAAATCAGCAGCTGGCTACATTATTGGATGCGAATAAAACCAGTGAATTCCATGCCTTTATTTACATGGGGATTTGGAAATGTGAAAGCTTAAAGAAGGGGGAAAGGAAATACACCCAAGTCCCTTGCACAATAAATATAATGGTTAATTTGAAAAACTAGAAAAGGACAAAAAATAGTTACCCAGTAAATTTAATGTTTGTAAAGAACAAAAGCCATAAAGATAGCAAATTGGACACTTGCTAATTAGAATTCCATTTATTTACAGAACAGGCATCCACTCATAGGCGGCAGGAGAAAAATATTTGGGGGGCTGAGTAAAACTTAAAAGATACTTCTTCTGTGCTGCTTTTGTGTGCGGGGAGTGTGTGTGGGGGGGGGGGGGGGGGGCAGTGCGTGCATGCCCACCTGACTGCCATCCACCCCTCCCTCAGGGCTGTTATGGGCCTGGCACATGCTGGTGTTGTATGTAGCGGTGGAGAAGCTAAGCTCCATTAGCCTTGGCCTTCTACCGCCTATGCCTGCACTACTACATTTGTTTATAAAAAAGCTGCACAAACACTTCTAGCAGTGTTTCAGCACACAAAACAACAGCTTTCAACCACTACTGATCTAAAGTAGACTGAGATCAGCAATTTAGGAGGTGAAGTGTAGCCTTAACCTTCACATCAAATAAATCCAAACCAACATCTTTTAATTCAGTTGACATTTCTGTGAGTGGAAACCTCAGAGATTACTTTGGCCAGGCTAGATATCCCTTTTTCCTATCCCATGTCAGAATTTCCATCTCACCCCTTCTCAAATTTGTGTCATAGATTTCATAGACATTAGGGCTGGATGGGACCTTGGAAGATCATAGAGTTCAGCCCCCTGCCCTAGGGCGGGAAGTCAGCTAGGGTCAAAGGATCCCAGCAAGATAAATGTCCAAATGTTTCTATAAGGAGGCCAGGGTAGGTGCTTGCACCACCTCTGGAGGCAATCTGTTCCAGGCCTTGGGGGCTCGGACAGTAAAGAAATTTTTCCTTATGTCGAACCTGAAACAGTCTTGGAGGAGTTTGACCTTGTCATCCCTTGGGGCGCTCTGGTGAACAGGCATACCCCCAGATCCTGTTGTATACCCCTTATATACTTATAGGCAGCCGCTAGGAATTCCCTGAGCCTGTGCTTTTCCAGGCTGAAGAGTCCCATGACTCTCAGCCTCTCATCATAGGGCCTGTTCTCCTGCCCTCTGATCATGCGTGTGGCTCTCCTCTAGACTCTCTCAAGCTTTTCCACATACTTTTTAAATTGAGGAGCCCAGAACTGGATGCAGTACTCCAGCTGTGGCTTCACCAAGGCTGAGTACAGCGGGAAGAAGACATCCTGGGATTTGCTTGAGAAGCATCTATGGATGCAAGCCAGAGTTTTGCTCGCTTTACTAGCTGTGAAATTGCATTGGTGGCTCAGATTCATCTTGTGGTCAATCATGACCCCCAAATCCCTTTTGGCTGTGGTGTTAACAAGCATAGCGCTGCTGAGCCTATAAATGTGCTGCAGGTTTTTTTTCCCCCCCAAGGTGGAGTACCTTGCATTTTTCAGTGTTGAACGCCATCAGGTTTTCATCCGCCCATTTTCTGAGCCTGTCTAGGTTGGCCTGGATCACCTGCCTATCCTCAGGTGTGGACTAAAATAATAAATAACAATAATCTATCTTGGATACTCTTAAACATCAATGCAAAGGGAGACATTTGTTTGAGTTATGCTATTCTTGCAGTGTGAGCGTGGGAGGAGCAAGGGGGTGATGGGGATCAAATGAGCCACCATGAAAAGGGAGGAAACCCAGGGTGGAAAGATGAGATACAATATGACATTGTGCAACTTTGTGCAGTTCTGTTTTCTTATGCACTTCAACAGTAAGATAAACTGGATGACCTCCCTATGTGTGTGATATACATGTAAAAATGTATATACTCATACCACCTTTCTCGTACCCTTTATTATCTCCTCCTTCCTCTGTAACTGCCAATGGAGCTAAATTCTTGGCCATTCTCACATTTCATTTTCTCCTCCCCTTGCAATTATTCCCAACTTCCCTACTGTCTTTAAATTATTCATTCCTTACCTACATAGTTAGGACATGTGAAACTCTTCCACAGCTGCCACTTAGCCCCTTGTCTTCTCTACTCATAGCAATTCTTGCATCCATTCCAAGGTCTTTACAGTCTGTGCGCTCATCGTTTCCCTGTTATCACTGGCGTACCTGTCTGTTGCTTTCACAGGGCAGTAGAGGAAGCTTTCTGGAGACTGAGGGACTGTGATTAAATTTATTTTTATTGCTTTGCTTTGGGAGGTCTGAAGAATAAGCTGGGGGTTCAGCTCATCTCATTCATTTCCTGTCTGCTGTACCTCAAAGAGCCCAGGCTTATCTCCAGCTACGTACAGACAGTTAAAAAGCCAGAGGATGAATTGATTCAATATTTGTAGATTAGTCTAAGATGCATAGATCGAATCAATAAGCAAGTAAACAGACGTTCACTTTTGATTCCAGAAATGCAGCCACATGCCTGCAGGGGCTCAGGCCAGAAGCTAGGGGAGCTAGAGCATGCCGCCCTGCTTGGCTGGAGCAGACAGCTTAGACCAAGGTTAGACTGCCTGCCCTGTTGGGTGGGGGTTGCAGGGGTGGTGCAAAGCATCCTGGGATGCTGGGGGACTGAGGTAATTTGAATTTGGAGGGTATCTGGGACAGAAGTTCAATAAACCTAAATCAGTTAAGTCTGATACTACATTCATCCAGATTAATTCTAAACTAGTTCTGGCCATTTTGAAAGTGGTTTATGTGGGCTGAACTTCTGTTGTGTTACAGATTTGAACTGGTTTCTTATACCTTATACTTGTTTATGTGTAATTTCTGTCCTTAACCCAAAAGTAGGTGAAGCTTACTGAAGTGTAGATGTGTAAATAGAGAGATTCTATCACTGCAAACATGCATGAGCATTCCTAGGTACATCTGTGGTTAGACAATAGTATGTGCAGGCTTCACATAGCATCTTCTACCCACTTCACTGTTCCCCTTAACTTAGCTCATGTGATCAGCACAAATTCCACATTGGTCACACAAACCTATAGATGTCAGGTTGCTAAAAGCCAAAATCTTTCACAACTAACCACAGACCTAGATATCCAGTAGGATATTCTTGCAGAACTGATCTTCTAAGGGCTAGGGACAGACATTACACATGGACCAGTTTAAGTGATCAGAAACTAGTTTAAACCTGTAACAGAACGGATGTTCAGTGCACATAAAACAGTTTCAAAATGGCTGAAATTGGTTTGAGATAAACCAGGTAGAATGTAGTACCAGACTTAACTGATTTGGCTCAAACCAGTTTATACAATGCCTGTCCCAGACCCCTTGCTGGTTTAGGTTAAACTAGAGACCCCCAACATCCCAGCATGCTCTCTGGGCTGGGCTCTGCTCCAGCCCAGCAAAGCTGGCCCCACCCCTCTGTTCCCCAGCCAGAACAGGGACAGGGAGGGGTGGGGGTCTGGCCAGGGAGGGGTTTAATTCCCTCCCCCCATCCCACTGGCAGGGACCTGAGCTGGGTCTGTCGGGTGCTCTTCCCTTGCTCCTGCAGCAGTGGGGAAGAGCACCCGGGGCTTATTCAGCCACTGGTCCTGAGCACAAGATGAGCAGTGCCTGTGGCCGGGCTGGGCAGAATTCGCTGCAGTGTCAGCTGCTGAATAAGCCCCTTCTTGCCAGGAGGTGGCTTGTCCCGAGCTGGAATGGCGAGCAGTGAATGACTGTGACGGGCAGCAGCCCATCACGGCTTCCTAGAGTATGAGTCCCTTCCTGGCGGGGGCCGCTCTGCGGAGCGCGGCAGCACTGCAGGGGGCTTGCAAGGCTCTGGCCTGCTCGGGACCCTGGTGCTGCCATGCACAGCCCGCTACAGCTCTGCTGGCCCTGCAGCACAGTGCCCCTGCCAGGAAGGGGCTCACACTCCCCCACATTATGACGGAGGCTGTTGCCCCCAACACGGGCCCTGCCCCCTCCCGCTGCAGCCTCAGGGAAGGGGCATGGCTAGACGCTGGCTGACAGGGCCCCTTGGAGGGGAAGGGCAGGGCAGGGACAGGGGTTATTCCTTCTCCCTCCATTGTCCAATGGAGGAGACTGCAAGGGGCCTATTCTCAGGCAGGGAGCACGGTGGTGAGGGCAGGCAGACCCAGTTGCCAGTGGGGATAGATGGGAGACTAAGTCTCCTCTCTGCACCCCTCTGCCTCAGGGGCCATGGTGCCCCGCTGCTGCAGCAGCGAAGGGGAGCGCTCAGGAGACCCCACTTGGGTCCCTGCCTGTGGGATAGAGAGGAATTAAACCCCTCTCTGGCCAGTTCAGCTCAGACTGGCCATTCCTCCCCAGCACACTTCCCTGCAACGGAGGGCATGCTCTAGTGCCCCGCACCAGCTCCTGGCCTGAGCAACTGCAGGCATGTGTCTGCATTGCCTCAGTCCAGAGAGAATGTTTGTCCTGTTACAAACCGGTTCAGCCTGGGCAGATTAGTCTAACCTTCCAAGGTTGAATCAAATCAGGCTCTGGCTTTTGAAAGTCTGTCCCTCGCCCTAAGGAAATACTACAGGCATGCAAAAGAAAAAACCCCACAGCATTTCTGTTTGGAACCAGCATGGATACATACCCATAGCAGTGTGCAGTGCAGAGATACCCCAAGCTAGCTGGCCATAGATTAGTTCATGTACTGAGTCTACAGTGTGCAAGGCAGTAATGTGCAGAGATACTAAAGCTTGCTCTGCATGTGCTAGCTCTAGAGCCAAATGTCACTATACTTAGATTAATGAGCTCTGCTTCTCAAAGCTGAGAATTGTCTGCGGTACAGTTAGGCCAATAGGCCATACTATGCCTTGCAGACACACTATTTGTGACCTCAGAAATGTCATAAGATTCATGCTCTGCAACATTTAACAATTCAAAATTTCCCATGTTTTCATATCCGAATATATAACAAATTTGTATATATTTGTTATATATACAACAAATATATACAATTGTTATATATACATGAGTGATTAGCTTTCACTCATCTGAAGATTTCACTCAAGGTGAGAAGACCATACAGATCTTTAAAGGTTACACCCATCATTATACTAGACATGGTTCTGCACCAAGTAAGCTATATTTACAAATATCAAGATGAAACACCAAAAAGCCTCAACATGACACTGCATTTTGCATACACATTAGCATGCAGATTTACTAGCTATATTAGGGTTTTGTATCATCTCACACAACCCAAACAACCAATTCTAGGTTTGGTACAGTGCAAAGGGAATCTTTTTTCAAGTGCATTTGCTCTTCAAATGGAAGTGTTTCATGTTCACTGACATATTTTAAAAAGGAGCTGAACCATGCACATTAGGAAAACGTGTTTTTGTCACGTAGAACAAAACACCCCAATAAATGGAGCTGAAGAATTTCAACTTCTCTCATACCGAAGAATAGCACAGAGAAACTTTAACAAATAGCAGAGGACCTTGTGTCCCTCTGATGTATACAGACATACTGCATTAGCCAGCACATTTTAAAAAGTCATGGGAACTTTATCTCTTCTACAACCTATCAACACAAAAAGCCCAAGACAGATTAGTAAACCAAGGCCTTTGTGTTACAGAAAGTTTCTTCTGAACTTTAAAAAGTTAGGTTGATTAGGCACTAAACTTCACCCATTCAGGCCTGTTGATAACCTATGATGTAAAAGCTGCATTGAATTTGTTACAATAGAATTTTTCAGGGATAAAAAAGTTCAAAATAAAGCTACTTTGAAGATGATTGAATTGCTAATAGAAAGTTATAGTTATAGAAACTCTTCCTATTATATTTTATCATTGTCAATACACAATAATCCCTCTACACTGAGGCATGCATATGGTGGGTGAGAGAAGGAGGGAGAGCTATAATTTTGTAGGCTTGCCAATATCAGACAGTGACTACTCTCCTTCCAAATTTCTTTCTGCTTAAACAGAAAGCAGCTCTCTCATTGTTGTTGCAAAAGATGCCCTCAAACATCAAAGGGACCAAGTAACCTAGTTAGCAGGTCTGCAAAGTGAAAAGCCACAACAGATTGCATCTAACCAGCTGCCTGCTTTTTTTAAATAGCCTGTTACCTAGTTAGGTATTTATTTCCCCAACACATGCAAGTAGTTGAAGTGAGCTATTTTGAAACCCCAAAGTGGCTATTTGTTCACTTCTGTTATTGCTTAACTAGTTTTGATTGGAATGTTTAGAAGACAACTTTGCTGTTTTACAAAGCCAAGAAGCATGTTGCTTAAGTCTGAGTGTGATCATGCTGGCTTTGCTGCAACATTTCCTTTAAAGACAGTCTATGCCTCGAACTGTCAGCCTACTCCCTAGTCTTTTCAATATCTAAACCAGGGATTCTCAACCAGGGTGCTGCAGCCTCTGGGGTGCTGTGAAATACTTTAAAGGGTGCTGAACAATATTAACACTGTTAGGTGTACAAACACCTACACATAATTCACAAGATAAACCTAGAGACTTCAAATAGGAATCTGTGGGGTCACAAATATTCTGACTTGTTGTGGTCTTTGTTACAGACATTACAGCTAGCAGTTCAGGAGGTTAGATTGGCTCCTGATCTGAGGTAAATTGGGGTAGTGGGAGGGGCAGGCAGGTTGGTGGGATCTGGTAGGGTTTGGCAAGCTTGGGATGGGTGGCAGGGATGCTAAAATAGCTTGGTGCTGGGGGCAGTGGGAATAGGAAGCACATCTCCAGGGCTGGAGCCAGTAGCTGGACTGTCCTAGCCGTGGGCCTACACTGGGAATGTGTTTAGAAGTTCAGTTAGATCAGTCTAGCCCTACCCAAATCTAACTTAGTGAACCTCCAAGGCACAGTTAAAATTAGATTGGGTTACCCATTTGTGATCGATCTAACCTTACTGGAAGTTCTGTACAGTTCCCACTTAGATTGACCCTAACTAGGAATCGAAGTGTAAGGTTTGCACATGAGCAAACTAAGTTAGATTGGATGGCCTAAGCTCCCCAAATGTCTGTACATACCCTTTGAGTTCTTTGCAATGGAAGATTTGATCTTATTATTTTTCTGTAGTCAAGAAACAGGTGAAGGCATTTTCCAAGTGGCGTCTTTGAATTTACTGAGCTAAGCACTTACTCACAAGAGCAATATGAGGAAGTTTAATGGAAAAGCCTGATCTCCTAGGTCAGTGACTTGTGGTTTATCTGACCTGATCAATGTCTTCATTGGTTGATGTGGCACACTGAGAAGATATCTGTACTACAATTTTCTTTAAATGAATAGGGCACATGCCTCAGTATGTGGACTTACGCTTACCTGTTTTAAGCGTTAAGCCAAGAGGGGTTGCAAAAAAAATCAAAAGTAGTAGAAAGCACAGAAGGATGTTAACGGAATAATGAGTAAACTGCTGTATAGAAGAATAACCCCTTACTCAATTCCATTCAGGCAAAGATTAGGCTTAGACTTGGCAAGAATAAACTTGAGTCAAAGGAAGAGTCCAAAGATGTTGGACCTAGGAAATGGGACATGCGGGGTGGGGGAGAAGGTGGGCTGTGGCCTTAGCTGTAACAGGGACAGCTGACAACCGCTCCACACACAGAACATGATACGAACAGCCTAGTGCAATCTTTCCAGTCAGAGGTGGAGATTACTGGGCTTGATGCAAACTTTTGGACATTTCAAGAAAACATTAAATGTTAGGTGAATCAGAATTTTTTTTCGGCTTATTGCTCCATGTACTTCCTATACTGAGTAGAGAAATTTGAAAAGGTCTAAACAAAGCTTCAAAAACAGTTTTCTCTGTAAATGTGACTGATATAAGAGGTAGTAAGAGAACAATTTACAAGCTAATAAATCCACATGGAAGCAGGTAAGCCACTTCTAACACTGTGGAGATCTATAAAACGATACTCAGCATTTAAAGGGAAGAGGAGGAATGTGTTTAAACAGAAATGTTATCTGGAGGCAAAATATCTAAGCATTAGTAGAGATTCACTCCCCACTGTGTTAGATTTGGTAAGTGAGTTGTTCTCATAATGGGAGAATTACCATCCTGGCATTGTGCTTTGGCATAGGGGTGTGCTGATAGAGATTTTTGCGGCCAATACCAATATCCAATGGTTAAGGAGGCATATCAGCTGATACCGATCTGATTTAGCATGGAGAACTGTCTCCCTCTGGTAAGTCTGTTGTGGTGAAAGGGGAGAGGGGAGGGAAGGGGCATGGGGGGGACAGATGAACCCTTCCTCCCCCCATGGTAAGGGAGGGGGTGGGGGCAAGCGCTGCCCAGCCAGGGTGGGGCAGGGCACTTGTTGGGGGCGGGGCGCGTGGGCCCCCGGATCTATCTGAGCAGGGTGGGGTGAGCAGGCTGCAGCTGCGGGCTGCACTGAGCTCTTCTCGTCAGGCGCTGGGCTCAGGGCAGGGGCTATAAAGGAGGCTTCAGCCACCCCAAATTTCACTGTAGCTCCCTCCCAGTGCTGCCGCCTGCCCACCCAGTGCAACCCCGGCTCTTCCTGGTGCATGGGAGGAGTCAGGGGTAGAGTCAGGGCTGCGCCAGGTGGGCAGGCAGTGGCAGCACTGGGAGGGAGCTACAGCAAAATCTGGGGTGACTGCAGGCCCCTCTGCAGCACCTACCCCAAGCCTGGACCCTGGCAAGAAAAGCACAGTGGAGGCCCGGCTTCAGCTCACAGCTGCAACCAGTCTGCCCTGCCCACGCTGATCTGGGTCACCCCCCCTCCGGGGTGGAAGCAGTGGCAGGAGTCACCCCCAGCCCCCGACAAGCATCCCCTCCACCCTGGCTGGGCAGCGTCTGTCCCTCCCTCTGCCCCTTCCCTCACCACAGGTGTACACCATAGCAGAAAAGTTATGCTCCATGTGGCAACCCAAGGTAGGTATTCAGAAACCTGAAAGCATGCTAGGTCTATGACTGACTTTCTGGACAGACATATAGGACATGCACTATATGCCCATTTTAGTTAATCAAACTGCTTGTGGGGCATAAATGTTGCGTGTCATTTGGCACAGATCTGCTACTTAAAGTATTGGTAGTTTTTTCTTTCTTTTGGGAAAAAAAAGAATTTATTTTTTTTGTGGAGAGTTGAGTGAAGTACTCAAGTTACTCTTGCTTCTAGAGTAGTGATACATGTTCTTTTACAGCAAGCATTTTATTAAGAACACTATATACTTTCATTGATGAAGTTTCTGTTGTTAAAAAGATTACATTTTTAAAAATAATCAGTATATTAAATGGAAAAAAAATTAAGTCTAGTCATTAGGAAAAATTAAAAACACAAAAAGACAGAAATAAGTTGTTATCGTATTGTTTTACTTTTAGTTCAATGGCTAACAGTTTATGTAATATTCAGGTCAAGTATCACACCATGCTATCCTCTAGACATCAGCAAGATCATCGTGACATTGTGGACATCATTAGCAAGTATGTAAATTCTCTCTTCTAAGTACCATCTATTATTAACAGGCAGTGCTCCCTGTCTAGTCAAACACAGACAGTGATCATGTTCCAGAGGAAAAACACTCAAAAAACTCCTTGTGTTATTAAATAAACAGATATTTATAAAAAAAATAATTAAAAAAAAAGTTACAGAACAGATCAGACCAGAAAGCCATGTTGGCTCTTTACTCTTTCCAGTTATTTTCAGTTCTGGCATCTACTCCAGGGGACATAAATCTCTTCTGTACTCTGAATGTCCTGGTTAGGACTTCCTGCTAGGACTGCAAGGTTCAAACACAAGGCTAAGTACAGATGGTCAAAAAGCCCAACGCCTAATCAATTCAGTCTTTGCAGGTTAGTCTAAACTGCAGAGATTAAAATTGAGAAACAACTGAACTGACATTCATTTTTGATTCAGGAAATGCAGCCACATACCTGCAGTGGCTCAGGCCAAAAGCTGGGGGACACTAAACTATGGCTCTGGCACATAGCCAGCATGGGCTGTGTGTTGGCTTCCTCTTCCTGCTGTCCCTGAGGTCTCTGGGAATTTCAGTCCAGAATCACGACAGCAGGGTTGCTCATCACTTCTTCCTGCTTCCAGGTGCCCCTGGGATTTGTAGTCCACCGTCACAGCCAGCAGTACATTTTTAGCAGGGCAGGGCAGCTCTGTACTCGGGGGAGGGGAAGTTTAACCCCACTCCCTGGCTTCAGATCCCAGCTGGGGTTTGCCTCCACCTTTCCCACCCCTTCTCTGCTGGAGCAGCGGGCACAGCCCAGCCCAGGGTTGGAAAGCGTGCTGGGGGAACTATGATTTAACTTGAACCAGGAAGGGGTCTGGGACAGAAGTTTCATAAACCATTTTGACCTAAATCAGTTAAGTCTGATACTACATTCAACCAAGTTTATCTTAAACCAGTTTCAGCCATTTTGAAACTGGTTTGTGTGCACTGAATTCCCGTTCTGTTACAGGTTTAAACCAGTTTCTGTGCAACTTCTGTCTCTAGCCCAGAGTGTCCGGATTCTGCTGAATATCTGACCCAGATTTACTCTCAGTTACTCTCCTTCCATCTCTGGGTATAGCTGGTGGTACTGTGGTAGGAAGTTTCTTTTATATTTCTTGTCTGTAAGATCCTGTCCTAGTTTTGAACAAGCAGCTGAGCATTATGATCACAGTTCTTACTGAGGAAAAATATGGAGACAACCCAACACAAGAGCATTAGGCCACACCACTTTCATTTAGGAAACAATGAACTGGGGAGTAGGAAAGAAAAACTACTGCCCTAAGATTTATTCAGAGTCAAGATGACAATTAAGAGGGTCTGAACAGCTTTGACAGCAGTTCTTTTCAGCCAAATTAAAGAGAAAAATTGTCAGATACATTTTACAGTCTGACCTGACTGCTCTGCAGTCATGGATTGTGGAAATCATGGCAGCTACCAGTCTTGGGAACAATGCAAGCTTCTGTGGTCAACTTCAAAGGTGATACCTACTCCATGATCTGTAAACAACTGAAGGAAGAGAGGACTAGTCTCATGAATGGAAACTACTTAGTATTTGCAAGCAGTTTGAAACTCCATTTCTTGAAAGCCTGTGTGAAAGCCAAGTTTCCAGGATTATCTACATTTATGCAAGAAATATTACATCATTATGGCAGCACCTGTTGTAAGGATTCAGTACAAGGGTTTATTATACATGCTCTTTTAAAAGTAGGTCCTAGGAATTTTTACTATGCATAATATGCAAATAGGTTAGTACTTCCTGTACCAAGAGTGAATCAACAAGTTTGCCATACAAGCTTTCTTTTAAAGGAAATATTTTTATATATAAAATTCAAAATGACTAATGAGGGGCTGATTAAATGGTATTTAGTAACTTAATCTCATTGGGACACTTTGAGGAGATAGGTGTGTGGCGGGGTGGGGAAAGAGGGAATTCTTATGTTGTGTGCAATTTATGTAAAGTTAGTTTAATCAAAATGGCAAAACTAACCACACTTAATTCTTCTTTTAAGTACCTCAGAACCACATCCCCTTCTTTGCTTTGAGTCATCAGTCAGATGAGATATTTGAGAATTAGCATCAACACTACCAGTGTGTTTTTTCCGGTAGAATCAGAACTTAAAAAAATGCAAAAAGCAAGCTCCCAACACAAAATGTGAAGCTGAATGGGCCAACAATATCTCATAATGAACAGATATTTTTGGTGCTAGAAAGAATGTACTGTTCAGGGTAAGTTTCTGCCATGGAAATACTTAGAATTTAGATATGGGAATAAGTGAAGAATACATCTGAAAAGCACGGTCATACATTGGGGTTAAGAACTCATCTACTTCTGGCTCATCTATTACCTTCATAGTTGTTAGGGGCTGAAGGGACCTTACAGATCATTGGGTCCAGCCCCTCTGCACTTGGGCAGGAAAGACTGCTGGAATCAGATGACCCCAGCAAGACAGAAAATTAAAGCAAAAATCTAAAATAGTTAATGAAGTATTCTCTCTCCCTTCCCTATCCCATGCACAGCCCAGAGCTGCAGAACTTGTGCATTTGCCTCCTGACATATCGACTTCCATAGAAAGAAAGAGGCTGATCTGGGCAAGCCACAAGGAAATATGAACTCTTTTTGGAGCAATGCTGGCCCTTCACCCTGGTTGTAGACGTCATGGATTAGTCAGGGTCTTTGGTATATGCAACAGGACTTTTAATAAGGATCCTGCAGATGAAAAGAAAGATTTCTTCCTATATTTCAGAGCCTTGGGATATTAGACCTTTTAAAATGCTGCAGTCATACTTTGCAAGTGTTTGACCTGATAACATATCATTCTCAGTGCCATTTCTGTACACCACAGGTCATTCATATGCTATATAGCAACCTTTTTTCTCTAGGATTTGTTCAAAACTACCATGACTTCCTCTCTATCAGTACTGGTTGTGACAAGTTACTATCCATCTATTAGGATTGGCAGACAAATGTTATTTTGTTTTTGGAACCCAATTTCAGTTATTAATGCACTTTAATCTCCACTTTTGCACTGTCGCCTTTGAGTGGGAAAACCAAAAAGTGCTTAAGAAATTCTTCCAATTAACCCAATCCCCCCACCTAAGGCACCCTCCCCCTACCAAAGCAAACAAAACAACCTAACATTGGGACAGCAATCATGAGTCTTCAAATTTGATGATCCTCCAAATGTGTCCACCAAGAACAATAAATTAGCTGCAGTCCAAAGGGGACTAATTTTTTCATTTTACACAATGAAAAGGGGAAGTTGGAACCAAGGAAGAGATCTGACACTGCTGACCTTACCAAGGGGGACCTATATTCTTTGGCTATGTGCAGACATTTATAAAGCCTGAGATGGAATTGATTTAAGTTGCACAGTTTTCTGTAAGCAGCTCAGTTTAAATCAGTAGCAAACAGAACACACATTTGCCTTTTGGTGGAAGTGGCAAATCTTAGACTATTTTTAAATGTCTGTGTGTGCTGAACTTCTGTTCCGTTATGGGTATAGATTAGTTTCTGATCATGTATAATTGTAAAAGTGTAATGCCTGTATCTGGCCTTTAAGGGCTAGCTCTTCTCAAGTTGGTGCATTCATAATCAGCTATTTGCAGAAGGAATGGGATGGGGTGTCCTGAGACTCAGGATATACTAAGCAAAACGTAAAGGCTTATGAAGTGGTACTGACATGAGAGGGAGGAGTTTTGCATGCAGGAGTTTCTGCATAGAAGTCTTAACTCCTGTGCTATCCCTGGCTTACAAGTTAGCTTGCAAAACCTGTGTATTCCCTTGCTTTAACTGTTGTAAGGTCTCTCTAGCTTAGTTTAATTCTTCACTGTCCACACAAAGTGGAGCTCTGGGAAGGGCATGCTTATGCTATTGGGGTGAGTACTAGGCTGGGGCCCAAAACTACTGGCCTGTGTCAAACAGAAAGGAATTTTACATTGGAAGTCTCTACTGTGGGAGAGTGCCTAAGAGGCTGGATCTAAGGATGGTAGGTGGACACTGTTCCTATCTCGTACACTTAAAGAATAAAAGTCTGTTGATAGCCCACAAAGAGGGACATTGGCCAGGACTGAAACACTGATATGCACGTCTAGAAGTTCAGTGCAAGTCATCGTTACATCCTACGAAATCTCTTTCTTCAGATCCCAGATTATTATTTGCAGCTTTGGAATTCCACATCACCTTGGGATCTTGATAAACCTGTTTCAGGGCAGAAACATTTCTTGTGCCTGCCTCTACAATGTAGGTCTTCAATATGGTGCAGTCACTGAGGGAGGGGGGAGCTTTTTCAGTATGTACCCACGGTCTGGTTAAGTCACCCAGCACTCAGCTTTTAGCACAGCAAGACAATCATTATGCAATCGGGTTATCCAAGAACAGGAAGATGTGAACTTTTCATAGGAGTGACATTATACTATTACAGAGATCTTTGGTACAGCCTTGACATCCAGCATAAATCTACGAGAAGGGTCCTGAACAGGTACTATAATTTTGGGAGCAGAAATTAAACACCTACAGTGATAGACATCTATCAGGCCTACCAACACAAGTCATCCAACTACGTATGAGCTCCATTTCAGTCCTTACATAATTGAGATCAAGGGAGGGGCAGGATCTATTATGGGTATGGGGTTTCTTAACTTCAGGGTGTAACCTTCCAATTTTCTGCAACACTGAATCCATGCTGCTGTTGGCCAATACTTGTTTTGGAAGAGACCTCAGTCTCCTTCATCCCAGGGTAACATTTTCAGGTGTGCTACATACAAGCTAGTCAATAACAAAAACCTCCATCTCCTGTGAAGAGAAGATGAACTGGAATACTACACTTCAGTAATCAGAAAGGCAGAGAACATGGGCAAGGCACAGTGATCATTTATATGTATATACATTAACAATCCTTGCTACCCTCACTCCTCCAGGTTCCTCACTCTTCCTTCCTCTTCACCTTCGTAACTCCCCAACCACATAACTCCAGAAATCAAACAACAATTAGCCCATCACTGGGCATTACACAGTAGCATTTTAAAAGGAGGTAGTGGGGTCCATAGGTTGTTTTTAGTTTCCAGTAATTCCAGATGGGCAGTTCCCGCCTGATGGAATACCCTTTCTATGGTGGAAGGGTGGTAGACTTGTAGAGACCTGTAGCTTTTTGCTTTGAGAAGAAGCAGCAAGTATTTCTCTTTTGTCATTTGACTCAGCAGCTACCTTAAAAGCTCCTGAAAACTTCTTTCTTTGAAAATTTCAGAGGCAGAGAGAAGCTGCTTTGTAAGATGGAGCATTTGAGGAGAGTGCTCTGGAAGAAAACTTGATTATATTTAGACTTTTGACAGAAGAATATTGGTTGAACTCACTGGGAAGTTAAGGACAAAAAGTCTTTGAACATTGTGAAGCCAAGCAACAGCTCTCTTGGTATAAGGACTGGCAGTAACACATACCTACATAATTGAAGAATTTTATATATACTTCTTCAAGTCCCTGCCAACTCATCTGTCTGGGAAAGGAGGTACAGGGAGAGAACGGGAGCTAAGTAAACAGGGCGACAGTATCACATTCTGCTGCACTATTGACTTCAGAAGCCATGCAGAGTTTCCATCACTTCTGCTCCAGATGACTTAATTCAGAGCCATTGAGTATAGATCTTCTTGTTCGGTCCACCAATAACTGCTTACATTAGGATCTGGCAAGGCTTAGTTATAGTGCTATTTCAGCCACAGAATGGAAGCATTTTTCTGGGTTGGGTGGGTGGTGGGACAGAGGAAGGCGGCAGAGTAAAAATCCTCTGCTATTGTCAAGTGAGGCCCAAATATAAAAAAGACACATAGATCTCATGGCCTAA
>NW_005841966.1:2132486-2140482 GCF_000455745.1 Alligator sinensis | reverse complement strand
CAGCAGGTCAGACCTGTACTTATAAAGCGGACAGCCAGAGACCCTCTATGCCTTAAAGAGTAGAGGTTATGTAAAAAGGTTTGGAACATCTTAAGAGTCTCATCAATGGGGCACTCTGGTGATGAGAGCATGTCTATGCAGACGAATGGGAAGTGCACTTACAGAAATAAGACTGATCTTGGTAGGTTGCTTTGTACTTGTGGGTCTGTGCAGTAGAAGGCAGGGGTATAGTGTGGGGGAGGGGAAAAACAGGAAGGGAAGGAAAGAGTATGCTGTTATATAATTAGAGGCTAGGTATGGGTATGCTGTTATATAATTAGAGGGTAACAACACATGTATATATGTATGCAGCAATTTCTTTTGACCCACACAAACAACATTTTGGCACCTTAACTTGTGGGTGCTGAATTTGCAATTCTAACTCTTAATATATGTTTGGTATATAAAACATACACACAATAGAACTAAACACAACTATTCTAAAAAGCACATTCTCTGCCTAACCCAGATAAATAGTGGATGGTCTGAGGCTAGAGCCCATATGAAAATTTGTAGCTACAAAGAGTTAACCTAGGGAAGTACTAAATTGCAGTATCTGCCAAAACAAAAGGAGTCTATATCAACTATACATCAAGTTCCTACCAATGGTAAGTATCCTCAGGTTACTGCTCTTCTTGCATTGCCCCAAGTAACATAGTTTCAAGGGGAGAAGGAAAATAATGCCACAAAAGTATCTCTCCCTCTAGCTATCAGTCACCTGAAGGTCAGTTGACCAGAGTCAGTTTCTTACAGCCCTGTTACAGTCCCATGACTACTTGTCCATTGACAATAATGTGTTTCAGCATTCAGAAAAGTTAATGATATGCGTTATAAATATTTATTGAAATACTGCTGGATTTAATTATTCTGGTAAGAAACAGAGATTTCATATTTTATTTCAGTATCAAGAAATAAACTTACACTCCTCACAAAGAAAAGAAGTGCAAGTCTCTTGCAAGTTTAAATACTAGCCTCCTAATTTCTTATTTATTACAGACTTTTTGCTGGCCAAATCTTAACAGACAGAATGTGCCAGTTAATGCCAACCATACCATGCTAGCAGACTCATTCTAGAAACAACCACATATATATTAGCCTAAACACACACAACAGTGATATTTATGGGTCACGGTTTTGCTTGTCCTTAGTGTAATTTAAAGGCAACTCCACTGACTTTAAGTCAAGTGTGTGTGAAAGAAGACTAAGGCTCCCTAGAGACATCCTAAGAATAAGGGGTTTACAATCAGTCATAGGAATACCAGTTTGGAAACAGCTTATAGGATTTTGATTTACTTGAACAAGGTCTCTGCAGCTTTTCTTAAGTGGTATAGTAGCAAGAGAAGCTTTTGATTTATAAAATGATGGCACAACATGTTTTAGATAATCCTGTGCATGTGTAAGACCTCAGCATTGCATGTTTCAGGATTTGCCCCTCTCTCCCTTCCTGACCTCCTGCCTTTTCCTCCCCATCCCCCAGGTCAGAACCATAAACTCTGAGCTTGGTGCAGAAGAACAGAATCCAACACAAGCAAACCCCCTACACATACAGAAATATATGCTTGACATCAGAATGCATACATTTATACAGCTGTAATTTACTTTAGGTTCCCCAGAGATAAACAGCAACAAGTCAGAAGCTGACCCTAACTAATAAAAGTTTCCACATCTGCAATCCCACAGAGGTGCTCACTGCTGTAAAGACCCCCTCTCTCCCCCAAGCTTCACACATTCCTGACATCCTCAATCATTACCTGACTTAAAGGGATGCATTTTAAAAACCACACTGAACTTGCACAACTGCAGGTTATTGTGGTTCACAATCTAAAAGTCAAGGTCCCCAGGGGCTCTGCCAGCAGTTCTTTCTTATAAGAGAAGGTAGTTTCAGCTAGAGTATTTCTGTTGAATGAACTTCCATAAGAAGGCACACGAGAAGGAAACTTTCTGTTCTTAGGTACCAATCTATTCAAACGTAGAAATGACATGTGAATAGAAATGGATGTGTAATACTAAAAACACTACATACGCACACATTTGTCTGCTTTACAATGGCATGAAAGAAGTTAAGAAAATAGGGGTTTTTTTAACCTTTAGGCCAGTTTTTAGATGAAAAATCCCACCTAAAAACTAAGCTTCTGAAAGGTCTCAATTTTAGAAATGGGACGACCAGCTATTTTGAATTGTTGTCCCCTGGCTTCAGCTGAAAAACATTTGTTTAGCTGAACCAAACTTCCATTGCAGGGAAACCTGCAATTCCCTGGGGAGGGAGAAGGGAGAACAGGGGAGGGGGGAAGAAAAGCTTCTGTTGCTTCTACTTCGGTGTGCTGACTCCCCACTACTTCCAAATGAATATGCAATTCAGGTGAAAGCCTCCAATATTCAGAGCCCTTCATGGCCATGACCTCCCACAGTAGCTACACTGTACTGGAACAATGCAAACTAAAGGTCAGTAAGAAAGAGCCATGAATGCAGGAGCTGAACAAAAAGGTCACTATCATAAGAGGAAAGAACCAGCACACTGCAAGAGCTACAACATTCATAGGGCATGTCTACACGAGATGCTATGGTGCAGTAACAATGACCTACTGCGCTGTAGTGTCGTTGGGCATGAATTGTGATGGCAATGCTACTGCACAGAAGCTTGTTGCTATTGTGCAGTAGCATCTAAAACAAACAATCCTGCCCCCCCACAAATAAAACTGTGCGGCGATGGCACTGCACTATTATGCCAGTTACTGTGTAGTCATTTAGTACTTGGTTAAATAAATACTAAATGAATGTGCAGTAGCAACTGCACAGTTCGCTGCTCATGTAGATGCAGCTGGTGGAGAGCTCCATTTAGCTCTTCCTGTCCCCAACAATTTTTCCATAGTAAAAATCCACACAAGTTGACAACATGATTTAGATACCTACATGCAGAAAGATGTATTTTTTTAAAGTCACATGTAACTGTATAACTTTAACTGTAAAGAAACCAACATATTGCTTGGAATCCTTCATTAGCTACAGTAGCATAGTTACTCCTTTTTTATTGTTGTAACTTATTTTCCTCAAGTCCTATGCAAGTTTGTATTAAGATGCTTTTAGCTAAGTAGAAAGATATAATAAAAGTATATCCAAGTGGCTAGAGGAGGGTTCACACTTCCTTTTTCACATGGGTCCCACATCGATTGGAGGAAAAAAAAAAGCTGGACAATATTCCGTGTTTCAATTTCCCCCTATGTATAATGTAGATAATAAAAACTTGCCCACCTCACAGGAGAGTTGAGAAGAAGTGTTCAGATAGCACTGTAATAGGGGCTATTCCCCAGGAGATTCACTAATACTCCAATTATGTATATAGTAGAAGAGGAACAGCTTTCTGGGTATTTTCCTAGCTTTGTTGAATTCAATCTGGTTGTGTTTTAAGAAGAATGATCAAGCGACATGAGGATCATTTTGTAGAAACAAATAAAAGGCAATGTTATGGCATTTCAGGAGACATGAAACTCTTTGATGGCAGCTTTTGTTTATGGTCTTTACTTTTGAGACTCACACTTCTACAATTAATGCAACACTGATTCTTGTTTAAAGTTTTTTTTGCATTGTCTAACTTCAAAGTAATTCCCAGAAATCAAACAATGGGCTGTACTCTTTGTTGCTCTCATTTAAACCTTCAAAGCTTCCTTTAAAAAAAATCTCATCACCTCCAAATACCACACACTTGAACTGTACATGTGCATTTTTTTTTAAACAGGCAAAACAGACCACAGCTAGAATAATATTTCCCTGGTATCTTTCATTTAATCTCTCAATACTTAGATGTGTACTATGCAGTGTGAGTGGATCCATCTTTTTTATCATGCATCCTCATTTTTCTTATGAGATGATAGCATTAAAACACAAGGGGCAGTTTCTTTAATCAGTAGTATTCAGAGGCATTCAGGCAAAACCCTTCATCCTAAAAACCTTCACTGACTTCTGTAGGGATCCATTAACATAGGAGTTACTCACTAGACTGAGGCCATACATTTTAAGATGCCAATGAATTCAGGAGTCAGTCAGGGATTAGCTCTCATTTATATGGGAAATACCTGTTTTTGGCACCATATGGGATAAAAATTGAATGAACTCCTTGCATTCCTGGAGCTCCCTAAGGAAATTATTTCACTGTAGTGAGTAATCTGGAAATGCATCTTCTTCAATCAGGGATACAAGGGTTGAAAACATAGGCATCTCTACAGAAAGGTCTTTTCAAGAAAAATCACAAAGCTGCCTTATGTTCTCTATCTTCCTGGAAGCCATTTATGGGATTATAACAAGAGCTGGCTAGAAAATGGAGTTTCTCTCTTCCAAAACACAATCACTTTCCAGATTGGAACCAAGTCAACATTTTGACAAGAGTCCCATAAAACCAAAAACACAGGCTGTTTTGGAGGTGGGGGGCAGGGGTTGCTTAATTTCCCCTGTTGCTTGCTTCCTGGGAACTCGGGCAATACAACATGACAGCTACATCCTGAACTACCTGCTCCCTGGTGAGTTCAGCAGTACAGGCAGGCAGCTCTTTTGTTCTGTGAATGTTTTTCTACTGTGCTGTTCACCTGAGTAAATGAGCAGTTTCAGCAGTGCTGCTTGGCTCACCTCTCTAGGGACCTGTCTCTTGATGCAGCACAAGGCAGCTCAGTCTGGCTGAAAACTGGACAGACTGACTAGTTTGCTCAGAAGGCTAGACACGAGCACCAAAGAAGTGTTTTAGTCTTTCCAGACACGATTGATTTAAAAAAGACTGGAAGAGTTTTGACCACCTCCACCTTCGAAAATGACTGTTCCTGGTTATACTTGACAGATCCAGAGGTAAAGCAAAATGCTGAACTCTTATCCTCCTGAACAGGAGTTTCAGCTCTCTTTGCCTTGTGGCATTTGCTTTGGGCAACCCTCTCCTCTCCAGTACTTTGAGTTGTACAAGTGTACCACAATTCACATTTTTCTTAAGGACCAGATTCCAAATTTTTTGCACCACATTTCTTAGCGTCTTTCAGCTTGAAGGCTCAAAGACTGCTTCACAAAACTAGATACAGAGACAGATACAAAGGTATTTTGGATATAGTCTGTTTATATTAAAATTATCACAGTGGGATGGAAAGAGGAATGTATAGACAGCATCCAAAACAGTAGTCTTCTTCATGAAAACATGAAGTATCGAGGAGGAAGCCTTTAATGCCAAGAAAAGAAAAACTGAACTTTTACCTGAACTTTAGGGAGTCACTTTGCTCATAAACTAATTTAAAATAAAAGTTTTCCTTCAAGTCCATTTTCAATGTGAACTTTGGAACACAATTCCCATTAAGTACTTAAATAGTCTCATTGAAGGTTAAGTCATATTTGACTGCATGTTTTGAAGTTTTTGACAATTTTATATTATGTCTCTCTTGTCTTCTATCCCCCTCCTTCCCCCCATCACAGACATTTAACACGGTTCCCTTATCCTTGCAACAGTGAAACACACTTCTGGAAATAAGAATTGTGAAGGCCTAATTTGAAAGAACCATTGATCCTTTGAAGATGAACAAAATTCTTCTGCTCTCATGTATAAATGCCCCCCCCCCCCTTATTTTTTTAAAAAAAGTTTCACTCTTTTTCTAAAAGAAGGTCATTGTGGCTCATTGTGTTCAGACTTGAGAAAGAACGTCTTGCATTCCAAAGCTTTTCTGATTTTATCCTACTACATAGCTGGTCCAAGAAAAGATATTACCCTAAGAAATTCTTGTCACCAGTATAAAATGAAGCATCTAGAGAGAAGCCTTCAGGTGAGTAGACATGCCAGAAATAAAGAAAATAAAGTATTTAAAGCAAAACAAACAAATTAAATGTTAGGCCTTGCAGCTAACAGGACAGTTGTAGCATTGACCACATACTAAGATAATTCTGCCATTTCTCCAAAAGTCAAGAGTTACTTTATATAAAGTATATATAAAGTTCTTTATATAAAGAATTTACTTGTGTGTTCAGAAGGAGTTGAATTTGATGGAATTAAACTAGCATAAAAATTTTAAGGAAGAAGAAACCTGTCAGAGATAAACACGCCACTGGTACTTTAGCAATGTTGACTTTCTACAACATAGTTTTTTGTTGAAGTGTCCTACTACCTATAAGCCTAGATGTTAAGAAGGAAAGGAAAACATTCAGAGAGAACTCTAGTGACATACGTATATCTCTCTCACTCTAGCTTTATGTTCCCCAACCAGCATCCTAAGCTCTTGTAAGAAACAGCAGTACTTTTGCTGATGCAAAATCCACAAGACAAGTTCTGTACGGTCCATTCTGTGTCTGAACTTCAGACATGCAGTTCTAATGTTCTCAGGCGCTTATCATTACAATCCCCAGATTGCATCCTAGCAAGTTGTCAAGGTGGGGAATCCAAGTCATCAGAGATAAAACACCACTAGTACTTTAGTAAGGTTGACTTCCTACAGTATAGCTTTTTATTGAAGTGTCCCACTACCTATAAGCCTAGATGTTAAGAAAAGAAAAAATTGGACAGAGAGAACTCTAGTGACACATGTACATCTCTCACTCTAGCTTTATGTTCCCCAACTGGCTTCCTAAGCTCTTGTAAGCAACAGCAGTATTTTTGTTGATGCAAAACCCACAAGACAAGTTCTGTACAGTCTAATCTGAGTCTGAACTTTGTACATGCAGTTTGAATCATCTCAGGCTCACATCATTATAATTCCCAAACCGCATCCTAGTAACTTTTCCTGATGCAAACCCCACAACTTCTGTCCAGTCCAGTCTGAGTCTGAACTTCGTACATGCAGTTTGAATGATCTCAGGCTCATATCATTACATATCCCCAAACTGCATCCTAGTAACTTTTCAAGGGGGAGGGGAAAATACAAGCTGTAAGAGGGGACAGTACTTTTCCTAATGCAAAACCCACAAGTTCAGTCCAGTCCCGTCTGAGCTTCATACATGCAGTTTGAATCATCTTAGGCTCACACCATTATAATTCTCAAACTGCATCCTAGTAACTTTTCAAGGGGGAGAGGAAAATACAAGCTATAAGAGGGGACAGTACATTTCCTGATGCAAACTCCACAAGTTCAGTCCAGTCCAGTCTGAGTCTGAACGTTGTACATGCAGTTTGAATGGTCTCAGGCTCACATCATTATAGTTCCCAAACTGCATCCTAGTAACTTTTCCTGATGCAAATCCCACAACTTCTGTCCAGTCCAGTCTGAGTCTGAACTGTACGAACATGCAGTTTGAATGATCTCAGGCTCATATCATTATGCTCCCAAACTGCATCCTAGTAACTTTTCAAGGGTGTGTGTGTGTGTGTGTGTGTGGGGATATACAAGCTGTAAGAGGGGACGGTACTTTTCCTGATGCAAAACCCACAAGTTCAGTGCAGTCCAGTTGCAGTGGTACATGCAGTTTGAATGGTCTCAGGTTCACACCATTAAGTCTCAAACCGCATCCTAGTCACTTTTCTGGGAGAAGGGGTGGGAGTACAAGCTGTACGAGGGGATTTCAGCGTGGGGGGAAGCCTGAAGGGCTTAAAGCAACGGAGGTCGGAGTGCAAAGCCGCCCTGAAGGGCTCTCATAGGAGCTTCTCTTTCACATCCTGCCTGAATCCACCCCCCAACCCGCATGCAACAGGCATGGAGAAGACTCTGCGGGGTACTCACAGGACTCCCTTGTTTTCTTTCCTGCCGGCAGCCCTTAGGTCTTCCACATCGCAGGGTTGGTGGGTCATGAGCACCATCCGCAGCCAGCAGCCTGCCGCCACGCGCCGCCTCCGCCTCCGGCCCGGCCTCGCCCGCCCCGCGCGCACCCGCGCTCTGCCGGCCGCTCTTGCCACCGGCGCTGGGAGCTGGGCTCCGCGATCAGGCGAAAGGGAGGGAGGGGAAAAGGAAGGAGGAAAGAAACATCCTTCCTCCCAACCCACAGTTCATTTGAGAAGGCGGGGGGGGGGGGG
>NW_005841966.1:2120818-2132476 GCF_000455745.1 Alligator sinensis | reverse complement strand
AAAAAAAAACAAAAAAAAAAAAAAAGGAACCTGTTTAACAAGTCTTTCTGGGAAGAGGAAACGAATTTACCAAGCAGCTGAAAACACCTTAGCAGCAATTCACTGGGGCTGGGCACTTGGAGCCTTCACTGGAATGAAGGTGCCGTGAGAGCCGAGCTCTGCATTTCATGTAAGGCCATGGGGACAGTGGGGGAAAGAAGAAAAGACCAGCATGGCCTCTCCTTTACACCACACCAGGGCTGGGGCTGGCCTGTTACACCGCTTCAATTATTCAAGCAGGATCTTGCCTCATCAAGGCGCTGCCTCCTGGTTACTTACACAAAAGTTCTACTTAATGTTTAATATGGGGATGACGAAGGTGAGAAGGGAGCCAAGTGGCTGGCCTGTTAACTCCTCATGTCTCCAAAGAGTAGGCGATGATCGTTAACATCAATGTTAAGATATTCATGGTGCGGCACTTTTAATTAATATTACTATAGTAACCGTGATAATGTGGATTATTATTGTGTTCATTTCTCAAAAAAAAAAAAAAGTCCCAGGGATGTAGTCATGAGGTTGGACCCACTGGTAGGCTGGGGAGAGGGAAAGGTGTTTTGATCTCTGGTGCTAAGGGGGCTGTGAAAAGCTTAGACTGGTTTTAAAAGTCAGCAGTAATACGTCATGACAATGGAAAGATCATTTCTACAGAGGTGGAAGGATCTCGGAGTCACACGTGCTGCCACCCATCCTGTCGGCTGTGGTGCATAAAACAATAATATCGGAGTGCGAGGAAAGTGGCAAGGGGAGGAAAAACTAGCTGTGGAATTGGAAAGAATTTCCTCATTTACAAAATATTTTTAATTGCTTAGGAGGGTAGTTGGAAGGGCTGTTGGACAAGGTTTCTGGCATCAAGTGCCCTTCCCCAGGTCACCATCATGGCTACAAGGACACTAACCCTACCACATTTACAAAAAGAGGCCCTTTTTTAAAGCTAAAAAAGGGGCTTTGTGCTCTCCTTTGTTCCTTTCTTTTGGTTGTGTAAGAGTGATGTTGCAGCCCTTTAAACTCACTCAAGTTAGCCTCAGACAAAGAAATTCCTTTCTTTCAACACACTAAAGAGGGTCTGAAAGGTAATGTGGGGTCCCCCTCACTCTTTCTTGCTTATTTTGTACTTTAGAAACTGATCTTTTCTAGCCTGGAAAACTTCATGTTGTCTAGAGAACTAGTCCAATGGTAACACTGCAAGATCTAGGAACTTGCCCCTGCTTCCACTGTAGTCAATAAAACAAGATCAAGCTCTAAAAAGAGTGAAAATTGAGAGGGAAAGGATTTATGGTCAGGCTATTTAAAACTAATTGGATTTGCCTACACTTCTTACTGTAAAATAGAAAATAGAAATTGTAGTCACTTAATACCTTGTTGGACACACTCGGCACTTTGCAGGTTTATGTCCAAAGATTTATCTATGACTGTTAAAGTAGGCACTATCTGTGAAAACTCTGCCAGGCAGACTCTCTACCAGGATAATTCATTAAAGCTCAATATTTTCATCTATGACGGCTTCAGATGAATCTATTTTCCTTTTACACTAGCACTACCCCAGGGTGGCATGGCAGCCGCAGGAAAAATCTAATGCTATGCGACAAATAGACACTAGGATCAAATGTCAGAATCCCCACATGCACTCAGCAGGACACTGGTGAATTTTCAGGCTGACAGAAATATAAAATGTCAGTATTTGACACAGAGTCTCCTGTATGCTAGTCATGAAATAGAAATGAGTATCAAATGTATAAAAGGCAATCAGGACTCATAGTAGAGATGCTCTCTTTTATTAGACGAATAAGATTTTGCAAAAAAAAAAAATCTTCAATTGATTTAATTAATTTAATTAAAGACTTTTTTTTTGTTGCAAAAATCTTGTTGGTCTAATAAAAGATATTGTCTCTACTACGAGTCCTGATTGTCTTTTCCTCTAGACCAATACGGCTTCAACCTGGATACCTATCAAATATATATATATTTTTGCACCTTACATCTATCTTTTTGTATAAACCTACATTGATGTCTTTCTATAAAAAAATAAGCATCTAGAGAGATAGAGACACAAAAATCCAACTGTATGATTTTTATATCTATCTATCTATCTATCTTTCTATCTATCTAGCTATCTATAGAGAGAGGGAGAGCTATATCTAGATATCTAGATTTCTATAGATATATATATATAGAGAGAGAGCTTTATCTATCTATCTATCTATCAGTCTATCTATCTATCTATGGAAATATATATGCCCAATGACTGATTTTACTCCATCTGCAGACTAGAGTCCCAGGTAGAAAAATAAATTAATTTCTACATGAAAAATATCATACATTTAAAAGTTGGATTTTTGTGTCTCTGTCTCTCTAGATGTTTATATTTTTAATAGAAAGACATCAATGTAGGTTTATATAAGAAGATAGATGTAAGGTACAAACATTTAAAGGGATTTTAAAATATCTTCTTCACCCATTTTCATGATACTTAAAATGTACTGGTATAACATCCTGGTAACATGGTATAACATACCATGGTTCAAGGCATACATTAAGATCACCAGCCAGGCTGGAATGGGATTTCTGATTCTATACAAGAGCATGGTGGCAGTAGATATCAGTGTAGGATTGGGATACCAATATTTATCCCAGATTTTCTTCTTCATGTGGCACTAGCAGAAGCCTCAGATAAATTTTGTCTCATGACAGATTAAACCAAATAAATGGTTAAACTCGCTGCAGGGTTTCTTATTGGTTCATCTGGAATATCTGCTATCATCACTTCTCAAGGATGGAATTTTGGATTACATGGGCCACTATGCACCTATTAAAAACCTCCCATATTCTGCAAACATTTAAAATTAATTATGTTAATCTGTGTAGGGCTGGGTACTGACTTTCTGGACACTATATGTCTATCAATGATTGTATTGTATTGTATTGATTTTTCCCTATATTTGTAGGAGTTGCACACTATGTAGAGAAATGCTGTGAACTGATGCTTTTCCATGCTCAGCTGATGTGTTCTTTTTATTTTAACTAGGCAGCTCTGGTGAGCTGCAGATTAAAGGCAGCATGCTAAAGCATCACTGGCTAAATGGCATGGAACAAGTCACCTAATTTAAGTTAGTGCCTCATTTTTCCCCTGCCAGTAAAATGTGCATAATAAAGCTCACCAGCCTTCCAGGTGTGTTGGGAAGCTTCACATATTACTTAATACATCACTTAGAAAAGGTAAATTTTACTGTTAAATATTTATGAATCTAGTAAAAGAAAATAATTCCTATATAATAGCAACCTGTTAAGAGAGCTCAAACCTCCTGGAACTGGTTGGGTAAAAGGAAATTGTAGGAAGATGCAGGGCTGTTTGACAGGTTAATTCTCCAGAGCACGTGGGTCTGATTATCTGAAGCCCTAGAAAATTAAAAGGGTAGATTCCTTGTTTGGGCATAAAGAAGAGAGCTATTTTTATTTAGATTATATTTTTAGGGAAATAATAGGTTTATGTTCTGTAGCTGTTGAAAATAAATACAAATATAGGGAAGGAATAAAATTGAACCTGCAGCTAGGGGTAAAAATTATTCAGATTGAGGTGGAATTTGTACTGGTTTATTTGTGGTGAAAGGAATGGGAGTCTGGATGGTATCTATGCTGGAAGGAAAAATAGTGTTGTCTCTAAGGCTGGAAGAATACAATGGGAGCAGTAATAATTACAGCAGCATTTCCCAAACTGGGTTGCAACCCTAAATGGGGTCACAACATCAGCGGATAGGGTTGTGATAAACGGGGATCTGGGTTTTCCATTCGCTGCAGAAAAAATGTGGATTTTCTCTTTTAACAGAGAAAACCCAGATTTTCTCCATTAAAAGAGAAAATCATGGATTGCTCCCTTTCAAGGCGAAAAATATAGGAAAATACGGGTTTCACTTTGCGGGCTGGCAGACTTCCAGCCTGCAAAGAACTGCTGGGGCTAGGGGGAGTGGGAGACGGTGATTGGAAGCAGGGGGTGCCACGTGCACATGCGTGCATACATGTACATGTAGCCAAACAGCGGTGGAGAGCATCTCCTGCAGCTCCCTTCTGGTAAATTTACGGAGGCTGGGAGGGAGGGGGCACAGGTGATGCTTTGCGGGGTGGGGTGCATAAGCAACACA
Organism: Alligator sinensis; assembly: GCF_000455745.1. Taxonomy (NCBI): domain Eukaryota; kingdom Metazoa; phylum Chordata; order Crocodylia; family Alligatoridae; genus Alligator; species Alligator sinensis. The sequence goes on along the minus strand of NW_005841966.1, from coordinate 2,128,304 downwards.
GCAGCATGCGTGACTGGTGCCTCCTGAACCTGGGGGGCACCTGCAGAAGCCGCTGATCCTGTCAGGGGGGCACTAGCCCTACTGACAGCATCAGTGTTGGCTGTCAGGGGGGTCATCCCGTGCACTCCCTACCAGTCTCCTATGCACAGCAGGGAGGGGGCAAGGTGACACGGTGGGGGGAGGCATGTGGTCCTCCTGAGATTTCTGCACTTACAGTGGGGCATGGGGCTGCAGCAGGGCCAGACCAGCTCTGGGCAGGAGCTGCCTCCCCAGCCCACTGAGTGGGACCCAGCACAGGAGGGAGTGCTGCCCCTCCATGGCCACAAGGTGAAGCGTGGCAGCAGCAGTGGCATGGAGTTGTGCCCCCCACTGCTGCTAGGCAGGCAGGAGTTGCCTCACCTGGGCAGCCACGGCGGCACGGTGCTCCCTCCCATGCCGGGTCCCACCTGCTGGGCCACTGAGCCCCTGGGGGGAGGGCAGAAGGGCAGGGAGCCCTGAGCTTGCAGTGGGCAGTCATGTACCAGGGGGGAAGGGATGGGGGGAGCTTGGCTCCACGCTTCTCTTGGACCGCATTAGCTGCTGCCTCCCATGGGTGGCAGCCAGGGTGTGGGCACTGCTTCGGGGGGGGGGCAAGGTGCTGTGGGTCCTGGGTCTGGGGCACTTGGGGGGTGCAGAGCTGTGGGTTGGAAGTGAGGGGCCATACTGAGGATGTGGGGCCTTATATGGGGTCATACTGAGGAAAAATTTGGGAAGCACTAAATTACAGTAATATCTGCAAGCCCTGGTTACATCCCAGTTGTTTGGCTGTGCTAAAAGTGGTGCTTTTAGGTGCTTATAGGTATGTAGGTTCTCAACATTTTTAAAAATCAGGTACTTTTATACACGAGCCCAAATATGGCTTTAGGATCTTAATTGTGGGCATGTAGGTTCAACAGTGGTGGATTTGGTTAATATAATTTTTCCCTGGAATTATTTTAAATGTCTTCATGCAGCATTAGAATCAGAAATAGAAATGATAACATACCAAGAAAAAGGCTATTCTCAGTATATTGGGGCTAGGTGGAAGCAGAAAGCACCAGAATAGTAGTGAAACATCAATCTCAATTTTGGAAGTTCTAAAGACTGGATAAAAATCTAAGGCTGGGCTCCTAGTTGCTACAGACTAGCATAGCTCCATTCATTTCAGTGGAACTATGCTGACTTATACCAACTGAATATCTTGTCTCTGATTATGATCTTCAGTCTTCTGAGAGTTGCCAGGGTGATATAGATGTCTGTAATTTTGTAAGAGGTAAGAGACTCTAATAGAGATAGAACTAAGATGATTTAAAATGGAAATTTAGCATGAGGGATGTACTCCTCCTTGTAGAGAGTTCACATCTTTTCTTGCTAGAGGAGAAATGGTGTAGTGTTTAGAGCAGAATTTTGGAGACCTGGGGTTTAACTCCTTGCTCTACCAAAGGTTTCCTATATGACCTTTGGCAATTGACTCTAAATTCCTAAATATTTTTTTAAAAAAAGCTGACCCTTAGTCTTAGTGCTTCTGTTCAGTTCCTTGTCTTTAAAATGAGGATAAAGGTATTTCCTTACTTCACAGGGGTGCATAAGGATCAGTAGCCAGTCAAGTATTATGATACTGGGGATCATGCATCCTAGACTTCTTAACCTAAACCCAAGCCAGCCAAATGAAAGTGCACATAGTATTTTCAGTATAATAGTTAATGAAATGATTTGTAGATGTGTAGAAGGGTTGGTTTGGAAATGGTTTAACAAAGAGAGTTCTAATTGCAATACTTCTATATTCAAAAAATGTTATCAGTTTTACTTAGAGGTTAGAAAGTGCAGCTTGAAATCTACTCTAGAGTCCACATCTAAATAATTTAAAGTGACTCCCTTGGAAACAATAATTTCCCAATGGACACAAATCTCTGGGCTAAATAATTAGGCATAAGCTAGAGAAGAAACTTCCATTCAGGTAAATTGGTACATATGCCAGTAAAGATTGGAAATACATGCCTAACACTGGCTCACTGATATATGCAGGAACTTTTGCTCTATGCCACAGCATCTTACCCACAATGCTTGGTCTCAGGGCAAAGTTTCAATATACAAACCTTCATTTTGTGAATATCGTCACGTAACTCATACTTGTCTGGGAATGCTCTGACCAAGTTTTGCTTGACAATGTTGGTTATAGTCAGTATACTACACAGACAGGTATGGTATTCACAGTAAGAGGTGGTCCTTGGTCCCAAGATAAACAAAATTGTTGGTATGAGCCAAAATTTTTAATAGGATGCCCTTTTTGTTAGGCTATTGAATATGCAGCTCTGAGTACAGCTCTCAAAACTCATATTTTTACTTTGGTATTCTATGGGAAGTCTTATATAAATTCCACTAATCCTCCTATATTATGCAGTCATAATTGCTCATATATAATCGATGCCATGAAGCAGAAGGAGCTCAACTGCTGTGAGCAACAGAAATCCATTGTACATTGAAAAGCCACACCCTGGTATACTGGGCTGTAATTATACAGTTCTTTAAAAGTAGACTTGGGCAGGGGAAAATTGATATCACGGTAATATCAAATGTATCTGCTGATTATTATCTTGAATCTACAGTGGCATGATGCTACACAAATAGACATGTTCCTGGCACAGGAACATGCAGACAGTCAAAATCATTGATCCCGAAACTGGATTCACTAGACCAGTTACATAATCAGGACCTAAATTGGATACAGCCCAGGAGAGGATGACCAGCCAGAGTGGAATATAGGAAGGATGAGAATAAAAAAGTAACAGAGAGAAACAAGAGAAACTAAATCTCCCTCTGCCTGAAGAAGGGTGTTTGTACCTGGAAGTTTGCAAAGAACAATTTTTCCAATGATTTAGTTGGTCTAATAAAATATATCACATTTACCCAAAAAACCTTGTCTAAACTAGGTTTAACACTTTCTTAAAACTAATCCATTAAATTAGTATGACAGAGCCAGAGTCTAACAAGGAGGTGGGGTTGAAGGAGGATCGAACAGCTATAGAATGTGACCCTGAAGCTGTTGGACATAGACTTTGCCATATTAGAAATAGGCATTAGTACTTAAAATGTGTCTTCATTCTTTCACAGCCTTCTCTATACTTAATGGAAAGTAGACCTACTATGTAGATGGTGTTGTAAACGTTACTTCATTTATTATGTTTTAATTTTACATCACTAATATTAGCTTTGCACTGATTGATTCTTTAAACTAAAAAGAAATCTGATTTAAAAAGAGACATGTACTAGGTGGCAAGTAAAATGATGTTACTGAATGTTATCACCCTGGGGTAGATGATAACATTCAAAAGCATTGTCATAATCTAAATATTTTGCATGAAGGTGTCAAATCTCATGACAGTTTTAATGGGAAACAGTCAAAAACTCGTTAGGGGAGATCAGCAAATTCATTAGGGGAGATCAGCAGCAAATAGGAAGGGCCCTATTCCCCCCAGCAGCACCTGGGGTGATGAGGAACAATGGCCAGAAGCTGCTGGAGAACAGGTTCAGGTTAGAGATTAGGAGGCACTGTTTCACTGTTAGGGTGGCTTGGATCTAGAACCAACTTCCTAGGGAAGTGGTCCTCGCTCCTACCTTGGGTAAATTCAAAAAGAAGTTGGATGAACACCTGTCTGGGGTCATGTGATCCCAGCGTGTGCTCCTGCCAGTGGCGGGGGGTCAGACTAGATGATCTGTTCAGGTCCCTTCTGACCCCAAACTACTATGAAACTATGAAAACAAATTGTTTTGTTTTTCCCAAAGCTTTTAAGAATAGATTAGCCAGGGCTGTCCAACTACTGGGTGGCTAGGGGCCACATGCCATGTGAGGTGTAAGCTGCAAGGACTGTGGGCTCCCTAGACCACAGGCCATGAATCCCCACTCTTCCCACACACACTGTGTGGGTTGAACAGACTCCCTGGGTCTCCCCAGTGCATGGGCTACACTAACCACAGGGACTACACTGGGGGCTACACCAACCATAGGAAGCAGGAACTAGAGAAAGGAGGGGGACCCAGACATCCCAGCAGCAGAAGAAAATATGAGGGAGGGAGCAGCAGGGCCCATGGGCCTCAAGATGGACAGTCCTGGATTAGGCAAAATCTTGTCTAGGATGGATTACAGGTTTAGACAGGGATGATCCTACCTTGATCAGGGGTTGGTCTAGATGGTCTCCTGAGGTCCCTAACCAGCTCTACTTTCCTGTTGGCCTTGCTACACATTGCGCTTTGAGCTGCTCAAATGTTGATCTGTTTGGAGCAGTCACACCTTAAGGCTAAAAACCTTTTCTGATTGTCCCACACCAGCACAGCTGTGATTTGCCACTAGAGGGCTGGCGAGCAGGGTCCTGACTTGGAGCTACAGTTGTGAGTTGCCACTACAGGACTGGTGGGCCAGGACAGACTTCTATCCCTGCTCTAGGTGGGGGTGTGTGAGAGATGGGCTGGGGAGTGGATACATGAAGCTAAGAAGTGGAGAGTTAATGGAATGGGGGTGGGTAATGAAATGGGAAGTGGAAAGGAAATGGGAGTGCGAGAAAGGGTAAAATGAAGGAAGTCAGCCACTGAAGGATAAAATAAAAAGAAGTAAAGAAAAAAGAATTAAAAAAGAAATAAAGCAAGTAAATTAAAGAAGGTCTTATGTTTTAATAAACTGGAATTTGGGATTGGGGTGTGTGGCATGCTGGTTGTGCTTCCTGAGGTGGCTGGGAGTTAGGAGTGGTGAGGGAAGGCACTTTGTGGGAGCTCCTGCCTCTGCCCCAGGAAAGAAGCCCCAGCTCACGATGATCCAGTCCAGTACCTTATCTTATTCTCCTCAACCTCTTCTAGACCCCACTCCTGGACCTGTATGTGCTCTGTGACTTGACTATCTGGCTTGTGCTCTGCTGGCTGTTTGCATGGGGCTGTACCCCTGGGGGTGGGAGGAGGAGTTGGCTTGGTGCCAGAACCATCCCCTGGGCAGTATAGTTCAAGGGGTGAGAAGTTTGTCTATACAGAACAGGAGGGTGGGGGAGGGGACACTGCATCCTGGGATGCTGGAAGACTGCAACTTCCAGATCAATGACATGAAAGATGGGATAGAGTGCACCCTCAGCAAGTTTGCAGATGACACAAAGCTGGGAGGAGTAGTAGATACACTGGAGGGTAGTGCTAGGATTCAGTGAGACCTCAACAAATTGGAGGATTGGACCAAAGAAATCTCATGAGGTTCAATAAGGACAAGTGCGAAGTCCTGCACTTTGGATGGAACAATCCCATGCACTGGTACAGGTTGGGAACCAACTGGCTAAGCAGCAGCTCTATAGAAAAGGACCTGGGGGTTACAGTGGACAAGAAGCTGAATATGATCCCACAGTGTCCCCTTGTTGCCAAGAAGACTAATGGCATACTGGGCTGCATTAGTAGGAGTGCTGCCAGCAGATCAAGGGAAGTGATTATTTCCCTTTATTTGGCACTGGTGAGGCCACATCTGGAGTACTGTATCAAGTTTTGGGCCTGCCACTACAGAAAGGATGTGGACAAATTGGAGAGAGTCCAGAGGAGGGCAACAAAAATGGTTATGTGATGTATGAGAAGAGGCTGAGGTAAGCGGGCTAATTTACTATGAAGAAGAGAAGACTGAGATGAGACTGGGATTGAATAGCAGCCTTCAACTATTTGAAAGGTGGTTTTAAAGAGGATGGAGCTAGGCTGTTTTCAGTGGTGTCAGATGATAGAACAAGGAGCAATGATCTAAAGTTGCAGCAATGCATGTTTAAGTTAGATATTAGGAAAAAAACTTTTGCATGAGGAGGGTAGTAAATTACTGGAAGAGGTTAGCCACAGAGGTTGTGGAATCTTGATCCTTGGAGGTTTTTAAGACCAGGGTAGGCAAAGCTTTGGCTGTGATGATATCATTGGGGATGGTCCTGCTTTGAGCAGGGGGTTGGACTAGGTGACCTCCTGAGGTCCCTTCTAACCCTCATTTTCTATGATTTTAACTTGGGTAGTTCATCTGTGGAAGTGGCCACACATCAGTGGAATATGAGCTGGGAAACATGGATCAGAGATAAACCTGGCCAGGAGTGCCATAACTTTAGGCCACCTAAAGTGTGTTTTAAACCAGTTTCAGTTGTTAATGTATGGACAATCCAGGGTTAAGAGCTCCAGGAGCCACCCAGAATTAATGTGTAACAAGGCTCTATGATTCTTGTTTTGTTTTGCTATTGCTTGGAGAGTTTCATTTTGTTTAATTGTTCATGTAACTTTTTAAAATTGTTATTTGTATGATAAACATATTGTAGTAAGAATGAAAATGCAATATTTTGGTATCATTGAAATGAAAAGTTTTGATGCTTCTAAATTGCATTTTTTTCAGAATGCTTATTGATCGTTTATTTAAGGAAACTTGAGTTTTTTGCTCTAATGTGGAATGAATTTCTTTTTCTTTCACTTTGTTACTATTCTCATAGTTGATACTCATCTGTGTTTTAACCACCTTACATCTTGCCAATAGAAACTCCACTTATTACTTAACATTCAAATACTTGTAAACACATCTGAGAAGAGTATCCACATAGATAACAAAGACTCCACCAGCTTGATTGCATTCTTTGTTGCAATTATGAGAGGCACTGTGTTTGCATCAGCTCAGCTTTTGTGAATATGGGTGTCTCCTAAATTCTGATCTGCTTTGTGATCTCCAGTTCTCTACTCTACTGGCAGAGTTGTTCTACTTCTTCCCAGTAGAGTTAGGCTGCTTCTGTTGAGCAGAGAGATGTAGTTAGCTGTGTTAGTAAGTCAAGTAGAAGGCAGGATAGATGTGCACCATATAGAGTAACCAAAGAAGATATAAATGTATATAGGACAAGATTTCACGAGCCAAATCTCACTTCATCAGACCATATTTACCTGAATCCAAGACATTTTGAATTTAAGATGACCCTCCTATAATTAGACTCTGTACCTGGAAAATTTATACAGTTGTAATAATTTTCCAAGTATAGACTCTAATTATTGGGGGGTCATCTGAAATTCATTCCCCCTCACTGCTGCATCAGGTAGAGCAGTGGCAGGGGAGTATGTAGTGGTGGGGGGGCAGGCTATTTGTTTGTCCTCCCACCATTTCTCTCTCCTGTAGTCTGCCCACCATGGTACCTGTACCCCCTGCCACCTCCCCATGCTGCCTATCCTCCTTCAGCTCCTATCCCCCATATGGTACCTGCACACTGACCTATCACCCATAACTTATGCCCCTTTACCCCCTACCCTATTGCTTACTGCCAGGCATGGCTCTGACTCCATTCCCTCCCAAGGCATGGAGCACATGGAATCTCTGGCCCCTGCCTAGCCATGCATTGGTGGCAACAACTCTGGACCTTGGATGCTGCTTCATGGCCAGGCAGGGGCTACAACTTCCATACGCTGTATGCCCAGGAGAGAATGGAGCTGGAACCGTGCCTGACAGTAA
>NW_005841966.1:2106057-2120787 GCF_000455745.1 Alligator sinensis | reverse complement strand
AAGGGTGTAGGCAGCTGCTATGACTCTGACTCTGGCCCCTACCTATCTGCCCCCTGTCCCCTCCCCTTGACCTTGAATCCAAGATAAGGGGATTTTCCTCCCATGTTGAATAGGGCGGAAGAGGCGGAACTCATCTTGGATTTGAGTACATAGAGTATATAATACACACACACACACACACACACATACGCCCCTTAGTCGATAACAGTGATTTTCAAACAGGGTGTTGAAGCACCTTGAGGTGTCCTGATATTCTTTCAAGGTTGTTTTGGGTTGCCATGCAATATTAGCAGTTAGATGCACTAACATGATTTGCATGTGAAACCCAGAGATTTCAAGTAGGAATCCAAAGTGTTAAAACATTCTTTCCTTCTGTGGTCTTTCTGACATCTTTGCAACAGAAGACTCTCTTGTATGTTCCTGGGTCAAAAAACAAGTGAAAACTAAGAGGTGGCATTATCCAAGGGATGCCTCCAGTCTAACAAGGAGTGCCTTAGGTATAAAAAGGTTGAGAACCACTGGTCTGTAAGGTGCAAATATATCATGCCTTCTACTTCTGTTACCCCTACACAGCTAACTGGAGACAGTCCTATGCCTTCAAATGAAGGCATCAGTCCTTCATTTGAAGGATATATTTGAAGCCTTCTCAGGGTGCACTTTGTTTTCTGCAGCACAGCTGCTGAATGGGGCAGCGCAGCTGTGAGTGTAGACATAGCTTTAGTCCCCTTTTTGGTCTGGTTGTGGCTGCCAACATAGAATCACAATGTCTAGAAAGGACAAGCGTAATGCAAAGACAGACCATTCCCAAAGAAGAGAAACGGTATTTGTGACTGAATAGCGTGCATTGTAGGGCTGTGTGAAATTTTGCTGGCTGTTTCGTTTCAACACTGTTTTGGCTCATTTTGAGGTTGAAACAGCAAAATTGAAATGAAACAAAGGGCGTCAGAACAGCCTCGAAACAAAATGAGGCTTGTCAAAATGTTTTGACCTTATCACTGGGGATGGGAAGTCAGTCCAGCAGGGCTGATTCCCCGTTCCCCACGTTAGATCGCGCCGGGGTGGGGAATCAGTCCAGCTGGGCTGACTTCCCATCCCCGGCCGATCTAGCAAAACATCAAAACAGAGTCAAAACAGCCTTACTGTTTTGCCGAAGCAAAACGGAACAGCTGTTTTGAATCTAAATGAAATTCAATATGAAATGCTGTTCCATCAAAACCTTGAAACTCAAGGCAAAATGGAACGGTGCCATTTTGCACAGCCCTAAATTGCACTGATGTATACTTAGCAAAAAAACCCAGCTGCTCAAGTAGCTATCTGTAAATACCATTGGTGCTTAAAGCCAGACATAGATATAATGTAAGCACTCAATAATGCTCTGGGCAGAACTTTTGGTCTTACAAGGCCACACCTACAGCAATATATGAAGCCGTCAGCTGTATGTGGTAGGTTTCAGAGGCACTCAAGGTCATTTATGTGACAAAAGTCACATTACGGTAAGTCTTTTTTTCCCTGACCTGTACAGCTGTGCTAAGTAAATCTGCTGTAGTCACACCTATACAGATACTAACGTCATGATAGTGAAAGACACATGACATATTTTGAAAGATGTTGAAAAGAAATACTATTTCTCTTCTACCACATGCTAATGAGGCATACACCTATTTCAGAACACCCTTCACTGGCTTGCATGTATTCCTTGTGGGCATCACTCAGCACACATGAATTTTGCACAAACAGCACAGAGTAAGCCAGAGTCTTGGAGAGAGGTGTAGATACATGGAATTAGAGCGGAGTGAACTGTGCTCAGGAAAGAACTTGTCCGCCAAATTTAGTCTGTTTCACCTGCAGCCCCTTATTAAGACTTTAATAAAGTATTTGTTATTCAAAAAATGATGATTGCTTTATGGAGACATATTTTAGCCTATGGATTGCTTGTGGCCTATTTGCTATAATGATTGTTTTGTTTGTTGAGCCTTCATAATTGGTTTCTGGTGGCTTTTAAATTTAACCTAAATTCACAAATCCTGTTTTGCAAAGTTTGCTTGGATCTGTGTGGGACTGGAATGTGCACCAAGATTATGAAATAGTCAGACTGGATGCTAGCCAGAAATTTCTTACACGTATGGTAAAGCACACTTAGTGCACTATTGTGGGGATGTGCTGGAGTAACTGAATGCAATATATACTGTAGTAACCAGCAAGAGGGATCAGTAAAATATTCCTGTAAATCAGTGATGCTTTCTGGAAACAAATCTCACAATTCTTTCCTTGTACAGGGGCACTCTCAGCTTTGTTCCCAGTTGTTCTGTACTGTAATGGTTATCACATGTGCCTCACACATGTTGGCCCCCAGTTTGTTACCAGACAGAAACAGGTATTTTACTTTAAGGGTTTAACTAGCTGGCCCTTGAGGCTCTTCCAATCCAGTGATTCCCAGTAATGGTTTTATAACATGTTGTTGATCTACTTCAGCATCAGGCTGAGTGCCATTTTAATACCAGTGACCTTCAAATAACTTTCCATGTGGAGCCACAAGAGAGACATTGTGCACTTCTGAGTGAAAAGACAATTTAGTAAGGAAGGCGGGTAGCAACATGCAATGTAGTGGAATTAATGGAACAGGGGTTTTTTCTTTTCTCCAGTTTGCTCTTAGAGACTTCCTCATATGCCGATTAATACAGCAATGTGACATTCCACAGTTCACTACTGCAGTGGCACCAGATGGCACTTATCCAACTGGCAACAACAGAAAGAAGCATTCCACAGTCTGTTCCTATCTTACAAAAAAGAAAAGGGGTCAGTTATAGCATATCTTCCAAACCGCAGATTGCTCTGACATTGAATAGACACCATAGTGAGAGGGTTAAAATGCCTAGATCCTGTTGTTATGACAAAAATACCAAATCCTATGGCAGTTACATCCAATTCCACACAGGAATCTCTACTAGTTATTTATGGGTCAGCTGTGCATGATGAGCTAAACACACATAATTCTTGGTTGTTACAAACAAGGTGCAGGGACCCAACTTCAGGCTGAGGATGTCCCATAAACCTATGATTGCTATTCACTGGGAGGAGAAGGATCACTTTATACATGCCCTATTTCTTATATTGTTCCTCTAAAGTATCCACTGTTTATCCCCACCTGAGATAGGATATTGAGTCAGGCGAACCTTTGGTCTGAACCAGTATGGCAGTTTTTATATTCTTATTGTTACATCATAGTAACTCTAGAGAGATCCTGCATGGTCTGTTTATAGATACTCACAAACAGTGTGTACGGTCCACAGGAACAAAACTTCCCAGCCATCTACACAAAAAATGTGTCTAGCTAATTATACGTTTATATTTTAACAAGGCTCAGAAAAAAGGCATACATGCATACTTTACTGAACCCAATATACGCTCCTAGTCAGTTTACATGACATCATGTCCACTTTCTCCCAAGGAAACTTTAGGATAAGGTGGAAGTCTTTGAAAACCAGCAGCATTTTTTGGTATATAAACAGAGAACCAAAGCTAGTCCATCTTCTATGAAGATAAAGTCAATCTCCTACCAGAAAAGTAGTGCCCAGACTTTTCCAGATATTAAGTTGCAGTGGTCATGAGATTCTCAGAATCTACAGAATATTTCAGAATAAAAGTAAAGAGAAAATGAAATGAATCAAGCTACTACCTCTGTTGTTTTTAAGTCAAAGTGAATAATACCCTGCTTTACTGAGCAGTATAGTCTAATTGTTTCACATGGGACAGAATTGTTTCCATATCTGTTTTTCCTTGTACTGAAACTTGTAAGAAACTTGGTCCAGACGTAACAGGCCACATTAGATAAATACTTCTCCTGGATCACTTTAGCACTGAATCAGTTAACAATGTTTTAAGTGGTCCTAGTGGAGCTGCATACATAACATTCCTTTAAGCTGAATGGTGGGCATTTCTCACCAACCTGCAACTGCTTCATGCTGTTTGAATGATAATCCTCAAGTCATAGCAGTGCCTTGGTTTGGTTTTTGAGGGATACTATTTGCAAAATGAGAACTTTGCATTGAATGAATGTTCAGCTTATGAACAAATACAAGAACTTCAGCAAGAGGATATATGGATCTTTAAAAATTCTTAATATCTATACAATGCTTTAATTAAAATATTTAACATTTATACAGCACTTTTCATATTCAGACTGCTCTGCAGTGATTAAATAACCAATCCAGGCTTCCTGTATAATACATGGGTAAGTATTATTAATGGCATATCACAGATGGGGGAATCCAAGCAGAGAATTTAATTGATTTACTCAAGGCCACACATCACATCAGTGGTATAGGCAGTTTTAGAGCCAAGGACCTTTTGACATTAATTCCCATGAGCATTCATTTAGAAAGCACCACTGCCCACACTGGAGCCCTCTGTGTCAGCTAGTTTCAATTGTCATTGGCCAACATTCATGCTTTATTTTCCTTTAAAAGTACCTGATGGTCTCTGATTTTTCTTTACCTCCATTATCATTTTGTTATTAGACAGGATTGCATTTATAGGGCACATCCCCACAAGTGCGCACATGCATTTCACAGGGGACAGATAGCAGCAGCACAAATATGTGCTGCTACTTGTACCCTGGGAATGAACCTGAACACGTGTTTGGCATGTGACAAGTTGCCCTGGGTGGGGTAGGGGAATTGGGGCCAGCACCTGGACTGGTCCCAGCAGCCTACCTGGTGTTTTGGGGGCCTCCTGGGGCAGTAGTGGTGGTGATCTGGGCATTTGGAGCCTGGATGGCAACTGGAGTGTGGCTGTAGCTTGCCAGGCTCCCTTTCTGGTGGCACGCACTGCTGCCCTGTGTGCCATGCCACTTTTTTTTCAGCTTTTTTTTGTTTTACACTGGAATCTCCTGATGTCAACCTCTCCCCACCCCCATGTGTCCATGTGCACAGCATGCAATTTGCAGTGCTGCAAACCACACACGCACACTTGTGGGGGCACACCCCCAGAATTCAACAGCCGGTCAAGCAGGCAAGGACCTTATCCTAAAGATCTTAACTATCTTGTTCACATATATTCAATATATTAAAGTTCACTCCAAAGATTTGACTTAACCACAGGGTTTGAGACTGTTTGGAGATTCTTCTAAAGTTTGGTGACTGTTTGAATGCAAAGTTTTGATTCAGCCTCATAATAGAGATAAAGGGCAGCTGCAAGGTTCGTGCCCCTGTAACCGTTGTTTTGGTTTGTGACACTGGTAAGTGGTTCTCTTTGCAGTCTGGACAGCTACATCCTGATAAAGTACTGCAGACACGAGAGGCCCACATCGTTATGAGATGCAGACCCCTGCACCTGACCCATGTACAGTGCTATGTTTGCTGTCTTACAAACTGATGCCTTGGCAATCGCACCACAGCCTGAGTCTGTTATTGAAATCAAGTCTGTTTTGTGTCAGAAGCAACATGCTGCTGTTGTGATAAATGATGCTCTCCCCTGTCTGAAATGTTAATAACCCCCTGGATTCCTGCATAGTTATGCTCATCTGGAGAGTGCCACTTACAGGGAGAGAAAAGCAGAGGTATATGAAAGCCTTAGTGTACATTCAGACAAGGTTCTTTGGGTGAATCTGATATCTTTTTAGACCAACTTAAATAGTTGGAAAAAAATGTTGGCAAGCTTTTGGGTTTAAAAACATTTCTTTTTGACTGTAGGCACAAGTAATTCAGGTGACTGAGAACAATCATAATATAGTAATTTTTTCTCTCTATGAATCTTCACATATAGAGAATATTCCCTAAATAAATAGGACCAGCATTAAATTTTGTATGCCCTTTTTTCTTATGTAACTGTCTGGAGGATGCATCTTTTTAGGTGCCTGTATCCTAACTTAAAAACACACCATCAAGTTCTCAGGAGCTTGTTCCAGGTGACAGGCCAGGGTAGGAATTATACATGTTTCTTCATAGATTGCCTGTTTTTTTGCAGGTTAGTTAGTTCGTTATTTTAGTGTTTGCTGTTGATGGAGGAAGGTCTTTACTGAAGGCTCATGGTAATCAGCTTCCTCCTAAACAGGATTGAACTGGATTGGACATCTACCAGGGCTATTTAAGCCACATGCTACTTGGCCAGAGAGGCGGTTAGTGAGTGACATGGCACAGGGGAATCTCTACCCAAAAAAGGCAGAGCATATTGCTGCTAGAGCCTCTCCTGTGGCTATTTGTGTGTACATGCCCATTCTAGGCTGGTGTGTGCACAGAGGTGAGGTATGTATAAAGCATGCATGTTAATGCACCTTTGGGTGTTTTGAAAACCAGGCCCTAACTGACTTGTTCAAGAAAATGGAAGGAGCCACTGACAAATGTAATTAGAATTTAGGATTTCTGGCTCCCAATCCTGTGCTCAGACTAGGAGGCAAGATCTCTCCTACATTCAACTGGGTACTTTAGGAGAGCATAACAGTTAAAGAAAAGAAGAAGAATATTTCACAGGAGCGGAGGCTGAAGCTACCAAACTAATTTATTCTTGGGACATAAACAGCATATGAATGTTGTCTCCAACTATTGTAGCATTTTGAGGATTAGTAAAATAAGAGGGAATATTCAGAAGTTCTCTCTATACAGTTGTGACATTTAACTCACTTAGGGCCTGTTAAAAATTTTGCAGTGATTAATCACAGTGTGTACACACTGGGCAGATACATGGGGCGCACACAGTGAAAAATTCTCCTGCAAGCTAAGAAGAGGCAGCAGAGCTATTCCATGGAGGGTGCATTGGCACAGTTACTAAATTCAGTGGAGCCACATGGTAGTGCTGCATGGGAGAACTTTTTTGGCTGTTAAGGCTGGATTTGGCTCTGAGATTAGCCTTTTCCAGGGAATATTTTGTTAGAGAGCTCTTACGAAATCTCAGATCACACTGTGATGTTTGGTGTTGTAGTAAAACTTCTCTTAAAACACAATTTAATAAGCAGTATAAAATTCCCCACAGGCCACAGTGTGCGACAAAATATTTTAGCTACTTCCCTGTTCTAGGACACTTTAAATTCACGTGGCACTAAAATTTCACTAATAAAGCATGCTCACTGTCCTGAGTTGCTAGTGAAGCTTACTGAATACAAAGAGCTTTGAGATCCTCAGTTTTAGATTGCCATGTCTTAATTATTATTATTTTTCCTTGTTATTCTACATATTGCAAACATAAGGACCTACAATTTTATGAGACTAAATTCCACTGATGGCTCTCATTCCAAGTGTATGCAGAAATGTAACCATAACCATCATTTCTGTACCCTCTGCCTTTACAAATTAAAGTTCTTCATTAGGGCATATACAGAAAACCATACCCTCCTGCCTTTGCTGCTACTTCCTCTCCAAGCATCCATTAGGTTCAGACTATGTAATCAGAATCAGAATAGGAATTTACCTCATAAACACTGATCCATTGCTGTCTGTGGGGCTGAATGGAAGGTCATCACTTGACTTTCGGAAGCTGCTCTGGCTTTCAGAATGAAAAACAGAATCATCCCAATAAAGCCTTTTTCTCATCATTTTAATGGAGTTAACTGCAGATTTAAACCAATTCAGTACACTGCTGATCTTCAAGGTGTCCTTCTGAAAGCTGAGTCTTTCACTTCAGTAGAAAATTCATTCTTGGTGTGAATCCAGCTCAAGCTAGGTTTTTTTTTTTTTACATCCGTTAATAAGTAACATATTGGCGTTACATCATCAGGTGGTTTTACTTTCATCCATAATGCCTCACATACTTGCTTGAAACAAATCACATGATTGACTACAATATAACTTTGGAATGTATTAGTAATAGTGATAATACTCTGCCAAATAAGTAAAGAAAATGAGGGAACGTAAAAAGATAGAACTTTTTCAAAAAATATTTCTTTGATGTGTTAGTATCAGACATAGTAACATGCTCTAGAATAAAATCTACTCTAGGGATTGTCATCCTGATGCTAATTATTTAGTTCTGAGCGACACATGTAGCAAAATTACTATATCTGATTCATTTGGCATGCCAAAATTATTTTGATGCACACCTACGGCAATATACATACACATGCACGAATGTAGGGCTGGGACAGAAATTGCACATAAACCAGTATAAGTGATCGGAACCTTGTTTAAATCTGTAACACAACAGAAGTTCAGTGCACATAAACTGCTTCCAAAATCGCCCAAACCAGTTTAAAACAAACCTGGATGGATGTAGTATTAGACTTAACTGATTTAGGTTAAATTGGTTTATTGAACTTCTATTCCAGATCCCCACCAGATTCAAGTTAGCTCACAGTCCCCAGCATCCCAGGATGCTTCCCACCTCCCTGCAAATCCCCCCTTGCAGGGTGGGTGGGCTAGCCTTGGCCCAAGCTGTCTACTTGAGCTGAGCAGGGATGTGCCCTGGCTTCTGGCCTGGGCCACTGCAGGCATGTGTCTGCATTTCCAGAATCAAAACTGAATGTCTGTTCACTTGCTTATCAGTTCAATCTATGCAGTTTAGACTAATCTGTGAACATTGAATCAATTCAGCCTCAGGCTTTTTGACTGTCTGTACTTAGAGTAGATGTCCTAAAGCATGGATGTCAAACATATAAGAATTTGGGGGTGAAGTAGCAGGGGGCTGGAAGGCCCATGAATTTCCAGTGATAGAGCTCCAGGGCATGTCCCCATGAACACACATGTGCAGGGACATGCATTTCCCATTGGACAAATAGCAGTGGTACATACTTGTGCTGCTGCTGTTAGTCCCTGGGTATGCCCCTGCACGCACATTCTGACATGCAGCAAAGGGACCCAGGTGTGGTATGGGAGGCAGAGCCATCACGTGTGCTGGCCTCAGCAATCTGAGCTATGGTCCCCGCCCCCGCCATGCTGCTAATTAGCAGTGTGGTGCACGGGTGCATGTGTGCCACATGTGGTTTGTGGCACCTCAAATGGCTTTGAGGCACTACAAACCACACATGTGCACTCATGGGGATGCACCCCCAGTGAGCAAATATGGTGGTGGTAGGGGTTGGGGGTGAGCAAAAGCTGCATTAACTCTGACGCTGCTGCTTGCTTTGCCACTGCTGTCGTTTGTCCCTGCTACCACTGCTGGGTCTGGATATGGCTTCTGTGGTTAATTTCCATGGGTCTGATCCTGCCTGGGAAACTCCTTGTGGGACAGATTTGGGCTGCAAGGAGCCCCACAGTCTGAAACCAGCATGGGGATGCAGGTGAATTTGACACCCCTGTTCTAAAGTGAACACGTTGCAGTTCAGCTAAATATGGGTATTAGTTTAACATTCAAATCACCAGATAACAACTGAGTGCATGCAGTTTGTGTAACCTTTTTTTTTGTCACAGGGAGCTGACAATCATTAACTGTAAAATTGCATGGTTTTGAGTTTGCCAAAGATTTTAATAATGATTGTGTTAAATAAGAAACCTGTATTCATAGTGAAAAAAATGTTTGTTTTAGCTTTAAATTCTTTTGTTCACATGGATTAAGGCCCCAATGCCTCAGTTCATGTATAAAGACCTTTGTAAATGAACAGAGTCCCTTTATCTTTAATTTGGAGTCTGCATAAGTATAAGAGTCTGTTCGACACAAATGGGATCTAACTCTGTGAATTTTGCTCTATTATAGTCTAGACTTTTGGAGAAGCATTCAGCTGTGCTAGTTCAAGATAGGCAGAAGGCAGGGCAGCATGGCACCTCATAGACTAACTTGTTCAGAGAAACATGAGATTTCATAGGCTACAGCCTACTTTGTCAGATGCTATTCACATATGATGAAGTAGGCTGTGACCTAGGAAAACCCATACCTCTCTGAACCAGCTACTCTATAAGGTGCCACACTGCCGTCTTCTAGCATTTCCCAAGCAAAGTATGAACTGATACAAACAACTGTGAATATGGAGCATTCAGCCAAACATTACTTTCTGTACAATTATTCTTTGGTTTCTTTATTTAAGTAGAAATGCATTTAGATTTTAAAAAAGAAAAATCTCTTTTTTGATCATTGTATATAAAATGTTAATTATTATGAATGATAAAAACAGCAGACTGAAAAAATCATAGTAAAACATCAGGATTAGTATCACAAGAGGGGAAGCAAAAATCATTATAAAACATGGAGGTGAAAATTCAAAATAGATTAAAAATGTAAGGGGAACAATGGTAAGTGAGGCAGGTTCACTATTATAAAAGAATGAAACCCACGTAAGAAAGCCAGACAGAATTTTGTGGAAAGACATTTAAATCGATGAGTGAAATGTATACACTTGATCTCCTCAAATGCTACTTATGTAAATAACAAAACCAATGAAACCAAATGTATTTAGCTGCATTATTTAAAATTATCTGCCAAAAGAGGGAATTACTTTTTTATCTTCTCCTGAGTTAAATTTCCCAGGATCCTGATGAATTAATTTAATGTTCTGAAACTATGTTGTACATCTTTAGTTTCCATCCATGTAGATCTTCAGTTGATTGACTTTGGTTTGCAAGTATAGGCTACTTAGCCACCCAATAAATGCAGACAGAAGCGTAGTTCCCCAGGTAACTGAGAAGGCTTTGCAGGAAGTGTTCGGAGTTACAACAATCCCTCAGACCAAACAGAAGTTCACTGTTGGTTCCAGGGGCAAGGGGAATCTAGCTGTTGGTTTGAGCCTGCAGCTGGTTTCTCCTAGCAATGGCCCCTCCTGTCTTCCAGCTTGTTCCTGTTTCAGAATGGGAGGGGAGAAAGGAAGGAGAGGGAGCTTATTCTAGGGGCTCCCCAGCCAGTGCTGGAGGGTGGAGTGGGTGATTGGAGCCCTCCCCACCACCTTGGGGGTGCTCCAATATACCCACCCTACCCTTCAGTGGGGGCTGAAAAAACCTCAGACCAAACTCCCTGCTCACTTCCTTCCCTCCCATTCTGAAAACAGCTTGAGGCTGGGAGGCAGCACAGACAGACGTTACAGAAGACACTGTGTTTTGAAACATCTTCATATAACCCCATCATGCCATGAGGGTTCAGATTTTCACCCGGTTGGCCATTTTTAAGCTGTCTGCAGCTGTGCACCTGTGTTTGGTCATGACTATAGGCCGCTTTCCGTGGCCAGATCAGGCAAAAATTGTCACTTCTGTCTGTGCCCATTATGTCTACACTTTATTCTATTTCTTAAAAAACAAACAAGTGGAATTTATCCTTCAACAAAGAGATCAGAATAGGCCAATTCCTCTCCTGCCAAAAGTTGAATTGTCTCTTTTTTGGTCACTTCAATCCATTTATGATGTGAAGTCCTTGGTCTTTTTTTTTTTAAAGAAACTAACCCAAGAGCTTTGGAACTGATTAGAAAACTTCAATAACATGCCAAACTTGCAGAACCACTAATGTTAACCATTATTTAACCCCCCCCACAATCTCTGTGTATAGCAAATCACTGTGCATGACAGCAATTATGCATTCCCACTCTCAGCTTTAAATTGAGAGGGCACTGAAAAGACAAAAAGAGTGCTTCGAAGACTGGAAAGTTCAGCAGTTGAGTATGATAAGGTCAAGATATCCCATCTCCTCCTTAAATCTGCATATTCTTCCAGTCATCAAAGATGCTGTTAGGTTCCCCCACAGAGCCACAAGTACCTTCTTAGTGTTGAAGCTCTGTATGCAGAGACTAAGTTTATATCACAAGGGAGACTGTAGAGGGACCCAGGCCAAGCGGCTGCACTGGGATGGGGCCTGCATGCCGCATGCTTAGCAGGTGTCTCACCCTCTCTTAATCTCACCCGCCATAACTTGGTGTAGTTGAAAAGAGATATAAGGAGGTAGTACCTTTTTAGAGAGAGTATGCTGAGGTTAGCATGAGTCAATGTCAGGGTCTTCTGTGGGCCTCCACCTCCCCTGCACCCCACCTCTTTCCACCTGGGGTTCCAGTTGGTGCTGGATACATGTGTTCAGCCAACCTGAGCAACTGCCTTGCAGCTCAGGTAAAGAAGGAAGCAGCCAGGTTGTCTGAAGTTCGAGTGTTTTGGCTGTGATCACTGGAGTTTACTGCAGGGTTCAGGGTCACCCGGGCCTGGCCTGCATAAAGAAGCAAATAAACCAAATAACAAGTCAAATGACCATGCCCTAGGCTCTTCTTCTGGCCCTACAGGAGCTTCAGTCACCTTTTGTCAGGCAATCTCAGTCCCGCAGGATGGCCCCGTGTTTGCTTAGTCTGCATGGGCCTGCCTGTCCTAAGAAGACCCCTGGAATACTATGGGGCTGGGGTGTCATGAACCCCAGCTTAGGCCCTAGGGGTACCTGGTTTCTCTCAAGTGTGGTCATCTGGCATCAGTCTGGAGAGCTCAGATGTGTGTGGTCCTGGGCTCCTGGTCCCCTGTCTCTGAGGGGAAGCACAATGAAAGCCCTCATCTCAATGTGTGTTCCCCCTGTCCTGGCATTGGGGTGTGCTTTTATGAGGGGTTTATGGGCTGGCATGAGCCAATATGGCCCCTTGTTTGCCCCCATGTGGCTGACTGCTGCAGGCAGATGTTAGGAGCCCTTATCCCCTGCAGCTGCTGCCTTCAGGCCCCAGGTAGCGCTGCATGTACTGGCTGCCTATTCTGTCTTGGAGTTGCAGTCCGAGCCCATGTGGGGCTGGGGTTCTGATGCCTTCCCCAAGCCAGGCACCGAGGCTGAGGAATGCCTACCATACACCGTCTGCCTTTCCAGCAGCACCATGGGGCTTGCCCCAAGAGCATGGGCTCACCACTTCCCTGTGAACCTGGCCAGGGATCTGCTGACCACGGTGTGTGCCAGTGGCCACCATCCCAGTAAATACAGGGCTTGGCTGGCCTCTGTTACAGGCACGACTACACATTCATTAATGCACCTTGCCTACTTAGCATTAAATTTAGTACTTGTACAATCAAGTATTAAATAAATGCACAGTAGGCTGCCATACTGTGAATTAGCATGATCTCATTTTTTTTTGTGTACGCTGAATGCACAATAGACTAGTACTACTGTGCATTAGCATATTAGCATGGTTTTTACCTTGTGTGCTAATGCACAGTAGAATTAGTCTCCTAAGCATTAAGCATCTCATGTAGACATGCCCAAAGTTCTGGTGGCAAGTTATGTCATGTATGGGTTGGAAAAAGTCAGATTCTCTGGCCAGAGCAGGCATGTCAGCACAAACTCTGGAGTAAAAGCAAAAGGGATATCCTTCTGTTTTTGGTCAATATTCTGCGCATATGCTATATCTTCATGGGAGGCACTGTTATAATCCAGTTATGTTGTAGGTGTAATGTCAGAAGTCCTTAGTGTAGACAAGGCTAGAGTGCTTGTCTCTGCTGTATATACATGATAGGATATTTAAGTGCTTGTCAACCTACAGCAGCATACCATGATATCGTGACTGATGTGGTGCCTGAAGTGGAATGTATTCTTGACATTAACCTTGTGATAACAATATATATTTCAAATTAACTCAGGTCTGTACTGTTAGCTGACTGGATAGTAACTGCCTTGCCAAGTGCAATCTGTGAATGTCTATCATATTAATGGGAAAAACCCTGAATAAGCTCCAGGTTAGGGGGCAGTGAAAAGAAACTACAGACAACCACTTACAGTACTCTTGCTCAGTGCCTTCTCCTGACTCTTCTGCATAAGTGACTAAAATTCTGTTGAAACTTTCCTCAGCCAGAAACCACCAAAATCTTGTCTTCACTTCCTTAAACAATCATCTCCATTATTTGGGGACTTCATTCTACCACTGGCATGGCTAGCCACATTGAATCCTCAAATGCCTCCCTGAAACTACAGCTATGACCCTCACAGACATAATCAGGATATATGCATGCCACCTCTATGGCAAGAAACAAGCTTCTGCCTGCTCAGTCTCAGTTTGCATGTGTTGCATGATGCTTTTTAAAGCTTGCCATGGATGCTTTCAGGATCTCAGTCTTGGGTATGCTTGCACTGCTCTAAGAGTGGTCACACAACTGCTTTGGCTATGCATGCTGAGTGGAAGTGAGTGGGGGTTGTTTCTTAGGTTTCTAGTTCATCACAGAAACAGTATGGTTGTTCCCAGAGAGTACTCCTTCTTACACATACTGCCCTACTGTAGCTCCATTTTCTATTTCTGCAGCATCTGTTTCTCTCTTTCCTAGCTCCTAGGAGACTTCATTATTGTCAACTGCAAGCATTCTGGGGGTTGACCAGCAGGTGCTGGAGAGTGGGGTGGGTGGATTGGAGCCCCTGCACTGCATCAGTGCTAGCTGGGCAACCTCCAGAATGAGCTCTCTCCACTTCCTTCCCCACTCCCATTCTGAAGACAGCGCTGGGGCTGGGAGGGGCAGGCTTAGTAGAGAGTGGCTGCAGGCTCACAACTGCTCTAAGCTGCAGGTCAATTCCCCCAACCCCTGGAACCCAATAGTGAACATCTGTTGGGTCGGGGGGATCACTGTAATTCATGCTGTTTCCTGCAAAGTGCCATGAGTTATAGCAGGGAGCTGCATTTCTGTCTGTACCCTACAAGTGTGAGATATGGCAGCCCTGAGCCTGCCCTTTACTACTTTGCCAGCTAATTTCCAGCCAGTTCTAGTCTAGTCAAAGATGCTAAGGTGACTGCTGCTGCCACAGGCAGTGATTCATTCTGGGAGACCACCAAGATTGTGCATCATTTTGATGACCAAGGGCAGATGTCAAATATCACAAACCCCTGCATCAGGCAGAATGAGGTCTTGACAATTCTTTAAAATTGTGTTCTCTGCCAGTGCATATCACTTC
>NW_005841966.1:2077051-2106047 GCF_000455745.1 Alligator sinensis | reverse complement strand
GCTCTTCCAGAGCTCCACTTCATTTGGACACCAGACTCAGTAAGTTAGGTCTGGATCTTCACTATGTGAAATGGTTAAATGATATCATCACCAGTGTCCAATGGCCATATCACACTTTAGGTAACATCAGCAGCAGATCCAGGGACCCACACGAAGAGGGTGTGTGTGTGGGGACAGTGACCAGCACTGCAGGGGTGGCTGCACTCCCTGTTCCCAGTCTGTCCGGTAGGGTGGGCAGACTGCACCATAGAAGCAGCAGTCAGGGACTTGTTAAAGTCCTCAAAGCAGATAGGAATTCCCCCTGCCTTCCATTCCCTGCTCAGAGGCACTTTCCTTTCCCTCCCCTTCCCTCCCTCCCTCCCCTACCTGCTGCTGCCACTGCCCCACCTGTCTGGGAGGTGAGGAGCACCAGGGACACTCCAGCCAGGCTTCCCAAGGGCTGGACTCAGCCTGAGGAAGTAGTTTGATTGTGATGGGTGGGTGGATTCCCCTCCTCTTCCTGTGCCTGCTCCTGGGCTGGTGGGGAACACCTGGTGGACCAGCCAAGGAGGGGGAACCCATCTGCTGCTGTCCCAGGCTGAGCCCAATGCCCATGCAGCCCAGCTGGAGCAGAACAGGAACTACCTGGAGCAGCAGAACCAGGTGGGGGGAAGGGAATATGAAGGGAGGAGATGGGGAGAGAAGGGTGGGAAATATGCTTCTGAGCAGGGAGGGGAAGGGATGGGGAGAATTCTCATCTTCTTTAGGGACTTAAAAAGGTCCCTGGCTACTGTTCCTGCTCTGTGATGAGAAAGTGGGGTGTGACTGTGCCACTGCACCCCCTCTGGACCCACTCCTAGGTAACATTGACAGGGGAGGGCGAGCAGCATAATGACTGAGCACTGGACACGTGAACCAACAGTCATGATTGGGACAAATGACGTGAAGTACTAGATGCTGATTTGCAGCATGGCTGTCAATGAAATGCCAACAAGGCATCAGTAAATAAAAAAAAAGCAAGAGAATAACAATGGGGGCAGATCAGCAGCAATATGATAATGCAGAAAGTAGAAAGAATATATGAATCTAGAGCCTGATCCAAGCCCACTGAAACGAACAGAATGATTCCAGCCATGTGTCAGACAATCCTGTGTAGCAACAGTGAACCCAGCCTGCAGACAGGAAGTGCAGAAAAAAACAATTAAGGGAAAAACTGACTCACCTACACTAATCAATAAACACCACCTGAACAAATCATGAGTTTGATTGCTTTGATTCTCTCAGGAACTGGTAAAAGGAGCAGCCTGGGGAAAGAGAGAAAGATTGGGAGATAAGTAGACCAGGGAAACCACAGACCAGTATTAACCTTTCCCTTTTTTCCTTTCCAGAAGAAACATTACAGTTTATTATTTTTCTTGACGTGATGCCTGGAGGTCCCAGTCAGAATACGGGGCCCATTGTATTAGGCACTGTACAAATATACAGTAAAACAAGAGAAGTGAATTTAACAAACAATAGGAGGAAAGGAGCAGGGACAAACAAGGATAAGAGCCTATGGCTACGCAATACTGCACACCCTGCTAATGTAGACTCAGTCAAATGGTTTTTACACATTTTATTAATTATTTTGCTGGTTACTTTTGTGTATCCTTTCAAAATCTTTAAGCTTTTTCTAGTTTCTATTTAAGAAAGTGAATCTCTGATCTTGCCTGCTTCTAAATATTAAAAAAAAATCTCTATTTCCCTCTTCAAGTTTGCAGGTGTGTTTGGTGGGTCTGTGGGCTTTCGGCAGGATTGTTGTGCACACATATGCTTGCACACCTAAAATTAATAGTTGATATTGTGTCAGACCTACAGAAATGACAGGTGGATGGCTGGAGGACAAAGGTACAAGATGGGAAAGGATGAACACAGTGGAGGCAGCTAAGGGCCTTTGGGTTTATAGTGTTAAATCACACTCATACACACCTAAAATTAGGTCTGTCAAAACCCATGCAATAGGATCTGGAATCCTGAATGAGGCACCTAAATTTCTTATACAATGCATTTGGAACTTCAAATAGGATCCAAAACAGCCAGAGTGTTTAAACTAGCCAATAGGGAACTGCTGAGGAAAGGGGTGAGCCTTCAATCCTTCTCAGGTTTCTTATTAAGAGCTGTCCATTCACAGCTCAGGATTCACAGCTCTGAACCCTCTCCTGAAGGTAGATGCTGATGCCTTTTTAACAAAGAACTGAGCAGGGCAGAAGTGGTGGCACCCTTCTTTTATAGAGCAACACAGTACTTAGCAGGACATGGGAGACCCAGGATCATCTGCATGAAGCCATCCAAAACCAGATCTCCCACCTCCCAGGAAAGTTCCTTAACCACTGAGCTACTGGCTAGTTAGGGTATGTGGGACATTCTCTGTGTTTCCTGCGCATCAAAGAATTCAAGAATCCTTGAACCAGAAAGAGCATGAAAGATAGCACAACAAGGTTCCTTGGGTGAATTTGATATCTTTTATTAGACCAAGATAGCACAGCTCTTTGCTTAGTCATTATGGGAGATGCTTTCATTTCAGTCCCTATCTAGGACTTTTAAAATTATATCCTATACTATGTTAAGCTAAAATACAGAAGCTGTTCTGGGGGCAGGGGCCAGAAACCAAGGTTTCCCACCTCCCGACCTCCCCTACGCCCTCAGGTGAGTGCCCTAACCACTTGGAAACAGCCATGATTATATGTCTGCATTCCTTTCCTTCCTCTCTCCTAGCACTGTGCCACAGGACAGTTGAAAAGTAAGAGCTGTAAGTATGTAAGGGGTGTATATCAGGATCTGGGGGAACGTGTGTTCACCAGAGCGCCCCAAGGGATGACGAGGTTGAACAGTCACAAACTCCTCCAAGACTGTTTCAGGCTGGATATAAGGAAAAAACTTCTTTACTGTCTGAGCCCCCAAGGCCTGGAATAGACTGCCTCCAGAGGTTGTGCAAGCACCTACTCTGGACCCTTTTAAGAAACATTTGGACCTCTACCTTGCTGGAATCCTTTGACCCTAGCTGACTTCCTGCCGCTGGGGCAGGGGGCTGGACTTGATGATTTTCTGAGGTCCCTTCCAGCCCAAATGTCTATGAAATCTATGAAAAGTGTGCCCATCCCAACCTACAGCTTGGAAGTTAGGGCGGTCTCTTGGGAAGTGAGACATGGGAGTTTGATTCCTGTCATTCTGGCTCCCCCACTTCCTGTGAGAGTGATCTAAGCACTAGCCTTCTATAGGACAAAGGGGCACTGTCACCTCCTGCAGCTGAATTTTAAAAGAAAGTGGCAGCTGCACCTATGGCGTGTGTGTGTATATGTAAATCTGAGTTAGGCATGTTTGGAGAATGTCTAAACGACTGACCCGTAAGGGGATTTAGGTGGAGGACTGCCTAATTTCTAGATCCCAATGATTAGGTTTGGTGTGAGATAAGCCCCAGGCTGCACACCTCTCTCAAGACAGGTACAGTCTGAGCATGTACAAAGGTGCATCTCTAAGTGCCTAAAGGAACTTTTGGAGCGAGCCTAGGAAGTTTAGGTGCCTCTAGAAACTCAACTGAAGGCAGGCAATCGTTCCTTTTCTTTGAGGTGCCTTTGGATGTGTTTGTATGAATGGCTGTTCAAAGGTGAGTCAGGAAAGTGAGAAAAACGTGAGGCAATGAATGGCTTACAGGATTTGTGGTGATATGACACCCATCACATGTTTAATTCCAGCCAAGATATTGCAAGTACCTCCATTTGAGAGTAGTTTGGTGGCCACCATGAAATGCATTGGTGATCTCCATTCAGTTTTAGTAGATAATGATAGGGCGGTAGTTTTGTTTTCAAATTCTTACTCTGTTAGCGTTCTCAGCAGAGAGGCTGGAATGGACCACATGGTTTGGAGATCCATTCCCTGTTCAAAGTTCCCTTAGCTACAAGGTCTCCATGATAGCTCCCAAATGTTTCTCAGTGTACACAGCATGCGCTAGTGCTGCTGTGCTGTGACTTATGTGTTTTTTTTAAGTAAGTACGGGACTTCAAACTCTACATCATTATTACTAAATTCACTTGAGAGAACGCTCCATTTGTTTTTGCTAGGAAAACTGTTTACAACTTTAAGCTACCTCTTCCATTCATTATTTTATTTTGAAAGCTGCTATTATTAATAATAATAATTATTTACAGCAGTATACAGAAGTCAGGCAGGGCCCCATTCTATGTCAGGCAGGGCCCCATTCTGTTAGATTTTTTTCAGAGAGTTTAAGACAAGATGGAACAAGTGAAGACACAACTGGTGAATGAACAAGCAGTGCAGGAGAGGGTCTGACAAGATGTGGTAGCAACAATATAAGTACAATTTTGCATAAGCCTCTCCTGGGTACAATTTGTTACCTACTGAGAGATTCTTGAGGTGTGAGTAGTTTCAATGACAACAGACTGCTGTACCAATAGCTTGCAGCTGAAAAGAGAATTGCTACAGCTCTATATTTAAATTATTCAGAAATCCAAAACACCAGATCATAATCACAGAAGCGGGCCTTTTAGCTAACAGTTCTTTGCACATCTATAACACTCTTCCTATAAAATGCTTCAAATATTTAATTAAATACTTTATTCATGATGTAATTTATTTTAATTAATGAAGTTCATGCTACCCCTGTCAACAGTATGCTATTATCCACATTTTACAACTGAGTCAATTGAAGCATGGGGCTTTAAAGGTGTTTTGTTGTTGTTGTTGATGGGGTTCAGAACTGGCCTAAGAGTAGTTCATTTGCTCAACTGGTAACAGCTAGACTAATGTTGAGTGCTTGGGGAAACCCTACTCTAACTGGCTTGCCCGAAATTGTGCACCAGGCCAGTGACATAATTGGGAATAGAAGTCAGAATTCCTACTCCTCTGCTCTAACCCCAGTAGCATGCTTCTTAATCACCACCTTTTGTCATGAACTAGTACAAAAAAAGAGCTAAAGAGAAGGCAAAGCCCTTTTTTGTTCTGCTTGTAGCTGACAGCATTACTAACAGGAGATGAACCATAGCAGTTGTGGTCTATTCACTTCTGTACAAATCTCCAAGGTGATGGCGACAGGGGTTAGATTTTTTTGAACAAACTGCTTTATACAGCTTCACTTTAATCTCTTTATGGCAATTTCCCCCTAATCCCTAGCAATCAGATTGAAGCAAGATATAAAATGGATTAAAATAATGCCATAGAACTGGCAGCTTGCAAGATAGCCTTTGAAAAACACAATAAAATACCTCAAACATTAATCATTACTATATTTTAAAAACATTTTACATAAGAAAGCATGTTTAATCTTGGTATACGTATCTTGTTTTGTGCTACCAACATTATTTCATACTTTCCAGTGATTACACAGATGATGGCTTAAAGTTGAATGATATTTTCTTTAGTTTGAAGTATTATGGGGGAAAAAAATTATATAGTAAATGGAACCTGGCTGGTAAGCTAGTATCTAAGTCACAGCAAATGGTATGGTTGGAGCATATTTTAAAATATAAACCTCACCCAGGCTCTTTTTGTGAGTTTGTGATGAGAGGTCACAAAGCACTACCTGCATGTATATGGTATTATTCACAGTAAAATTGTATTAAGTATAATCAGTGAACAAAGCTTATATTTGTGTTAAGTATTGTAAAATCAACAGGTAAAATGGAACTCAGTATTTGTGTTTGCCAACATTATTTTAACTATTCTTTAGAATAAGAAATTTAGCAGCTAGTATTAATTTGCTTTTTGGGTGGTCAAAGTCAGCAGAAACTAGTGTGAACTGCATCAAGGAGTGAGAAGCAAAAATTGTATCTCCAAAAATTGTTAATGAGTGTTTGTTGACATGATTTCTTGTTAAAAACAAGCCCTTCCTGATTTCAGATTAACACAAGTAGCTCTCAGAGGCCAGGTAGACATTATAGTTTTACTGGTATAAATGATCTGACACTGGTCTATACCTGTAACAGAACAGAAGTTCAGCACGCATAGATTGGTTTACAAATGGCAGAGCCCAGCGTAAGATTTGTTTCTCCCCAAGGACAAATGTGTGTTCTGTTTGCTATCCATCTAAACTTTGCTGCTTACAGAAAACTGTGCAACTTAGATTGATTCTTCCTCGGCTTTTTGAATGTCTGTACCTAGCCAGGATCTACAGTTGCCATTTGACTTCCTCTCTTCTAATTCTGTCTGAGACCTGTGCCAGCCTAACTCCTGTTCTCTGCACTTCATTGTCAAAGTCTCTAGAACAGGGGTCAGCAATGTTTTTGGGCAGAGTGTTGAAAACACCCACAACCTCAACTTGTAGGATGTTGGTGTGTCAGGGGTAGATGGTGGGGGAGCCATGAGCAGCCTTGTTGTGGCAGTGCAGCCCCAGCCTCTTCCCTGAGGCATGCGTGCCAAGCAAAATGCCTTCATGTGCCATGCTCTAGCACGCATATGGAGGCTTGCCTACCCCTGTATTTGAGACGTTTTTGTAGCCAAATTTCAGCGCATGTACTCCATCCTTATCCTCCTCAGTCTCTTGGCTGCTGTTATACCATTATTTTTCTTGATATCTTGATTCCCCCTAGCTTTTGTGAATCCATCCTTTTTCAGCTTCACAGCAAATGGATTTTCATGGCTGCTACTAACATACTAACAACTTCACATATGACCTTGTCACTATGACCTGCCTCCTTTCATCCAGTTTTCCATTGCTGTTTGACTAAAATCTCCACTTAATGATGCCAGTGCTTCACTGGGTACATCCTCTTTGAGTTTCATTAGTATCACTGCACAGAGAATTTAGTCCATTGCATGTTATCTTAAAATACCAAAGCAGCTAGTAGACTCTCAAAAGAAAATTGTCTTCCTTCTTACACAATATATGTGACACACCTAGCCATAAAGATACATTACAAATGTTTAGTGTGTAGGAGGGTCAGTCTGTTACATTTACACAGATGTAAATCCATACTAACTGCATCTAGCTTATATTTTCACCTTTGACAACGAGTATTCAAGAAGCCTACAGTAAGAAAAGCCTGGTGTATCCTACCACTTAGTGAATAGTATAAGTACAATCACATGATTCCTTAAAAACTGTTTCAAATAGAATGAGAGGAAAGACTTGCTTTCAGAAATCCTGAAAACTTTTTTGAAGATGTGTTTCCTGATATAATATAAGGTTTTGGACAGGGAAAGAAGCTATAAAACAACTGTCTGACATGTTAATTGCTAATATAAATATCACTATTTAATTAGATCATTGGCGACTATGTTTTGTTTTGTTTTTCCCTATTTGATTCAGTTTTGCAATTGATGACAGACTAAATTTTATAGCAGTAATGAATCTGAGTATTTGTCAAAGAAAAGTCCCACCTAGTGGATTATGGCACTTTACTGGACTGGTTAATTTGTTCTCCCTCTCCCCTTTGCTCTCCTATATTTCTAAAAGAGTTGGCAGGGAATAGCTGAGTGATTCTCACTTTAGAACCTAATCTGGTTAAAGACCATCAGCTAAACCAGCGGTGTTCAACCTTTTTGCCCCACAGGTTGGATGGGCAGTGCTCAGTCTATCCATGGGCTGGACCCAGCCAGTGGGCCTGTTCTGGTGAGCTAGGAGGGCTCAGTGGAGCCTGAACCAGCCACACAAAGAGGGGCAGGGAGCAGCCTCACCCTGACCCACCTAAGTAGAGAGGGGTGGCCCAGCCCTGATCCAGCCATGTAGGGGAGGGGTCATGGTGCCATACCAACCCAGCTCTGCAGGGAGAAGATCCCACTGTGCAGGGCTTGGGAATTCGGCAGTGGGGGAGGGATGACAATATTAATTGCCACTGCTCCCCTGCCACCAAATTTTCTGACCCATGGGGAGCTCTGTGGACCAGATGCAATGGCTCTGTGGGTCAGATTTGGCCTGTGGTTGGGAGTTCAGCACTTGTAAACTAAACCATGAGATTTCTGTAACAAATTATTATCAGTCTACACAGCTGGAATTTTAAATGATTAGTATTGACTATTTGCAGTAAAAGGTTAATACATCAATCAAACCCTCAGAAACACCATTACATTTGAAAACAAATAAGAGGAAGCTGCAATCTGCCAGCATTCTTGTACCAGAAAGTTTTCCCAATAAATTATTTTGTTATGAATTTTTCACTGGCTCTCGTGATTGGCAATGGAAATAAAGAAGTTCAGCAATCACAGGTGTAATTTTGTTTTGTTTTTTGTGTATGCTATTTGACTGTGCTGGTGGTGGCAACCATCAATCCTCCTGGATCATGGTACATGCATGAGGGGCACCCAGACCTTCAATGCATATGCCTGGGCAGGAATTTTTTGGAGGAGTGGAGGATGCCCAGACCTTCCATCCTCCTTTTAGGCCACTGAGACAAATTCCAAAGACCAGACTGAGTCCAGATGCTTGGTGCCTCCCTGGCTGTAGTTATATAAGTGTCTGGGAATTGAACCCAGTGTATTTGAATCCTGTGTATTTGACTGTGTTACATTTATTCTAAACAACCTCTGTCCTGTTAAACAATATTGAATGATCTCAAACACTTCTTTTCTCATGTCCTTGTGACAAGGTATTTAGCAGAATGTGTAGATTCATTGAAATCTTACAGGCCATGCTGTAAGTACTTCTGCTATGGCCTACAAACTTGCAATCTCTGGGCTGTCAACTGTGTACCTTAGTGCCCATACCACCCTGGCCCCCTGTCTCAAATGCTGAAATAATAATAGTGAAGTAAAATCTTGATTCACCATGCCTGAGGTGAACTGAGAGACCTCCTGTCCTACTTGTGGTACAAAGTTCAGCTCTGGGAAGTTAATTATCATGGATATTACAAATATGGCAAATATGTCACAACTCATATGCTGACTATCTAGTGAGCAAACTGCTTGCATAAAACTCAGGTTCGGTCTTTAGAAGAAATAACATTTATTTTGTTTACTTGAGGGAGTGGGAATCTCAGAGATGGCTGATCAGGTGCTCTTTATAGCTGCAGAATTGTTATTGAGTTCTTGCTCTCCATTAGCTTCATGTGCCTCCCAGGGTTTAACCTTTCAGGATCTGCAGGAGGTTTATTTGAGTGCTTGGCACCTTTCTATATCACTGACTCGAGTGCAAAAACCTCAAAATGTCAAATGTTCTGGATAGTAAACAGCACACCTGATGATCAAGATATGTCGCTCATGCAATACCTGTGACAAAGATGCAGTCTCTTAATTATGACACGCAAGAATGGCGTAAGTTCTTTCTCCATTGCACTTTTTTTGCAATCAAGAAAGATTACAGTCATAGAAGGCAGGCAGGCAAGCATTGATATTGGGATTTAGGGAAAAACAAATCTTTTTTTTGCATGTATATAATAAAGTTTATGCTTGGTCACAGCCTCATGGTAATGATAACTGCACAACCCACAGGTCTCTTTATGCTTTGGAATAAATTTGTTACAGTGATGAGACTTGCATAGTGTACAACAGTAACTTCAGAGGACTGAGCATAGTATGATTTGATTGTAGATCAGAGATGGTTCAGAAAATGTTCCCAAGCTTGCAGTTGTCAGGTGGGTCCACAAGTATTAGCATTGTGTTTATTGCTTGCATGCCAGTGCAGTGCTATGGTGAATATGAACAGCTCTATGCAGTTGAGAGCTTTCTAAGGGTAATAATGAATGCTCCTGGAGAATCAAGTCAGCTTGCTCTTTATCATGCCCCTACTAGGATAGAGGGCCTGTTCCTATTTAACAGTCTCCATCCTGTATTTATCTAGCTCTTCGCTAGCTCTAGCTCTGTTTACAAAATCAGACAGTAACTCTGAACACATTGTATATTCTCTTCCTCAGTTTTCTTCAACTTTTAAAATAAAGCATGCTAGCCTATCACAAGTGTTGTCATACACTGAACCCACTGGCTACAGTTATGGGCCCAAATCAGCAGTTTGTAGTTTTGTAGCTTCAGATGGACTTGCACAATCCTGATGCTGCTGTTTTTCTGTGATAACCTCTTAAGAATTTCAAAGCTCAGGGTTTAGGTGGATCAGCAGGTTAGTGTCCAAGGATTTGAATTCAGCAGATCTAGGGAAAAATGGCATAGCTTTATCATTGTACGTCATCATGCTCCTCTGTGTTATGGCAGCTTTGTATCACAAAAGAATCACTTCCCTAGGTATTACCTGAATTATGTGAAGTCAATCCCACGAACAGTCTGAAGGTTTTGCTAAATAGTCTGATATTTGCCAAAGACAGTCTGTGTCTGAAGAGTAGAAAACTGTTCTTCCAGTTAATTATTTTAAATAGCTTGCCAGCTCTATATCTGTTGTCCAGAAAAGAAATTAAAATCGACTAAAATAGTCTCACCATTAGCTCTCATAAGAAAGAACAAAACCTATCTGTCCATGAAACTCTCTTCCTAGTTCATTTTGTAATTTAGCTTTATATGAAGCAGTACTTTTAAGTATATAAATACTTTATTTATCATATGCTTAAAGGCCTTGAATTCCTGGCTTGTATACTGCTTAAGCTTTAATAGCAAATTAATTTTCTGGATGGATTATACTGAACGCCCCCATCCCCCCCGATATATTTAATATTTTTCTCCCTGAAAGCGCACAAAGAGGCTTGCTTTCACTGCTGTTTGTTACAACAAACTGAGGTGGAAAGCATTCATGTATCAAAGCAAGCGCTTGTACATTTTTAATTAAAGTCTCTCAGAAATCAGTTTTCAGCCTGATCTAGCCAGAATGAGACCACTAGACTTCTGAAGCAGCCTGGCAATTTGCAAGGATCCATAATCCTTTCATCGTTTAACAAGGAAATATATAAAGTGCAATTTCACTCTATTCCTGCGGAAAATAGTTCTTCAGATATTTCTTTGCTGAAAATGTCCTCTCACCTAATACTTGTGCAAGAGATGTTACTTTAACAAACTGAGCACACAGGCTCCTGTTTGGAAAGACTTCAGGATGCAATGCTCTCATTATGTGCTCAATATCAAACATGTAGCCTTTATGTGCAGGTAGGCAGAAGGATGTCAGAAAACTGTATGCAATAGGTAACTCCATTTTCAAGAGAAGACTATTGATTTGACAATTCTTGCCATAATACTCACTGAATGGACTTCATTCCTCTTAGTAGAAGGAATTTTTCCCTGCTCATTGTCAATCAAACTTCAGTAGAATGCATGATGGGTAGATGTTATGCGGAAATTGGCCTTTCATTTCATGCCAAACTATGGGAAATAAATCCAAAGAAATGTGTTGGTGCTGCTGTGTAATTTCCATGGCCTACTGTAAAGTCAGAGAAATCTGCTAGTTGAACCTTTGTATTTACTTCTTCTATTCTAGATGAACTCATGTAGTGTATTAAATTCTCAGTGCCTTGTATTTAATTTGACATGCCAGACTACGTTTGGCCAGCTGGTCAATTGACTGATCAAATATTGTCAACTAACCAGTCAACTGACTGCATATTATTTAACTGGTCAAAGATTTTAGACATTTTACAAAAGAACTACTTTTTTTTGTAGTTTTCTTGACAGAACTATGCATTTTTATTATTTTTTGACATATTTCTTAATGGAAAATTTGTGCTTTTTTTGGACCTCTTAGCAATTTTTTATAATTTTTGGCTGAACAAGTACCCAACCCTATACCAGACTGTCCAGCATTGGGAAGGCTACACAGGCTGATGAAGAAATTGTTAATGAGCGCAACCAACTGAGAAGTCAAACACTTTAGACAGAATCAGTTAGTAGAGCACATTGTTGGAAAGTGGGTTATATAGACTGAAACTCCTCTGGGTGGGAGGGGCCTAGAGCCTGGGTCTCCTGACCTCTGGACAAAGAAGCTGACCATTAACCTATTGAACTAGAAAGTGGGAGGTTGGTCTGTTGCTGTTGTACTTCTTACAGGTATGCAGATATCTGGGCCAGTCTATTTTGCCACAGGTGCAAACAGAATCTAAACTGTGCAGTAAATATCAACATTTGCACTCGCAGGGCTATGTGTGTGCCACTTCCGCACATACAGATGAAACTGAATTGAGTCCGGTGTGTCCTGCTTAGAATACAGTATTTCAGAAGATACTGGTATTGTAGTTCAGTACTATTTCTTCACTTATTTTTTATGCATCCCAATTTTTTATTTCATTTCTGATAGCAAGGTATACTGAAATGTTTTCATGGAGTAGTGCAGAACAACACCTCTGCTTTTGGAAAGATTATATAGCAGCTGTTTTCACTACGCTGTTGATATACTCAAGTAGTATATTTTCATCAGAGTAGCCTGGCATTTTTGAAGTCATAAACATTTCCTGTCACTACTATTTTTTGTATTAGTGCTGTGCCCAGGTGCACCTCAGGGCCCAACTGTGCTGGACATAATGTACAATAAATGATGTTTTGTCATATCATATTATTACTCTATTTTTAATGGTCATACTATAATTTATAAATCCCAGGACTGTCCCTTTCTGTGAAGTTAGCTAGAACAGAGGCTGGTAACCTACAACCCATGGGCTGGATCTGACCCTTGAAGCCATGCCTTCAGTGGCATTTGGCAGTGAGGGGCTCTCCCTGTGCTGTGCCATAGTCAGTTGCCTGGGGCTGTTGCAAAGGGGGAGCTCTGCTCAGACTGTGCCAGACAGAGTTGGGCGGTTGGCAGAGCGGGGTTTTCATCATGCTGTGCTGTATCTGAGAAGGTGGCTGGATCCTAATGCTTGCCCACCTCTGACCCAAGCTGGCTCATTCTGGCCACCTGCTGGAAAATGCTGCTGACCCCGAGCCAGAACATTTATAATATTTCAGATTTCTGATACACACACGCGCACATACAATACACACAGACATACATAAACACACACATGTATGTAGGGGGGATGCTAGGAAGGCTAAGGTGGAGACGGAACTAGGACTAGCGACCCAGATCAAAGATAACAAGAAGTCCTTTTTTAAATACATAGGGGGTAAAAAGAAGGTACCAGGTAACGTGGGGCCTCTGCAGGACACACTAGGAAATCTGGTGGTGGCACCAGATGACAAAGCTAACCTCTTTAACAATTTCTTTGCCTCCATTTTTCTGAACAGGGACCAAGTCATCCCCCCCATCGGGATCCCTGATGAACCCAGAGGAGGCGCAGACAGGCCCAGGGTTAGTGAGGACCTAGTCAGGGAACTAGACGTGTTCAAATCAGCAGGTCCTGATGATCTCCACCCCAGGGTGCTGAGGGAATTATCAGAGGTCATTGCAGGACTCCTGGCACAGCTTTACAAGCACTCATGGTGCTCTGGAGAGGTGCCAGAGGACTGGAAAAGGGCCAATGTAGCCCCTATTTTCAAGAAAGGGAGGAAGGAGGACCCAGGAAACTATAGGCCTGTTAGTCTTACTTCGGTCCTGGGGAAGCTCTTTGTGAAAATTATCCAGGAGCACATCTGTGAGGGACCAGCAGGGGAGATTATGCTCAGGGGCAACCAACATGGGTTCATTAGAGGCAGGTCCTGTCAGACCAACCTGGTGGCCTTCTACGACCAGGTCATAGAATCCTTGGATGTAAGTGTTGTGGTGGACGTAGTCTTTCTGGACTTTAGGAAGGCCTTTGACACTGTCTCTCACCCCATTCTCATTAAAAAATTAGGCGACTGTTGTGTCAATGCCTACACAGTCAGATGGATAGCAAATTGGCTGGGCTGCACCCAGAGAGTGGTGGTGGACGAGTCATTTTCGACCTGGAGGGACGTGGGCAGTGGGGTTCCCCAGGGCTCGGTCCTTGGGCTCGCACTGTTCAACATCTTCATCAGCAACTTGGACGACAGGGTGAAAAGCACCTTGTTCAAATTTGTGGATGACACTAAGATGTGGGGAGAAGTGGTCATGCTAGAGGAGAGGGACAGGCTGCAACTAGATCTGGACAGGTTACAGGGGTGAGCAGAGGAGAACAGGATAGGTTTCAAAACTGACAAATGCAAGGTATTGCACCTGGGGAGAAAGAACCAGCAGCATACCTACGGGCTGGGGAACTCCCCTCTTGTCAGCACAGAGGCAGAAAAGGATCTTGGAGTCACTATTGATTCCAAGATGAGCATGGGCTGCCAATGTGAGGACACCATCAGAAAGGCCAACCGCACCTTGTCATGCATCCACAGATGCATCACGAGCAGGTCCAAGGAGGTGATCCTCCCCCTCTATGTGACACTGTTCAGGCCACAGTTGGAGTACTGCATCCAGTTCTGGGCGTCGCACTTCAGGAGGGATGTGGACAACATGGAGAGGGTCCAGAGGAGGAACACTTGCATGATCAGGGGGCAGCAAGGCAGGCCTTATGAGGAGAGACTACGGGACCTGAACCTGTTCAGCCCCCATAAGAGAAGGCTGAGAGAGGATTTGGTGGCCATCTATAAACTGGCCAAGGGGGACGAGCAGGCAATGGAAGAGTCCCTGTTCCTCCGAGCACTTCTGGGAGTAAAAAGGAATAATGGATGAGAGTCGGTTGACTAGACTGAGAGTAGGTTCAGACTAGACATCAGGAAGCACTCCTTCACAGTCAGGGCAGCTAGGATCTGGAACCAACTTCCAAGGGAAGTGGTGCTCGCTCCTACCCTGGGGATCTTCAAAAGGAGACTAGATAGACACCTTGCCGGGGTCGTTTGACCGTAGCATCCTTTCCTGCCCACGGCAGGGGGTCGGACTTGGTGATCTGCTCAGGTCCCTTCTGACCCTACCAACTATGACACACACATGCACGCACACATTTTTACAAATGTAAAGCATGATTTTTCTTAGGTATCATTTCCATGATAAATGACTCGCTTTAATGATCTTTAATGGGAATAATACATAGAGTCCATGTCTAGACAAGACACTACTGCACAACTGTTACAGCACATTTTTTTAGTACTTGTTTATACAAGTACTTTAATATAAACAATACTAAATAAATGCACAGTAACTCAAGATACTGCTTAGTAGTGCTGATGAATGGCTTTTTTGTGACGCTGCTGTGCAGTATTCTAATACTACTGCGCAGTAGTGTCACATCATGGTTTTTGCCATGTGATGCTACTGCGCAGTAGTATCAGGCTACTGTGCAGTCAGTATCTCATGTAGATGCACCCAGTAAAATACAACTGAATTTATTAGACTAAGGATTTGATTTTTAAAATACCTTTCCTACATAAAGTAAATTAAAGATATAAAGAAATGAGTTAGATGTTGGCAAGGGTAGATCATACACAGAGAAATATGTATAACAGTCATGATGTCTCCCTCCTCCCCGCCAGCTTCCATGCAAACCTGTTCTGGAATTCAGTTGGATTTTCAGAGTGGTGATATGGGCCCAAGTTTAAAAGAAAATCTTTATTATTCAGGGGTGAGTGGAACACACTTTTTGTCTACAGTTACATTTGAAGGACTTTAACTGTATATGACCAACTAGCCACAAACCTGGGTGCACAGTTGCAGGTTCAAAATTGCAACCCCAATATTAGAACCTTGGTTGAAGCCTAGAAAAAAATTTAGTCCTCAAACTTATTTGAACTTACCCCTTGTAAAGGATAATGAAATTTTTAACCTTGACTGGGACAGTTATGAGAGAAACAGAAAATACATTGATTAAATATCTCAGTCACAAGGTGACACTTGTGTAGTCTCACCATTAATATGAATATGGTAGGTGTTTAGACTAAGACCCAGTGGGGTGCTTGAATTGATGACTTCATGTACCCAGGTAAAAGTGATAGTAGCTGAACCTTAAGGTCATGTTATGACTGCTACAAGTAGATTTCAGTTTGAATTACTGCTCCATTATTTTAATAAATATAAATTCTTTCCTGTGAGCTTCTCGCACACTGCTTGCTTTATTCTCTGACAGCCACTGTCAAAATAGTGCTTGTACAGCATGTCCTTGGTTCAGTGCAAGACCCACAAAGCTGTGCATTTCAGGGACAGAGCCCAAGAGTGTCACAGCAAAACCAACATCAGGGAATTGAAGAAATACAAAAATGGATTTGGAGTCCAAACCTGGGAAACCTAGTTTGAGGCTTAAAAATATGTGGGAGTCAGACGTGCCTTGACTGATAAAGGAACATTTCAAGCAGACTAACATGAAATTCAATCCTTTTTAAAGCACAGTTGACAGAAAACCTGAGGCTGGCATTAATCTTTCTTATCCAGAAAAGGCCCAGATTCTCTTCACAGTGCACTTGGCGGTCTCTTCATTGACTTGCACAGGATTGAGTTAGCAAGTACTGGGAAATAAAAGGCCACAGAACAATGTGAAAAATAAAAGTAATCTCTCTAACAGAGTTGCCATGTCTTCAGAAGATATTTATGCCATCTGTCAAGTGGCTGCAGCAATATTTTCCCAATGATTTCTTATACTATTGTCAAAATTACACTATAATAGAGTGTGAGAAATTTGATGGCTCATGTGGGGAACTATGTTTTTATGAGGCTCAGGTTATGTAAAAGAGAGGCAATTGAAACAGAGAAACTAAATGAATCAAATCTCTGTCAAGAATTCTATCTCAGAGGGATTACTGAACATCATGTGGGCCAAGAAGAAAAAATAAATAAAAAATAATGATCTTGAGTGCAAGAATGGAGCAGTTAAAAAGCTTCACAATAACTAAAACTCTCTGGAAATGTGGAAGGCAACTGGAGAAAATGCAAACAATACTTCATTTTGTACCTATGAGCAATGGGTGCAGACAAAAGGAAGACATTTGGTTTTATTTTTGAACACGTCTAGTTCTGAAACACTGGTTATGTCTACCAATTTTCACTTATCTCAGACAGAAGTTATCTGTGATATTATGCAGGGAAATTTGAGGTAAACTGCACTCCAGATAAAAATGGAACACATAAACAATGCATTTCTAATCAGGGGGTACAAAATAGAAGATGGAACTATAGTATTTGTGATTGAGCTGAGTATGAAGAGCTAATCTTGCAATTTTGGAGAGAGAACTGAACCTCTGATAAGATACCAAGTAATGACTAGAATATGGAAGAAAATGCTGAAGAAATAAATTAGCCCTTGACAATGCACATAGAATTTATCAAGCAACAGAATTTGCCCATCCAGAATAAATCTTGTGGATTGTAGACACTACTTTGATAATGTAGACATGATTGAAAATCCAAAAGTTTACAGGAAAAGAGAACTGAGATATAAAGACAAGTTACACATACAGTCAGAGTCCAGCAAAAATGGAAAAAGAATTGCACTTCCTGTGACAAGCGACTCACATCAAAACAATGGCCGGTTGAGACAGAGATGGCGTACGGGAAAAGATGCAAGAAATACAATAGACTGCATCACTTTGCAGAATAATCTGTATTTCATAGACAAAGCATAAAACAACTTCACCACTAGCTCAGAGGGATTCTTTATAAGAGTTGTAGAGGATGTTCTAGCAGAAGATGAACAGACCATCAGCCTAAAAGAAAACAGGATATTTACCAGTTCTAGGTTGAACAATGGTTAAGTTAATGTGGTACTCGAAGCAGTGATATTCTGTGAACTATATAAATGTGTAAATGAAAAAATGAAAAAAATACAATGTACGGTAGTACCAGGGAGAAGAGTACCCACAGTTGGGTTTAAAGTGTGTCAAACCCTTGGTCTTGGTGATTTATTGTAGGGGCAAGGGAGAAAGAGTTTGTAAACATTTTCTAGTGTATATGGAAACTCTAAAACTCTAAACAGAGCACAGACTAGAGTTGGAAGAGTCCAGCTACCCCACAACCCATGCCTCCATTAAAATTTCCCTTGGTTTAAGATAGCAATTAAAAGAAGAGTTAGGTAGGTAGTCATCAAGGAAGTAAAGAACAGTGTGGGTACACTTGCTGTACATTTAAGGAAGAAAAGGAACTCTTTGCTTATGTATTCACCCCAAAGACTTCAGCAGATATGTAAAAACATGCCTGAGTTGCCGGCCCCCGCAGGCAACATGGTCCCAACTGCAGCTACCACCCCTGCTCTCCCCAAGAAAAAACGTAAGGTGTTTGTTGTGGGAGACTCCCTCCTGAGGGGGACTGAGGGGCCAATCTGCCACCCCGACCCCTTAGCCCGGCAAGTCTGCTGCTTCCCGGGGGCCCGCATCCGGGACATTACGGAGAGGATCCCAAAGCTCCTTAAACCCACAGACCACTATCCCATGCTCCTTATTCATGTGGGCACCAATGACACTGCTCGGAGCACTCCCAGCCAGGTCATGAGGCGCTACAGGGATTTGGGAGCGGGGCTTAAGGGTCTGGGGGCACAGGTAGTGTTCTCGTCGATCCTCCCAGTCTCAGGCTATGGGCTGAGAAGGGACAGGAGGATCTATGTGGTCAACCAAAGACTGCAGCGCTGGTGTCGTCAGGAAGGCTTTGGGTGTCAGTCCAATCTGCTCCCCCACCTTATCTGCTTTCTGCTCTATCTGCCACTGAGCCACTTGTGGCACGCGGACTGCAGGTTGGCCATCCCTGGTCTACAAGATGACAGGACTTGGCAACAGGTTGAGAGGATGAACAAGGCTGAGGTAGGAAGACAACAGTGTGAGACATATGAGGGACTTAAGCATCCAACCAACAGATCACATCAAATGGATAGCAATAAACCAAGTGGGCTGACCCCTCCTGAGATGGATTGACAGCCTTAAAAAACAAAAGGAACACACAAGATCGGCCCTGATTGGTAGTTACTCTGTGCAGTCAGTAGTGTTACATATTTTCCCACACCTTTTTTATCCCTAATGTGTTTATTGTGGGCTATGGCAGCAAAAGCATGTACTCAAAAATAAGCATGGTATCTCTGCATGTGGAACAGTCATTCTGGGTCACTGCTCTCATGGTAAATGGCCTGCTACATGAGTGTTTAAGAATAATAACCTCACATACCCCATTAGATCAGGCACTTAATCTCATAGGTTAAAATAATTTACTTTGGAGTTACTGCACTTCAGAGCTTCATCAGTCTTTTAACATTAGAAATGAAAACAGCCGAAGGGAGAGTGAAAATGTTTATCAATGGCTCTCACTCACTAAACTAATACACTCATTATCAAACTCATTATATAATTACCCTTGTAAAAAAGGATTTAACATCATCTGCTGGATAAATCTGAGTAAAACACAAGCTTTTACAATCCCAAATTAAAATTCTAAAAGCACTATATTTAAATTCCCAATAACACTTTAAATAAAGTGCTCTAAAAACACAGTAACTTAGTATTCATTTTAGATTTAAAAGGTTAGGTACTAAGTGGGAATTGAATACTAATGGATCATTAAGATGACACAATGATTTGGCAATGCAGCGAGTGCATGTAGCAGTAGTTCTCAAATGGGGTCCTGCAGAGCCAGTGCCACTGGAGGACCCGGACATGGCTGCAGCAGGAGCTCTTATACTGCAGCCTTTCCTAGTCGGCCCAGCACACCCTCTTCTAGAAACGGGTACGGGGCAAAGATCTGCCTGGCTTCCTGTTAAAATCTGGCTCCCCCTCTTTCCATGCTGTATGGCAACAGCTATTGTGTTAACCCTTCCACACCACTGTCAAATTAAGGCTTTTATGGCCAGGATCTACATGCAGATTACTGGCAACTATGAGAGGGTGAATGAGGCTCATGAGGGGACTCTGCCCCAGGTCTCTCCCCTCTGTGTGCCTGGAGCCTCTGGGTGAACCCATGCAGTAGCAAATAAGACTGCCTGCCCCACCTGCACCTGCCACCTTCTACTCTCGATACAACCCCCCTCCTCAACCCCTCTATGCCCAGGGCACAGAACCAATAAGCTATACCACTGAAACAGTGGTTCTTAACTGGTGTGCCACTACATCCAGAAAAATTATGGAGGGCTGCCTTGAATCTAAAGAGTTGAGAATCACTGGCAGAGTGTAACTAAGCTGTTGAACCTTGAAACAGTATGCACATACTTTTTCTCAAGGCCTACCTAACTTGTGTACTTGTGCTGCAGCTGCCTACACAAATGAGATATGTGCACATGAAAACTGACATCTTGATATAATTGTTCATGTTTAAGAATATACAGGATGACCAGATGGGAGTTACTAGGCTAGAAGGTGATGGCACAGGTGGTGAGGAAACTGACTGGGGGGAAGAAAGAATGAGCGAAAACACTGGGGAGAGGTAAGAAAAGGTTATATTTATGTTTGCAGGTGTGAGAGACTTGGCAGAGATCCACACACGTTACAAACTTACACTTCTGAATACCTTAATGCTGACCTTAACAGTCTGTCTGTAGCTGCACTACTGCCCATACCTAAAATCAGATATTTTTTACTTAATCTAATGTTAATAATTATCTGAATTGCAATCAAAGTATACCTGCAGCTATAACTAGCCTACCTATTACTTCTGTGTGCATTAGCACATTCTTCCCATGCTGTCCTTCCCTCTACCTGCTTTCTGGGTCACTGTGGAAAATACAACCACATCTTGTGGATCTTATCTTGGAACAGAATCTGCTCCAGGTTAACAATGTATATTTCATGTTTAATTTTTATATGGAGTGTGACACTCAGAAAGTTTCATAGTTAGCCTTCGTTGCCTGAGTTAACTGAAAACAATTAAAAACATTTGCTATTGGAAGGATAAGATTACCTACTAGTTTTCTTTTTCACTACTACTCTTTGTCCCAGGTACAAAGTGAAAGCAGCTGAAATCTATTTCATTTTTTCTAGGATCAAAGGAAAGTAGGGCTGGAAGGGACCTCATGAGGTCATCTAGTCCAGCTCCCTGCCCAAGGCAGAATTCTCTCTCACTAAACCATACCAGCCAAGTGTCTGCCCAAACTGCTTTTGAAAATTTCCCAGCTTGGAGATTCTACAACTACTCAAGATAGCCTGTTCCAATGCTTCACCACCCTCATAGTCAGAAAGTTTCTCCTAATCTCCAATGTAAATTTCCTCTGCTGTAGCTTGAATCTGTTGTTCATAGTCCTCTCCCTTATGGCCAGAGAAAAGCCCATCTTCATCCTCTCTATAAAATGCCCTGCAGGTATTTGAAGACTATTATCAAATTCCTCCCCAGTCTCCCCAGACTCAATAATGCTTTATAGGCCTCTGAAATACAACATTAGTGGTTACCATCTATACTTTTCCCAGAGCCTGATAAAGGACCTTTGAGCCCGAAAGCTTGCAGAAAAAGATTATTTTTTTGTGATTTCTCAGTTGGTCTAATAAAAGGTATTATTTTGGAACCAAGAGTTCTAGATTTTTGTATTCCTTTTTGTTTCAGACCGACACAGCTACCAAGTACATCCCTGACACATTATAGGCCTCTGACAACTTCCGTCATCTTCTGCATTCCCAGGGAGCTTCAGCTTTGGTGAAGCTTTCAACTGCTGCATGGTTCAAGCGCCTTCATTGAACACCTTCAAGATGAAACTGGATGCTTATCTTGCTGGGATCCTATGACCCCAGCTGGCTTCCTGCCCTTTGGGCGGGGGGCTGGACTCGATGATCTTCCGAGGTCCCTTCCAGCCCTGATGTCTATGAAATCTATGAAATCTATGAAAAAAGGGGCATTTTCTACTACAT
The DNA here is from genome assembly GCF_000455745.1 of Alligator sinensis. Classification (NCBI taxonomy): domain Eukaryota; kingdom Metazoa; phylum Chordata; order Crocodylia; family Alligatoridae; genus Alligator; species Alligator sinensis. The sequence continues at coordinate 2,084,537 of NW_005841966.1, read as the reverse complement.
ACAATGGGAGAAATATTGGGTATATGGCTGATGTTAAATGTTTTCTCCTTGTGGACTTGTTAGCAGGTACCTTAAAACAAATAGGAAATACATTTGGGCATACACCACACCTTCTTTAGGAGATGCTGGGCAAGTCTACATAAGATGCTTTACTGTGCAGAGCTAATTACTGCATCTACACATGTGAATGCCTACTGTGCAGTAATTGGCTCTAAACATGAGTAAATTTGCTACTTGCAAATGTAAACAGCTAATTTACTCAAGATTAGCACACAGGGGCCTAGTGAGAGACCAGGCAAGACCTGGGAGAGAGGCTGAGAGTCCATGGGCCCATTGAGGGGCCAGGTAAGCCCTGAGAGAGGGGCCAGGTGTTTGGGAGACCTAGTGAAGGGTCTGGGTGAACTCAATGAGTGGGGCAGAGTGTGGGCGGCCCATTGAGGGGTCCAGATGAGCCCAGAGAAGGAAGGGGCTGCATTAGGGAAGACCTATGGAGGGCTCTGGGTGGCCCTAGAGACAGTGAGTGATCTATGGAGGCTCCCGAGAGGGCAGACCCACAGAGATGAGAAGGCTGGCAGCTGGAGGACTGATCCTGGGAATCTCAATGGGCCTGTGTGGGGACAGGGCCCAGGAGGGGCTGAAGGGTGAAATAGACTACAGCAGAGAGTTGGGTGAGCCTGGAGTTGGGCGAGCCTGGAGTTCCCTGAGGGAGGGCCAGGAACTAAGAGAGGCCGATGGTCTTTGTGTGGCCACAGTTGAGAGGAAGGGGTCAAGGGGCATGCAGCCTGGGATGATAATGGCTGGTGCTAGGCCATTTGGGGAGGAGGGATCAAGGAAAGAGGTCTGAGAGTGAGCTGAGGGCCAGAGATGGAGGACTCAAGTAAGAAATAAGCCAGGGCCAGGGAGCCAGTGGTTAGTAGCCCAGGAGGGGTGTAGGACTTTTAGGGGGAGCCCAGAGAGGGAGAAGTCAATCCTAAAACTGCACCCTATTGGGGCTGGTTAGTGTGGTGGGCTGCCTGTGGCAGGGCAGCCTCCTTGAAAAGCCATGCATGGGCCACTCTGGGAAAAGGTGAGTATTGGGCAACAGAAAATCTCAGCTCCCACTGTCTTGTGGGTTCCCCTATGGTAGGGGAAGGCTAGGAGAGCACACCCTGACAGAAAAACACTTGGCAAGAAGGACCACATGGGTCCAGAGGCCCAGGAAGGGACCAGGGAATACCAGGACCACATAGGTCCAGTGGCTCAGTAAGGAGTCAAGGAATAGAGTGTAGTACCAGACAAGTCTGAGGGCCTGGTAGTGAGGCTCAGTGAGGGGCCTGAGGCCTATAGTGATGGCCAGTGAGCATAGTGGGACCAGAGGTGTCCAGTGGCCCAGCCAGGCACCAGGAATGGAGTGTAGGACGGATGGGTCTGAGGGCCTGGACAGTGACCAGGAAAGTGGAGAACTAAAAGTGTCCAAAACAAGGGACCAAAAGGCAGTGGCAGCCCAGATTGGGGCTGGGAGGGAGACCGAGGGGCCTGGTAGCCCAGGCAGTGGTTGTGCAAGATTGCGGAGTGCGAGGGCCCAGAGAGGGGGCAAAGAAAAGACTAAGAGGTCTGGCAACCTGAGTGGGGCTGAGAGATAGACTGTCAGAGGGGTCTGGCAGCCCAGGAAGAGGCTGTGCAGAGAGACCAAGAGGTCTGAGGGCCAGGAATAGGGATGAGAGATGTGGAGGGGTTGAAAGACCCAGTGAGGGGCTATATCAGCAATAGGGAGAAAATCTGTAAGGGTGCCATCTGCGAGGCATGGGACATAGTGAAGGGAAGGCATGGAGCCATGCAATTGGCCTATAAGGCCAGGACCACAATCTGCATGTTCATTATAATAAAACCAGGGCAGCCTCCCACACTCTGTATAACAGCTAAGATCAAGACCTGGTGGGCGAAAGCTGGGCAGACTGCCCATAGAGAAGGGTATCTCAAAACTTGTTTTAGGTACTGTGAAGAGGCTTTCTCCACCTCTTCAAAGATGATGGAAGAAAATCAGAAGAACCCACTAGAGCTAGTGGAAATAGTGTCGGTGATGAGAATGCTGCAGCCAACAGAACACTGCTTTATCAGCCACCGGTCCGTCCAGATTGCTGTGTCCTGCAGCGGATGCCATATTTCTGGCAGAGTGGCGGCGCTGGAGAAGGAGGCAGCAGACTGGGAAAGCAGATCAGGTTTCCCTATTACAGCCTGAAGCTACCAGCTGTGAGAACCCCAAGGATGGGGAGAGGACTGAATTCCAGTCCCAGGGCTCAGAGGAGCTCTGATTAAGACCAGAGGTGTCCACTGCTGTTCCCTGTAAGCCATTTCTGCGGGAATTACAACGGTGTCCAGGAAGTGTGGAGCAGCTGTGAGCTGCTCAACGGAATAAGGTCATTTCATTTCTTTCCTTTTTATCTTTAAGTTCATGTTACATAAATAAAGTGTTATGATAGACTGATATGGGACCTTATTGAGAAAAGGGGAGGATCCCTGAGTCATGTAAATAAGTTTGGAGTTCTGGGAAGGCAAAGACACTTCCTGCTTTTGGTTATTTCTTTTCTTTTCTCTTTTTGATTGAAGTATTGATACCTGCGGGGCTGTGTTTGGGTGAATACTGCCTTCAGCCTTTGGGGAAGAGACCCCATGCAACTGATAAAGAAAGTACCTAATACTTCCAGAGGCTTTGGGAATTCAGGTAGTTATCTGGACTGTTTTGTTCCTTGGTAGTCACTGTTTCCTTTGTCTCATCTGTGGCCAAATATTCCTTGGGGTCCACCTTGTCTCCTTTGTCAGAAAATCACGCTGAAGGGATTCTAAGCTTAAAAGAAGAAAAGAGCTGTCGAGAAGTTAGAACTCTGTCAAACTACTTGTAGACTTCCCAAGATCTCTGAACAATTGGGTGGCATTTGGTTGGGGTGTAAGGGGAAGTTGGAGTTCCAAAGAGCAGCAGGTCTAACTTCCTTTAAGTGAACTTACAGCAAACAGAACACTTTCCGATATAGCTATGTTACATCAAGACGTGGCGGACAAGAATAGGGGAAACATTGCTGTTTAATCCTAAGAGGATAATGAGGCCCCTCCTTCATGGCATAGATCTGCTGGACGCAAGCCCGACAGTGCCCTTGGCCCTCTCCTGTGCTCTGCAGACAGATACCCTGTGACACTCTGGGCAATATTGGAAAAAATGAGGGGCTGGGTAAAAGCCAAAGAAACAAACAAAAATGTGTAAATTCCACATAATTTATATAACATACCTGAGAGAAAAGTTACCATAGCAAAGTACATGTAGGGAACATCATAGTCAAGACTATTACCTTGACAAATAAGAAAGGGGTACAAAGTTTCCTTGGAATGATGAACTATGTATGCAAATTTCTGCTAGTTTAACTCCCCTAAACATGAGCTCTCTATTTTGCAGATATCCACTGGAACTGGGATTTATATTTTTATGAAATAAAAATGCTGAATAATTAAACAAACTGAAAGAGTTAGTTAAAGATGTCCACTTTTGGAGTACTAGGAGAAAAGGCAAAATATGAAATTGTCCATGGCTGCTTCTAAGGTGGGTAATGATGCAGTTTTCTTACAACAATAAAGTCAGAGCTAGAGACCTGTGATTTATGGAACAAAATATGGATTGTCAGTATGCTTGAATAGAAAAGGAAGCTTTGGCCTTAGATCCAGTATATAAAGTTTCATGTCTTCATTTATGGGAGGCTGAAACTGACCACAAACCACTTATTGCCATTGCTCAAAGGGACCTGGCAACATTCCTCTGAGAACACAGAAACTTTTTTAACTTACAAAGCTATCATTTCAGAAATTGAATACAAACCTAGAAAAATTTGGTGGTTATAGAAACATGATCTAGTGTATTTGGTGCTTGAGGACCACAGACTCAATGCTGGTAACATTGGGCTAAACAAGGATGCTGGTATTTATGTAGCAATATTCCCATTTGATGTGGGGGATTTTCTGGAGGCATTGTTGCTGCTACCACTACAGGCTCTTGAAATGACAATGGCAGGTCTCACATTTCACATCTGTAGAGGAGACTGGGGATGATGACTGCATTGTAGACTTGGATCTTGGTGTCTTTCTGGAGATTGTGATGAATAAAAACACACCAAAGCAATTTCCCAAAGGAGGCACTTGAAGATCTTGTATTGGATCTTCTCATCAATTTTCACTCTTTGAGAGAGGTGGCTACGAAGGGAGGGGAGGTGCTTGAGTACCTACAGGGTCTTTCCCTCAATGGTAATTTGGGGAGTGGGTCACATTCATGGCCTGGGGCAGGCTGATAGAGCACATTAGTCTTCTTGATGTTGAGAGAGAGGCTTTTCTGAAGAGATCCAGCGTGGTCTAGAGGTTTTCCTCAGTGTGCACAAGGATGGCTCAGTCAGTGTATTGAAGGTCAAAAATGGTTGTTTTGAATACTTTGGTCTTTGAGTTAAAACATCCCAGATTGAAGATGTTTGGTACTCAATGTCAATTTCCAAAGAAAGGCAGTCCTTAATGAGACTGTCAAAAGAATGGAAATCTGCTTTGGGGCGATAACAGATCCTTGCTTGACCCCAGTTTTGATGACAAATTGATCTGTCTCTGATTCACTGCAAGGAATTGTTGCAGTCATCTGGTTATGGTGAAGCCTCAGGACCTTGATGTACTTTTTAGGACATTCAAATTTAGCCAGTAATTTCCACAAGGTTTTGCAACTGATGGAATCAAAGGCCTTAGTAAGGTCAATGAAAGCCATATACAGGTCCTGATGTTGTTCCTGACACTTTTATTTGAACTGGTAGACAACAAAGTACATATCAATTGCCTCAGAGGTAGCATTCCTTCCAAGCTGTGTGGTATGCACGGCCACACAGGCACGCTTGGCACTGTGGCATGAGCACACCTGTGCTGCCACGCACACCTCACAGCTTAGAGGGAACACTGGCCAGAGGATGGTCTGAAACCACACTGAGGAAGACTCGAGACTGTGGCACCTTTCAGAGACTCGATGGTGGTATTCATCACAGTTGACTCACAGTTCAGCAGTGCCTCAAAGTGCATTAGCTTGGATAGATTCATTGTCTTTGAGGGACATTGAGCCATCCTGCAATCACAGGGAAGTAGGACCATGGGATGCTGGGCCATAGATGGCTTTTCATTGCCTGGAAAAAACTGTGTGTGTCATGTTTGTCTGCATAGAGCTGTATCTCCTTGGGTTTATCTTGCTACCACTGATTTTTGATTTCCTGGATCCTCCTTTGAGCTTTGGATTTGAGGAGCTGATATATCTCCTCCTTTTGCTGAGATGAGGTGTCATCTTGCCAAGCAGAATGAGCTCTTCTCTTCTGGTCAGGGAGGACTTTGATCTTGGTGTGACTCTCATTGAACCAGTCTAGGTGTAGATCAGTGGTATAGGCCATATGGACAGCTGTTTTAAACCCATTCCAGAGTTCCTCAATATTACCTTCATTCATGACAGGGCTGAGAGCCTTTCACGGTGAGACTATTGGATATCCTTACAGACCTTCAGGTCTTGGAGAGATTTGGTGTTGAGAGTCCTTTGCAATGCTTTTGGCTGTTTTCAGTGATTCAGAGCAATCTGGATGTTCATAATGGATCTGACAAAATGGTGATCTGTCCAGTAGTCATTGGTTCCTCCCATGGTTCACATTGAAGTTCCAGATCATGTCAGATTGGTGTTGAAGTCACTGAGGAGAATAATCCTGTCCTCCTTGTAAGTATTAGTCAGAATGTGGTCAAGGTTGGAGTAGAACTATTCTTTGACATCATTCTCAGCATCAAGCATTGGGGTGCATGCATTGGTGACTATGATGTACTGTGGTGAGCTATATCTTTAAGAAGCTCCAGTATTTGAATATTGAATCAGGTATCAGGCACGTTAGGTTGAAATTTATATTATTGTGTTTTCTCACATACAACATACCCCCAGGGTAAAACACACAGGTTTTTTTTGGTAGACAGAATGTAGAAAAAAAGATTTTTCCAAAATCATGGCCAGCTGTGTGACAGAGTAAAGTCCTCTTGGGAGCAAAGAGTGTTCAAGAAGTGTCACACCAGGAAGTTCCTGGTGCCAGCTGCCTCATCCAGACCTTTCTGGATACCCTGTGTTTCCAGGAGGACTTACTCTGTCATACAAGTTAGGCCCCAGACCTCTGCAAAGGCAGTAGCAAGGCTGTTAGCAAGATTTGGATCTGACCATTATCGGGTGCATCTACATGTACATTAGATCTGGGAGCAGTTTACTTGCGAATAAACTACTCACGAATAAATGTTCCTGGGTAGGCATCTACACAAGCGGGGAAGCTGGAGCAGATTTGCTGTTCCCACTTCCTGAGGCCCTGAAATTGGCCCCTGCCATCACCAGGGGGAGCTCTAGGTTCCCCCTGGGTGCTAGCCCAGGGGCTGGCAGGGAGTACTGAGCCAGGAGACAGCTGTCTCTTGGCCGTGGCTGGGACACTGCTCCCTGCCCCCAGGTGCTGCTGGTGCCAGGACAATGTCTTGGCCCTGGCTCCCTGATTGGGGCAGGGAACTTGGAAAGAGCTTCAGGGGAGGGGCAGGTTCCAGCCCCTGCCCCAATCTGTTGGTAGGGTAGCTAGCAGTGAGGGATCTCAGTTACTGCACAGTAAAGCATCTTGTGTTGATGCACTCACTGAGACATAAAATACAGGTTGTTAGTGCTGATCTAATATTAACGGTGAAAGACCGCTCACTTTTATTTTCTTTTAACAGATGATCTCTCCAATGTAGCTACTGTACCTATTCACACTAGTTGTCAACTGATCAGCTTTAAACTTGTTATGCTTTCAGTTGTGGTAGAAAACATGCAGTATATGTGGCATCTTTTCATTTTCCTGTGGTTTAGTTTGTTTGTTCTGTCACATGTCTGAATGATTCAGATAAAAGAAATCCGTTTGGCTACCTAGGGGGACTGAGCACAAGCAGCAGTGCTAAAATTTCCCAAAGATCACAGTGTAATTATGCCATCTACTGTTCTATTTCTGGTATCACATTTGGACTGTTTTATGAAGTCTGTACTCTGAGCACATTCAATAAACTGATGGAAAATTTGAAGACAAGCTGTATTTCCAGGGAAGTAATGTCTAGCTTTTTCCCAAGGAACGGTAAACACAATTTTCTTAATGAAAGTATACATTTTAGTGAATCATTGAACACTAGTTATTCTTCTCACATCTTTTGAATTAATTTGCAATATTTACAGTGCTTCAATGTAAATATATAATCAAATTATTTCTTTTTTTGTTCCTTTTAGAATTGTATTACTGCCAATCAAGGTAATGTTTGAATTTGCAAAAAAATTGGACATTAATCAGACTGGATTCTACAAGCATAAGATGTAATGCCGTACAGAAAGTTTGGGTCTAAAAGTCATTGGAAGAAGTCAGAAAAAAGAAGGATCCAAAAAGACCTTCTCAGGAGGGCACAAAGCATGTTTACAATC
>NW_005841966.1:2058801-2077020 GCF_000455745.1 Alligator sinensis | reverse complement strand
GTGCAGCAGGTTCAGGTGGCTACTCTGCATAGGATATTCACTCCTCCCTCCCCAGCACCACGCTGATGCTTTGAATTCTATTCAAAGTAATATAATAAAATTTAATGCAGTATGGTACCTGTCTGCACACGTTTGACAATCATCAAGGTAACATAATCCCTTTCTATGATGCAGAGGAGATCTGTTTTTTCCAAAATGGCAGTCTCTCCAAGGAGGATAGATGGTCTTGGTTAAAGGCACCATTTTGGACACCAGCATTACTTTTCGTGGTTCTGCTTCTTTTGAGGCTCACATGGGTCCCATAATCTCTATAGGCATGTTTACACATGCTCCAGGGGTGGGCATTTTAATTATAGCAGGTCTGAGAACCGCTCTAATTAAAGCGCCTGCAGCATCTCGTGTATTCAGTGTCTAGCGGTTCAAAATGGCATTGGGGGTACTTTAACTAAAGCTCATTCAATGAGTTTTAGTTAAAGCACCACCAGCCCACATTTTGAAGCATGGGGACACTGAATACATGAGACATGGAGGCTGCTGGAGTGTGCTAATTAGCAAGCTCCAGCAAACTCAATTAATTGAGTCTGGTCCAATGTGCTCTAATTGCAGAACATCAGAGCAGTGTCCCCACATGTCTACAGGCACCTCTATGTGTCTCAGTTGCCTTAATTCCATGGATGCCATCTGTGTTTGATGTCTGTGAGAAATAAAGATATGGTGGTTCTAGGAATAACATAAGCAAGTAAAGAGGCATAGTGGATACAGGGATAAACCATCCCAGGAGTGCTAAAGATCTATTGTCGCTCAACTTTCAAAGTTAATCTTTTTATCCAAGTTTAGCTCTGGAGCCCAATAATAGTGCTTTTGAATCGGGAGTATCCATATAAAATCATATAATGGGTTGCCCTCTCTTGGACTATAGAGACCGATTATATGGTCTGAGCAGCTCTTTCAATACCTGAAATCAATTGGGAAAGATATCAGGAAATGAAGGGTCAGCCTAACACTGGAGAGGGAGTTGTATGATCTGGGTTCTGTCCCCAGCTCTGCATTGGACCTACTATATCATCTTGGAATGTCAATTAACTCTTCAATATACCATCTTCTGGAGTCTATGGCTAAATTATTATAATTTATGGTAATGTAACAACTAGACTTGTAGGTGACGTGCCTCCTAAGCCTGGGTTGGGGCATGGCGATTGCCTGCAGGAGGCAATACAGGCATTGGCGGCCAGGGCGGGCTGAGCAGGGATTGTATGCAGTGGCCTCAGCGGTGTCAGTGGTGGGTGGGGGTCCCCCCATGGCTAATAGCTGACAGGGGTGGGGGTCCCCTAATGGCCGCACGCTGAGCCAGGAAGTGCTGGTGGCCCTTCTGCCACTGTTGCCCCATGTTTTGGGGTGCTAAGCCTTGTTGACCCTGGTCTTCTGCTACCTATGGTGTAAACCCTTATTATGTCCCCCTCAAGTTTCCCATTTCTAAACTGAACAGGCCTAGCTTCTTTAGTCTTTGCTCATATGAAGGCCTCATTATATTGCTAATCATCAAGGATCCTGGTTTTGTCTGATAAAAAAATTGCAAATTCTCTGATAAAAACCCCAAAATCTGCAATTAAAATGAAACAACACTACATATATATAATTGCTTAAAAATTGTAAATATATCAATAAAAACTTGTGTTCAATTGATATATTTTACATTATATATAAAATGTATCAATTGAATACAAGGTTTTATTGATATATTTACATTTTTAAAGCAATTTGGAACTCCCCAGTGCCTCAGTCACTATAGTAAAATAAATTCTAAGTACCTATACATTTTGGTATTTGATTTTTGGGTTTTTTTATCATGGGAAATTGGCATTCACCAGGATGCAGGTCCAGGGCCCTCACTCCTCCCTGCCAGCCCTACTGTGCACCTTACTCTCCACCCACAACCCCCCTGGGTCCTGCTGGTTCCCCTTACCTGCCACCCACATCCTCCTGCGCCCACCAGACTTGCTGGAGTGGGCCCCCAGCTGCCAGGACTATGAGGCCAGGGACCCGAGTCTACAGTCTCCTCTCCCCCACAGCAGCGCCCAAACCCTGGCTGCCACCCAGAGGAGGCTGCTGCGGCCTGAGTGGGAAGCCCAGCTCTTCCTCCCCCACTGGTGGCACAGCTGGCCCATGGAGGGGCAGGTCTGGGTTGCCTGCTGTAGGCTTGGGATGGGTCCTTGCTGTTGCTCACAATCCTGGGGAGGCAGGGAGGACCCATGCCCCCCAGATCTGTGTATGGGGCAGGGTTGGGGGCAGGTGTGGGCTGCCCACTGTGGGCTCGGGCTCCCCACCCTGTTATCCTCCCTTGGGGCCTCTGCAGCCCAGTGAGTGGGATCCGGCATGGCATGTCTGTGCAGGGCTGGGTGGGGAAGCTCTTTGCCGCTGGGACACCTGCACCATTCTCCCACCTGGCAGCAGTGGGAGTAGTGGTGTGGGGTTGTGCCCCTCACTGCTCTGGGGTGGGGAGGTGGAACATCACCAGGGCAGTGTGGGGCTTGCAGCAGCAAGGAGCTTCCCTGCATAGCCCTGCTCTGCCCTGCTGCACTGGATCTTACCCGCTGGGCTGTGGAAGACCCAGGGGAGGGCAGCAGGGTGGGGAGCATGAGCTTGCAGTGGGCAGCCTGCACCCACCCCTACCCTATGAACAGATCTGGGGGGTATGGGTCCCGCCTGCCCCATTGGGAGTGCACACAGCAGTGGGGAGCCAGCCCCACCCCTTGCCTTCCAGACCAGCTGCCTGTGGCCCCATCCTACCCCACCCTGGGGCCCCAAGCCCCATGCACTGCCTAGCTGGGTGCAAGCCCCAGCCCCTGTCCTGCCTAACTCCCTCCCTTCCTCCCTATGGGGGCCTCAATTCCGCACCCAACAGACTTACCTGCAGGAGCTGCTTTCCAGGCAGCCTGGTGGCCATATGCATGTACATGCACATGGCACCCCCTGTCTGACTGCCCTCCTCCCACTCCTCCCAGGCCCTTTCAGGATGGAACTCTGCCAGCCTGCAGAGAGCTCTTTGCCAAAGAGCAAAATCCATGCGTCTCTCTGTTATAATAAAAAATCCGTGGTTTTCTCTGGTAAAGGGGAAAATCCGTGTTTTTCCCCATTTTTGTGTGGTAAACCCTGCTAAATGGAAAACCTATGGGAAACACTGCTAATCATCCTTGTTGTCCTTCTCTGGACCTTCTTTAGTTCTCATATCCTTTTTGAGTTGAGAAGACCAGAACTGGGCACAGTATTCAAGTTGTAGATGTACCATGGATTTATAAATGGGCATAATGATACTTTCCATTTTGTTTACAATTGCCTTCTTAATAATTCGTTACATTTGGTTTGCCTTTTTGATGGCTGCTGAGCGCTGAGCTGATGTTTTTAGTGAACTGTCCACAATGACTCCAGATCTCATTCCTATGTGATGACAGCTAATGTAGAGCCCATCATAGTGTAGGTATAATTTGGATTATTTTTGCCCATTGGTCTCACTTTACATTTATCTACTACTACATTTATCTATTACATTTCATCTGCCAGTCAGTTGCCCATTTGCTCAGTCATGCCAGATCCTTCTGTAGTTCCTCACAGTCTGCTTTACTTTTTACCAGTTTGAATAATTTTGTGTCATCCACAGATTTGGCCACCTCACTACTTTCCCCCTACTCCAGGTCATTACTGAATAGGTTAAGAAGCATCAGTCCCAACAAAGATTCCTGGAGGCATTGGCAATGCATTGGTGGGGGCATCGGGAGGCACGTGCCTTCCCCCAGATTTCTGTGCCAATGGGTGAGGGTAGGGCTTCATTTTGGCCATAACCAACACCCAGCAGCAGTGGTGGTGGCAGCAGTGCTGCAGAGCTGTGCCCCCACTCTCAACACTTATGCACACCTATACCTGGGGGCCATGCTGTTTATTTTTTTGCATCCTGAAAATTCACTCTTTGTTTTCTTTTTTGAACCACTTTTTGTTCCATAAGTGGATTGACTACCTCAATTAAGAGCTTCTGATGGAGGACCTTATCAAAGGCTGTTTGGAAGTCCAAATATACTAAGTCAGCTGGATCACCCCAATCCACCTGCTTATTGACATCCTCAGAAAACTATAGTAGGTTTGTTAGGTATGATTTCTCTTTGACAAAGCTGTGTTGATTTCTTTCCAGCAAGGCATGTTCATCCATGTGCAATACAATTTTTTTTTTATTATTGTCTCTATGAATTTTACAGAAACATAGGTTAGGTTTACTGGTCTGTAATTCCTGGCATCCCCTCTAGAATCTTTTAAAAATATTAAAGTCACACTGGCAACCCTCCAGTCCTCTGGTACTGAGGCTGTTTTTAGTGATAGATTGCATACACCAGTTAGGAGTTTAGCAATCTTTGATTTGAGCTCCTTCAGGACCCTAGGTTGAATGCTATCAGGTCCTAGTGATTTGCTACTACTTAGTTTATCAATTTCCTCTATGATCTTATCTATTGAAACCCCAGTTTGGATTAGCTCCACTGACTTGTCCCTAGAAAAGAGTGGATATGGTGATGGAATTTCCCTAACATCTTCCAAAATGAAGACAGAGGCAAATACGCATTTAGTTTCTTGCCAGTGGCCCTGTCATCCTTTAGCACCCCTTTTACATTCTGATTATCCAAAGGCCCAACTGATTCCCTGGCAGGCCTTCAGCCTGTAATGTACATAAAGAACATTGGATTACCTTTTGTGTCTCTAGCAAGTTTTACCTCAAATTCTTTAGTTTGCTTATTACAGTTTTCCACTGAATTTGCCCAGGTTTCTGCTCTTTTTTTGTTTTCCTCATGAGGAGCTGAGTTCCACTTTTTGAAAAAGGCAGACAAGGTTCTTTGAGTAAATCTAATATCTTTTCTTAGACCAGCTAAGTAGTTGGAAATTTTTTTCTTACGAAGCTTTCCTGTTTAAAAACCCTTCATTAGGCTGAGGAAGCATCTACAGTTGGTGTGCGCTCTTCCTGGGTGGAAGGAATAGTAAACAAGCCAGAGGCTGGTATGCATGCAAGAAAGGCAGTCAGTGAAGATGGAAATTGAGGAGTCAGGTTGGGGTGGGGGCAGGGAGAAGGTGGATGAAAGGAGCAGGTAAATAATGGAGAGGTACCTGGGGAGTCAGAAGTCAGGCAGTTTATGATGTGTCATAAATGCCTAAATTTAGTCCATGATTTTGAAATTTTGCCCATGATTTAGTCCATGATTTTTTGTATCCTCCAATATACTGTTCTTAAGCAGACCCAATTCTGCTTGCAAGTTCTTCATCTCCTTAAGGGCCCCTTTTAATTTCTGCCGAATTAGATTCCTTCTTTTGGTGTAGTCTCTCTTTTTAAAGTTAAAGGCTACTGTGGTAGATTTTCTTCTCGTCTCTCCTCCTATGTCAAATGCCAAACCCAATTGCATTGTGGTCACTATTTCAGAGCAGCTCAGTAATACTTACCCTTTGCACAAAGCTTTGTGCACTACTTAGGATTAGGTCAAGAATAGCCTTTCCTCTTGCAGGTTCCAGGACCAACTGCTATAGGAAGCAGTCTTTCATAACTTCAAGAAATTTGGCCTCTGAATCTCAGCCTGATGTTAGATTGACCCAGTCTGTTTGTGGATAGTCGAGATCACCCATTATTACTGTGTTTTGTGCTGTCATACCCCATCTTATCTCTGTTAGCATTTCTAGCTTACTTCTGCCATCCTGGTCTGGGAGTTGATACTTCTTTTTCTATGTAAACCTGGGATTTCTATCCACAGAGATGCTATGGTACTTCTCTTATTGGTTGAAAAATCTACCCTATTTGAGTCAATGTAGTCTTTGATATGACCTACTTTATTTTTCCTGTATGTAGCAGGACACTAAGGTGCCTGCTACTACGAGAGCCAGGAAGGCTTGTCAGGTGCTGGTTGCCAGGGCAACGGGAGGCAGAAAATGACCCACACCTGCCAGTGGTCAGCTGGCTATAAGGGGCAAGGCCTGGCTCTTATGAGAAGAGAGGAGGGGCTGAGACCAGAGGTAGTTCCTGACTAGCATCTAAGACAGAAGGAGCTTCTTGCCAGTGAGAGAGAAGCTCCTGGAGTTAGGTTGCGAGGAGAAGCCTAATGGCAAGTACAGCTTAACCAGAGTGGAGCAATGTTGTTATAGCCAGAGGGCGTACGTTTGAGTTATAGCCAGGAGGCTCGAGTTTGTGTTGATGTTACACCGGTGGTTTGGGTGAGGCTATAAGGGGATGGAGGAGGCCTCATAGGGGAGTCACGGTAGAGTGAGGACCCCAGCCCAGCGAGGGCACGGAGTTTGGTGGTACAGACCCTAGCTCCAAAGAAGAGCCCGGTGAGGAGGGCAGCACTGCAGAGGGAAGAGCCCGGTGAGGAGGGCAGCACTGCAGAGGGAAGAGCCCTAGTGAGAAGGGCAGCCATACAGAGAAGGCCCTAGTGAGAAGGGTGGCATATAGAGAAGGCCTGCAAGGCCTAGACATGCTGGACACCCGGAGCAGAAGAACTGTGGCCAAGTGGAGGAGAGGTAGCCTCCCTACAAAAACGCACATCATCAAGGTCATGGCGGGCGAGAATAGGTGGATGCAAGTCCGAAGCTTGGCACAGTAGAGGAGGCGGCAAGGGCTAGCATGGTGACCCTGCTGTCCCTCGTGTTGCACTGTATAATTTGTATCCTGGTATTGTTACATATAGACTCAAACCCTGATTCTTTATATTCTGAGAACTTAAGTTGCAGTAAATACAGGAGAGAGAGAGAAGACTATAATGGGCAATTTGGGCAAATTCTGGAAATAAACTGAAAGTAGAACTCATCATAATATCCTTGCAAATAGTGGTGTACAATGTATCTCCATGCTAATACCCAAGTAAGTGTCAGTAGTGGGATAAATTGGGTGTGGTGGTTTTTTTTTTTTTTTTTTTTTTTTTTTTTTTTTTGTGTGTGTGGTGTGTGGTTTGTTTGTTTGTTTTTTTGTTTTTGTTTTTTTACTCCATTGTTTGTATTTGCACAGAAGAATAATGGAATTTTGACTTGAACTAAAATTTTTATTTATATATATAAAATTTTTTTTTTCCCTTATCTTTAGGCCTATATGGATAATAGCATTATACAAAAGAACTTGCAAAGCCCAGTGCACTGGCGTAGCAAAAATACACATAGAAGCATATAGCAAGCTTGCCCCAGTACTGCAAAAATACACATAGAAACAGGAGGTATGCTAGCCTTATTGAAAAATCCACAAAATAAAGAGTATGCAACAAACCAACCTAAGTTGCAAGAAACAAATAAGATGAATAAGGAAAATCCCACCAGAGCTAACCTGAATTTGTCCCATTGATAGGAGTGTTGGGGAACAAAGGCATTCAATTCTCCAAGGGATAGCAGGTGTATACAATGAATGAACAAGGGAGGGAATATGAGGTAAAAGTGATGGAAATTTTAGTTTGTTTCCTAACTAGTTTATTGACTCATTATAGTACTATGTATATTGAAATTATTCTAAGTTAGGGTGACATCCATTATGTCCCCATCCTCCTAAGAGCTACAGGAATCACTTTGATACTGCTAATTAATTATGCCAGATCCACTTGCTATTAAACAGGCTCCACAGATGAAGTCAGTGCTATCCTTATCTATGAATACAGGCCTCTCAGGCATACTGCTTATACCACCTGGAAGAATAAAGCTGCTTAATAAAAAGAGAACAAAGGACTTACTGGTTTTCATTTCTTTGAAGTTTTTTCTTTAATAACTGTTTTGTGTCTTTTATTTTGTTGTGAAATATTTTACAGTTTTTGTTAGTCTACTCTAGAAATAACAGAAAGAGAAGGAGCTGTCAGCATCCCAAGAAAGAAAATAATAGGTGTCCATTTACAGAAAGAAGGACAGAGGAATTAAAAATACAGATAAATGGACTTCATAGAGCTTTTCCCATATGCTTTAGGTCTGTGTCAGAATGCATGCAATGTTTTCTAATTTATATGGCATGACATTTTGTGATTCTCATTTTTCTTGAGCGTTTGAAAGCCCATAGTATGACATGAAATATATAAGAAGACTCTTTGGTGATGGTTATGAGCTGGGTGGTATGTTGGTATCAGTGTTGAAATAATCAGTTTTATTGTGATTAACAGCTTCAGTTACTACAGTTGTAGTAAAGAAAGAATGGAGAAAATGCCAGCATCCCATAAACTGATAAAAGAGAAAAAATCACTGAGCAAATACATTTGCGATCATAGCTTATTTATTTTTTTTCTCTTTCTCTTTAGCCATACACAGTTCTCCTACCTCCTGAAATTCCAAGCTTTATTGTATTTCCATTGGCTGCCAGGATATCTGCTAATGAGGGCAGAGGGAATTTGGAATAAACTCAATTGAACATATCCAATATGCTGTTAGTAGCTTCTTTTTTTTCTTTCTTTCTTTTTAGACAAAGTGAAACTGGATAGATTTTCCTTTCGGCTAGGGACAGAAATGACATATAAACCAGTATAAGAGATTGGAAACTGGTTCAAATCTGTAACACAACGGTGTATGTAAACCACTTCCAAAATGGCTGAAACCAGTTTAAGTTAAACCTGGATGGATGTATTATCAGACCTAATTGATTTAGGTTAAATCAGTTTATTGAGCTTCTGTCCCAGATCTCCTCCAGATTCAAGTTAATTTTCAGTTCTCCAGCATCCCAGGATGCTTTGCAACCCTCATCTTGCAGGGTAGGCAGGCTAGCTTTGGCTCAAGCTATCTACTCCAGGTGAGCATGGAGGCATGCTTTAGTACCCCCTGGCTTCTGGCCTGAGCTGTTGCAGGCATGTGGCTACATTTCTGGAATAAAAAATGAATGTCTGTTCACTTGCTTATCGGTTCAATCTATGCATCTTATATTAACTTGAAAAGATTAAATTTATTCAGCCTCTGACTTTTTGACTGTCTGTACTTAGCCCTAGGGAACTTCAGTCAACATGAAAAAATGGCCTTGAAACTCACTGCATATGGCAGCATGAGCAAGCTTTTCCTGGTATTTGTTAGACATAGTTCATACAAATCAAAACCACAAAAGGTTCATCAGAAGAAATGCTTTGGGCATTTATACATGTGCTCTGTGTGTGTGTGTGTGGGGGGGTGCTTTAATTAAAGTGGCTCCAAGAATTCCTTAATTCATACACTAGAATTAGGAATTCATGGAGATGAAATCAGGAAAACTAAATTAGATTCCTTCCCTGCCTCTTCTCATTGTCAGGAGCAAGTCAATACCCTTTTTGATTGTTAGGCTCTGATTTTGACGTGTTCCCTAGCTGTGTACCAGATGAAGTAAGTGGGCACATCTACATGAGACATTTACTGAGCAGATGACTAAATAGCTGCACAGTACATGCATCGTCATTTATACATGCATCCCTGTTAGGCTGGAGTAAACTAGTTTACTCTGA
This sequence comes from Alligator sinensis, assembly GCF_000455745.1. Lineage (NCBI taxonomy): Eukaryota > Metazoa > Chordata > Crocodylia > Alligatoridae > Alligator > Alligator sinensis. The sequence goes on along the minus strand of NW_005841966.1, from coordinate 2,067,580 downwards.
ATTAGGATAGTACTTGAAAATACAAGTACTATAGTAATGCCAACTCTTGAGAAAAAATCATGAGACTTGTAATTGCCAAGTCAAATTAAATCCGATTTGGAATAGAACCTTCAAATCTTGGGATTTTTTTCTTCTGGTGCATGTAGAGAGAGCCCAGCTGGTAAATCTGAGGAGGGGAAGGGTTGGAGGGGAGGGAGGGAGTGGGGCTGGGGTGAATGGGGCTCTGGAGCTGGGGCAGGTCATGTGACAGAGCCATGGGTGTTGCTGGGGGGCGGGCATAGTTCCCCACCACTGCACACACTCCTGGAGGAGGCATGGAGGGCATATGCCCCCTGGATTTGTGTGCAGGGCAGAGGTGGGCTGCCTGCTGTGAGCTGTGGCTCTCTGCACTCTGCTGCCTTTGCTTTGGGAGCCACGCAAAGCCAGTGTGCCTCCTGCCGTCTGCCAGCCGTGCAGCCAGTGCATGGCTCCCAGGGCAAACTTTGTGTGTGTCTGTGTGTCTGTGTTCTGACCTGCTTCAATGGCTCCTATAGATGTGCGGGGAACCTGCTCCAACATGCTGGAAATCTAGCATGTTGGAGTAGACTCGATTAATCAAGTCTCCTGGAGCAGAAAAATTGATGCACTCTGGCAGCTTTCTGTATCACATGTATCAGTGTCCCCACACTGAAAAAATGGTGGTGGGGCACTTTGAAATAAAACATGTTCAATGAGCTTTAGTGCAAAGAGCCCCACTGCCATTTTTTTAGCATGGGGACATGCAGGGATGCTGATGCACATGATGCATAGTTGCTTTTGATTAGCGCAGCTTGCTAATTAAAGTACCCGGTGCTGTGTCCTGGAACACATGTAAAAATGTCCAATGTGCTTGCTCTTGGGTGCACATGAAGATTTGGTGCCTGGGAGCAATAAATTCTGGGGCAATAAGATCCAGAGTTTATTCATGATCCTTAATAGCATGTGTAGGTGCGCCCAGTGGGAAGTTATAGTAAGCAGTAGAATCTGTTTATTTGCTGCAGAGTTTCTAGGAGTTCTGCCTTTCTCATAGAATCATAGAAAAGTATGGCTGGAAGGGACCTCCAGAGGCCTTTTAGTCCAACTCCATGCCCGAGGCAGGATCATTCCTATCTAAACCATCCTATACAAATCCATTGTCTAACCTATTAGCAAAACTACACAGTCAACCCTGACAAAACCACAAGACATGACACCCTAACCTGCCACCCTAACCTGCTGCCAACCTGATGCTACCAATATTCTGGTGCTACAAGGTTGTTAATGGTTGAGAGAGCCAAAGAAGGCCATGCTTCCTTGCTACAGAGGAAGACAAAACCCCACACAGTCTGTACCAACCTGAGCATAGGGTAAAATTCCTTCCTGACCCTGGCAATCAGTGTGACTCTGAGGGGAGGAGCAAGACCCTCTAGCCAGTAACCTCTGGGTTTAATCCCAGCAGAAGCATTTGCACACCTCAGTCAAAATCCCCAGCCTTGGCTGTAGCCAACACCCAACCAGAAGGTAGAGCTGCAGCAACACCAGATGGGGAAGAAACTGATGACGTCAGCTGAGAACTACCATTTTTCCTTTTCTCCTTTTTCTGTTCCCCCCACGTTGCATGTTCTATCCTTCATAGGGAGAGGAACATGGAGAAGCACACACAATCACCTCTCTTAGAAGAAGCAGAAGTTGTGTCCATCTCCTCCCTTGGGGGAGAGTCTGAAAAATAATAACAAACAGACATACAAGATGCATAAAAACTCTCTTCCAAAATCTCTTTAAAACTTCTAAAAAGCAGGAAAATGAGAACTACTCAGGTCATATCCCCACTGAACCTCATGTATTGTGTGGGTGCACATATACACATACACACATTTGTCTGTCTGACTTTCACCCTACTTGCAACTTGAATGCCTTACTGACTACCATTTCTTTCTAGTCCCCTTTCCTCTTCTTTTGTTTCATCCCATAATTGTAAGATATCACAACGTAACATCAAGAGTTGTGATGGCAGGCACTGGAATTTACAAGCCCCTTTTCAGATTTTATTCTATTGTGTTTTGCTGGAGGCTGCGTACATTCTTTGTATGCAAGTTTAGCAGCCAGACTTTATTGTAGCAGTGTGTAGAAGCCTAAGTGGGAATGTTTGGGTTTGCTGGGATTTAAAAGACTTTTTGCATTGTAAGAACCACTTTTGGTCTAAAAATTGAAACTGACTTCCTAGTTCTGTGACACAAATACTATTATTTCGTATTTGTTTTTATTGTAAAGCAAAACAGTCAAAATAATACTGGCCTTTGTCTACTGTAGAGGACTAGTTCCAAATAGCTGAATACAATTAGGTACCAGATCTGTTAATATTTACTTTAAAGAAATCCAATGTTGTTGAGTTAATCCAACAAATAACGTAATACTCTTGCTTTCTTTAACAGTATGGGCTTATTTATGGTATATTTGACTGATTCTGTTGACTATTTGTTAAAGAAAAGGCTTCAGAAGACCAGACTGAACTCATTTAGTTTATTGATTATGACAACTAATAAATGGTGACTTAGATAATATATTACTAATGATTTGGTTTCTTGCAGTGTTGATATTTCATGGAGCAAGTTCCAAATATCTACCTGATGTTCCAGTATTTATAGTCCATGTCCAGTATTTTATAGCCCACCCATTTTAACAAATTGACCAATAAGCTATTTTCTTCATGTTTGTTTATCAACACAAGTTTTCATGAATTTCACTGTTTTGAGTTTAAGCAAAGCACTCTAGAAACTCAGCAAGCCTAAAAATGTTTCGTCTCAACCAGTTCTTGATAGGGAGAACATGTTTGGTAGCCATCAATAGAATCATCCATTTAATTCCGTCTTTCTGGGATGTTTTCATCATCTCTCCAAGGACTATTGTAGTTTGGTACCAGTTCAGCATAAGATCATAATGGGAGTTTGGCTTACAGTTTAGCATAGGGACATATATATGAATATTTAGTTGTTATTATCATTCATCAGAACAGAAACTAAAAAACATACATAGCGTGTTGGATCAACAACTCTGTGATGCTGAAAGTTCACTTCCATGCCAAGTAGACGTAGCCTATCAAAATTAATATGTAAATAAACTACCACTAGCTAATTTTTATACAGCAGTCAGTGCAGTTGAACAGAAAAAAGTGAGTTCTTTGTTGTAACTTTAAAGAGCTACCCTACTGAATAAGACAAGGTTGCAGAGGTATGGGAACAGGGGTTGCTGGCTATATCACTTCACAGAGACAGGAACTGTGTATATTATATGCTCTGTATCACTTAAGAGGCAATTCATTTTTCTGAAGCAGTAGCATTTTTAGTGGTCTTAAAGGACTTAGAGCTAGGAATGCTTTAATTCTTGTGATCTTGAACAAGTCACTTAGCTTATCTTCATCAGCTTTTTCCATTTTTGGAATGAGGATAATATTTCCTTTTTCCTGAGGGATATCATGAGAACCAATTAAAATGCTGTCCAAACACTTAAAATAGGACATGTGCTATTACAACTGAAAGTTTACAAACTGGCAGCAAAACCATAACATAGCACATCATGCAGCAAGCACTGCAGGCATAGTGCTAAGGTTAGCTTTTTACCAGTGTTACTGGCAATGGATACAAAGGTTTCTCATCTCTGGCTTCTCATTGTAAGATAGAATTTACTGTTACCCAAAAATTACCATAGCTTTTTTTCCTCCTCTACTAGGGCTTATCTTTCCAAATAAAAGAAGGGGAAAGCATGAGTTTCTGGCCTGAATCCCCATCCCTCACCATAAGTCTGCAGGAGAGTTTGAAATAAGGGCCTTAAGAGCCTCAGCACAGATTGCTATCACTTCAGCTACAGCTGCAAATCATCATTCTTTACAAGGGTCACCTTGAGAGGTAAAACTGACATAAAGCCAACATAAACTACATACTCTATCCTGAAACATTTACGTTGTTTTAAACCCACAATGAAAAAGAAGCAATGGAGAGCAGGAATACATTTGTTTCAGTCATCTGTGCTCTCTCAACATTTTCAGAGTAGAACTGGAAATTCAGGTGGACATATCTAGAAAGAACACATTAGTTTCTAAGCAATCTCAGTCCCATAAGATTCATTAGTACCCAGCAGGTTTTTATCTTCTATACATATGAATCTGAGACCTGAGCCAATCAGAGATAAGTGGGGAGGGGAAAATGTTATAAAGTGGAGCTATTGAATAGTGATCTGGCTGATAACAGTGGGAGTCCAGCAGATATGACTATTATCCTGGGTGGTTCTAAAAGCAGTATCATCTTGGCTACACGTAGGATTTCCTGAATGGTCAGCAAAATGGGGAGAACAAACCAGCTATTAATAGAGGACAGGACACTACTGTCTAGCAGGATCCACTGATTAGGCTTTCTGTTTACTGGTAAGACACAAGTGTTGCTTGGATGCAGAGACATCACAGCTTTGTTACAGTTCTGAAGAATGGAGGTGACACCTTACCATATTTTAGACCATGCTCAAAACTGAAAGATTATCGTGAAGAATATTAGAAGGTGGAATTGGTATAAAACACTAATTTACTAATGTAAAGAAAAGTGCATGTTTGGGTGAAGCTCTACATTTCAATGGCACCAAAATTTCATTCCATTAACTTGCATTCTGTATGCAGCAGAAAATGTATGAAAACAGACAATTGCACAGTAATTAAATTAACCTTTTAAAGTTAACTTGGAGTATTCAAAGTAACATGTAAAACATGTCTTTGCATTTAAATGTGGCTACCTGTACTGTATACTGAGTAGTTGCCTGGGGCTTGACTCTAGGTAATGATTTCTGAAAAGTCTTGATAAAGATTTCAGGCTTCTTCATTAGCCAAAAGTAACATAAGAAAAGGTGGAAGTAGTTGCATATGATAATAGACTGCACTGTTTCCTGTGCAGAAATGCAAAGTGTGATATCAGAAATTCTGGTTTCTCTTTCTGGCTCTGAAAAAGTTATACCCTGGGCAAACAGTATAACCAAGTAGCTACATTTATCCAAAACTTTGTGAATGTCAGTGGAGGGCTTTCAGTTTGTCATATAAGGAACGCTGCTTTTTAGCACAGGACTGGTAAAAGTGACCTTGTAGACATTCTCAGTTAACTCAGGGCTGTCTAACTGGCAGACCAGGGGGCTACCTGTGGCCCCCGGGGGATTAATTTGGGGCCCCAGGCTTCCCCCCAGCCACTACTCCAGTGGCTACAGCTGCAGTCTCTAGGCTCCCCTTCCTTTCTCCAGTTTCTACTTTCTCCCCCAGCCCCAAAGGGCATTGTAGTGCAGCATGGCACAGACTGAAGCCTGGGCCTGCTTTGTGGCATGGTGCTGCAGGGGAAACCATGGCTGGGGAACTGAGGATGAGGCTGGGGTGTCCATATGGCCTGTGGGACAAAGTGCCTGTGGCTTTCATTAGTGCAGCTCATGCAACATACAGCTCCTCCTGGTGTGGCCCAGGGTGTGTGTGGCACCTGACTGCTTAGGAGTTGGATAGTCCTGAGTTACTTAATATGAGCCTTGCTTAAATATCAAAGCACTGAAATGCACAAGAATATAAATAAAATTTGTATAGAAATTGTCAGATTCAAACTGTTTGCTGATCCAGTTTGCTCAGTGACCCGTCCCTAGGCTAGAGAGAAGTGTGGGGCTATGAGGAGGCAATGGAAGAGGCATGTATTGTTCACTCTTTCTTATGGATAGAATACCACTTAACTTAGAGTAAGAAGCCTGCTTTAGTTGAAATACAGAAAGGTCAACAATATGGTCAAATGGTAGATTGCTGCTTGGAGCTGCTTATTTTCTGCTTCTTTTTGGTCATTTAATACGTCTCCCATCTGGTTTGATTCTCAAATCAGTCTGATTGGCTGATGTGGAGGGCATCAACCAGACCTCAAAACATCACCTGATCTGTTTTACAGAAAGTCACTCTGCTCCCTGCTCAAGAGACTGGGATGGCTTTTTCAGGGTCAGTTGCCCTGTGTTATGTCTTTAAACCAAATAATGCTCAACGGGAGGCTGTTTGAGCTAAAACGTTAACCGTTTGCTGTCAGGAAATATGTTTCCATTCATAAAAGAATCATTACATTGATTGTTAAAATCAAACCCCATTTTTTCTCCCTTACAGGAACAAAAATTGGATCGGTTAGCACAGTAGTGTAATAGAAGAGAGGTGAGGAGGGCACCAGCCCTGGGCACTGATATTGGATAGGCACAAAAAAAAAATAGCAAGCTGCTGCCTCTGCCCTGTCCACTATTACTTCTCAGGGTGGAGAACTACCTGGATATGCCTCTGGGTTTGGCAGGGTCTTTGAACTATTTTTCTGAGGCATGCAAAATGCTGTAAAGTCCTAGCAGTAGGGCATGAGGCATGTTCAGGTTTTGTTTTAAAATTCCATAGCATTGTTCTGCCTTGTGGTAAGATGCAGGCAGAGATCTGGGGGTGGGGTGTGGGAGGTTGAGTCTTGTGTATGCAAACTGGATGTTATATTATTCGAAACTTATTTGAGGACTGCAGAGTATTAGTAGTCAATTTGTACTCCATCGAAAACAGCCTGATGACCTGTAATGACTAGGATTTGAATCCCATAATCTGAATTTACTTTACAAGATAATTAAATATTTAAAGTCAGTTCATTTAGAGGCTAGAACGGATTATCTCTCCCCACTTGCAGATTTCTGTCCCTTTATTAGTATGCACGGCTGTACATCCTCAATTTTTGTTATAGCTTTTCTTTCAAATCTCATATCTCTGCCTTTGCCATAGCAATTAGTACTGTGAAGAGCTTTCGTTGTCCTAGGAACTGAAAGAAAAGAAATTATGAAATGCTGAATAAGACAAAACAGGTCTAGTCCTCACTGCAGTGTGGAAAAGCTCTCAGAAAAGTTAATTAAGCTCAGGAAATAGACAGCAAGATAATTAAGATTAGGCCTAATTTTACACGGCAGGCATTCTGTGCTGTTTTTGCAAGAAACTAAAGGGACATCATGTAGAGAACTCCAGGCCTTCAGTCAGATTCTCAAAAGATCATTATAGCTAATGTTAAGCAGCTAGACAATTTAGCGTGATGGGACACATGCTTATTTTTATTTTTCTATTTTTTAAAATGTAAAATTGTGCCATAAACATAAACAAAAACTGAATAAACAATTTATTATTACTGGAAGTAAGATACATAAATTGAGCCATTTACTGAAAAACATAAAAATTAAAAAAACCCGGAAAATGGATCCAGTTTTTACTTCATCTGCCAGGTTAAAATCTTGTGTACTGTACTTGATTTTGTGTTCTGGAAAATTTGCTAAAAAACATCTTATGATTTTTATTAATTAAGCCAGGCACACAGTGTTCCTTTTCCTACCATTGGAGTTTCCAGAAGAAGTCTATTCTTTACAGCATTCCATAGACATACAATGTGTGTTCCTAGCACTGCACATGGATAACAAGAAAATCTATATAAAAATTGGACTGAAACTTGAATGCTTTTTTATCTGCCTTACCTTTTTATTACTAGACACATGCAAATAGTAGCTGGAAGGGAAAATTAAGACTACAGAAATACAGTGCACTCGTTACTTGACACGTGGAAGGTACTTACCTGAGTTCTTTGAAATGCTTCTGCTAATTTGGTGAATAACAACTTAATCTGTCTTTTATTGATTTATAGCTAACCTTTTAGGTCCAAACCTTGCATTCTGGCAGGATTGGGCACAGAGTCTGTAACTGTCTGACTCCTTCGTAGATTTTGCGATCACTCATAGGAAATAACTATATTACATAGTCTCTTTGAAGCTGAACAGGCTGCCATTGATGTATTTAATCCATTTCTGTTTTGTTCTGTTGGTGATGTGTTTTCTCAAGTAATTGAAAATCTCTTTGAATTTTTGTTTAGGTAAGAGGTCAGTTCCCTAAGGAACGAAATGCACATGTAGGCGACTTGATTTTTAAATAATCAGTTTCTTTTATTCTGAGGCTGTAGCCAATTGTTAGGGCTTTATCCTGTTAGGAAGCGAGATGGGGTTCAAGAACACTGTCTATCCCAGATGTCATTCCCAGTGTGTCTGGATTTTCTATTCTGATATACAGTGGTGATAAAAAATCCTGTTAAAATTCTTAGCAAATTGACGTGAACAATGTATAATATTAATCAAATTAACAATACATCTTTCAAATTAGAAATCATGTGTTTTTTAAAATAATTGATTTTTGAAATTAATAGAGATGTCTCATGCAAAAACTGAAGTTGAGAGAAGTGCTCAAACTACGTCAGGCCATGTGTAGATGAAACAAGGGGCATGTATGCACAACACTTTAAAGTGGGTTAAATGCTTTTGCACTGCTTTAATAGTGTTGGTGTTTGCATGTATTGGTGGTGTATTGCACAGTAATTTCAGCCGCTGTAGCAAATTCAGCGGTATAATGCGCCTTAAATGACTTGGGGCACAGCAAACTAAAACTCCTCTGAGGAGTTTTAGTTTGCTACCTTACAGCTGTGGAGTGAAGCACCAGGCTTTGTGCAGCTCAGGGGCTCTGCAGGAAGCCTGTGCAGGCAGCCTGGGAAGGAAGGCTCCACTCAAGAAAAAAAAAAGTGGAGAGCAGGAATTTCCCCCCCTCCCCTCCCTGGAGCCTGCCTGCCTGAGCTGTGCAGGGGCCCAGTGCTTCCCTCCATGGCTGCGGTGCCTCCCCCCCGGGACCACCCGAGCCGGGTGCCTGTGGGTGGATGCTGCCTGGCGGGGGGGGGGGGCGGCTGCCCCCGCG
>NW_005841966.1:2051710-2058738 GCF_000455745.1 Alligator sinensis | reverse complement strand
CCCTGCCACTGGAGAGGCAGGTAAGTGCACAATGTGTGCGCATGACACGGGGGTTTAAAGGGCCTTAAATTGAAGCAGTGTTTTTAAAAACCCACTGCTTCAATTTAGGGCCCCCATTTCATCTACACATGCCCTCATATGTCACAATGGCCTTACTTCACACCTGATCTGAGCCTGTCTGTAGCGTATATAATTATGGCAATTGGATACCACAACCGTTAATAACTTAATTACAACCTGTTTCTGTCAAATGCAGCCTATGCACAAAATTTCATTTCAGCTACATAGACATTTTAAAGTATTTTGTGCTAGTCTGTTAAGCTAATTTGGGACAAAGAAAAGACTGAGCCAGAAGCTACATTTCTTGAAGAGCCCAGTTTTTAATTGATTTTAACCTGCAAACTAATAATAGTTTTGCTTATAAATTCTTACTTAGTTCATTCTCTGCCTTCTGCTGTAATTATGTAAAGGACACAGTGTATTTCTTGTACAGAACAAGGAGCTTGAAGCTCTGCTTATGAGCGAAATGGAACTCTGCTTTTACTCTGAAGTTATGACCAGTGCCTCCTTAAAATGAACTTGTACTTCTAGCTAGACATGCACCATCTATGGCAGATCTCCTTCCCTGTTTTCTCCCCTTTTGTTGGTGTCTGAAACTTAAATTCTTCTTTTCAGTAACTTGTCCAATTTATAAAGTCCAAAATGCTGCTCATATTCCTTTTGCTTCTCCTGAGATTATACTGTCTTGCCTACCTGGATTAGGCAACTATGAGAAGTACAATATGATCTTCTGGTGCAGCTACACTGAAAGATGACATGATTTTCTTTTCAAAAGCAGTGCTGCTAAATTGTGTGTTCAGTACTCAAGCACGGAGAGAGAGAGCTCAGACAGTGCAACATTTGGATTTATTTCTTTGTCTGCCTGTTCCATCCTTCTTCTCACTAAGCACTTCTTGAAAGCACAATTCTTTAAATTCCTAGACATAATCATACTATAACTGTCTGTTAGGAAGCTATTTATTATAATACCCCTTTTGTCACATATGTGTGAGACAGCATAATTTAAACATAAGCTATTGGCCATACTTAACATTTGGTTATCCCCAGAAAGTCTATGTTGTAGTCATCATGGCTAGGGACAGACATTTAAAAAGCCTGAGCCAGAATTGATTCAATCTTTGCAGGTTAGTCTAACCTGGCTAGGCTAAATCAGTTTGTAACTGCACAGACACCCCAGACCTGCAGGTACATGCCTGAAGTGGCTCAGCCTAGAAGCCAGGGGGCACTAGAGCAGCCCTCCTTCCTTTCTTCAGTGCTGAGCTGAGGGGTGGGGGTGTTGCCAGGCTCTGGCAGAACTCTCTCATTAAGAAGGGAGTTCCCCCCACTTCTAACCAGCCCAGCAGGGAATTGATAACAGTGTTTATCACCCCTAACTCAGTGTTTATCACCCCATTAAGAAAACAACAAAGAGACATTACCAGTTATCTGTTGACTTTGCCTCTGTCCCATCTACCACAGCACAGACTGTAGCCAGCATGTGGTCTGTTAGCTAATACACAGACACCTCTCAGCAAGGCAGCGGGGAGGGGGGAACTCCTGCTTAGCAGGGAGTGGTGAGGGGGGGTGGGAGCAGCCTGCAGTCTTTCCAGAGCAGCAGCCAGGGAGCAGAGGGGAGGGGCCAGCCTTGCTGTGGAGCAGAGAGCCCCGCCCAGTCCAGAGAGCATGCTGGGATGCTGGGGGGGTCTGGTTTATCTTAAGCCAGCAAGGGGTCTGGGACATAAACTGGTTTGACCCAAATCAGTTAAGTCTGATGCTACATTCAACCAGGTTTACCTCAAACTGATTTCAGCCACTTTCAAACTGGTTTGTGTGTACTGAATATCTCTTCTGTTACAGGTTTAAACCAGTTTCTGATCATTTAAACTGGTTTATGTGTAATGCGTGTCCCTAGCCCAAGTAACTTGAGCATCAGCTTTTACTTAAAAAAAACAGACAAACAACCCCCCCCAAAAACTTCAATGTATATGCCAACTTCCTCCCCTCCCCCTTTTTTTATGGTGTGAGAGAGTTGACTTTTCACACCTTAATATTATAAAACTCTTGAAGATATCTTGTAGAAGGCTGATGTTGAAGTTATTTTTTCTTGTGACAACAGAAGATTGCCTTGCCCTTGTTCTCTCTGGAGGGTGTCATGTTTTGAGAGAAACAAACTGTCCATTCCAACATCTATTGGCAACTCTTTGTCCTGTGTTCCTTCCAGGTCGCACTGATCACAAGTGGGCATGCCTGATCATAGTTTACAACACTGTCTTTGCCTTGTGTCTCCAGTGGACAGATGCATTTGTGGTTATGATGCATTATATACCTAACTGCTGCCACATTATGCAAATAGAGTTTTATCTGTGCATATGGCTTTCTTTCAAGAATATATGATTTGTCTTGAATAAATTGTTTGTCTAGGTCTCCTGGATGTAATTCTGGGAAGTCTTTTAACTCGTCAATATAGTAGGCTTTGTCCTTTGCAAGTCTCTTCCTTTTTGTCTGTTTATTCGTTCTATTGCTACTGTTTCAGTACTGCTACAACATATTGATAATATTGGCAAAGAAGGGGTATTGTGGGAGCAGGCATTTTACTGGGCTGCTATTTGATGCTTTCTGTGAGAATGTTTCTTCATTCAAAAAGATATCACCATATGTTTTTCTGTGTTTTTTGCAGCTTTATTTAATAGTCTTAGCAATTTTGCCTGCTGATTCAGATTTGATGTTTGACTGATGTGATACAGTGGTGACATGATATGACTGAATCTCCCTTCTTAGGAAAACTGCACGTACTGCAAGTAAGCTGGGGCCTGTTGTATGAAATTACAGTTTGAGATGCCATGCAGCTGAAATGCTTCATTGCTTTATGTTGGTTGCTGTGGTAGTGTTTGACAGTTCATCCTGTTCCTGGACGTCTGAGTGGAAGTCTAATATAATGTGACAGCTTGTGGTATTTGCAGTGAAAAGGTCCATTCTTAATTTGCATTTCATCATGTGAATCACAACTTCTTACTAGGCCTCTAATATCCCTAGTTATGTATGGCCAGGATATTGTGGCACTGACTTTCAAGAGACTAGCTTCTGTTACAGAATGGCTCTGGTGTATTCTTGAGAGAATTTTGGTTCCTAGTGATAGGGTACTATGGCTTAATGACATGTATATATGAGCCTGTCTTGCGTGATCTGCTCATCCTGATAGTTCCAGTATATTTGGAAGACAGGCTTCTTCCTTGTCTGGCCATCCTGACAGAATGATAGATGTGAACCCTTGTAAATCTTTCTCATACAACTTGTTCTCAATCTTTCTAGCCCTGCCTTGAAACTGGCATATAACTGGCTCAGTTGATGCTTTCTATGTCTCCCTGTGTCTTTTGTATGTCTGTCAAGTTGAAGAGCTTGTATTTTTGTTCAGTTGCTATATTTTCATACTGCCCTGGGTAAGAAGGCAGTGATGTCCATCTCAGTTCCTTTATCATAAAATCCAGCTAATTTCAGACACCAGCCCCCAGTTTTCTTGCAGTATGTGCAGTTTTCCTGAAGGGGCATATTCAGCTTACATCAGTGTTTCCCAAATGTTTTATATTGTGGTGTGCTTCTCTCTCATGCCCAAAAAGAGGAGCCAGGAAAAGTAGTGGTGGCAGCACCAATGCAGTGTGCAGATGTTCAATCCCAGCACAGCCCCCTTACTGGATGGAAACTGAACGCATGCTGCAGCTGGAGACCAGAAGGCTGGAAGAAGTGGAGGCAGTGGGGGCATGGGAAACACCCCCTCGGGGGAGGCAGTGTCTGGCTGAACTAGGGCAGCAGTCTGTCTGCTGGGGCGTGTGAAGATGCTCTGCTTTGTGCCCTGGGACCGAGGAGTGGGGTGGAGGTAGTGCAGGGTGCCCTTCCCAGGGCAACCTGTGCTGCCCTGGGAAGCTCCAGGGTGCTGACATGGCTGGGGCCAGAAGAAGGGCACAGGGACGCTTGTTGGCAATGTCGTCCAGTTCTGGGTGCTGCACTTCAGGAAGGATGTGGAGAAGCTCAAGGGAGTCCAGAGGGGGACCATGTGCATGATTAGAGGTCTAGAGAGCAGGTCATATGAAGAGAGGCTGAAAGACTTGGGACTGTTCAGCCTGGAGAAGAGAAGACTCAGAGGGGCCTTGGTGGCAGCCTATAAGTATATTAGGGGTGTAAATCAGGGCCTGGGGAGTATCGGTTCACCAAGGGACCCCAGGGGAAGACAAGAAAAAATGGGTACAAAATGATTGATGATTGCTTCAGACTGGACATAAGGAAAAACTTGTTTGCAAGTTGAGTGCAGAGGGTCTGGAACAGGGTCCCCCCAGAGGTAGTATGCTCGCTCACCCTGGCAATCTTCAAAAAGTGTCTTGATGCCCACCTTGCTGGGGTCATTTGACCCCAGCAGTCTTTCCTGCCCAAGTGCAGGGGGGCTGGGCCCAATGATCTTGTAAGGTCCCTTCCAGCCCCTAATATCTTTGAATCTATGAATGGTGTGGCTGGGCCAGGGGCTGCGTGGGAGGGCTCCCAGCTGCCTACAATTGGCTGGACCTGAGAAGGGATGTACTTACCTGCCCAGTATGGGAGCATGGTGTGCATACAGAGCAGAGCACAGGAGAGCATGGAACTGAGAACCCAGGTGTGTGGTGCAGCACAGCAGCAGTGATTTGTAGAGGCTTGATCCTGATGCTGCCACTGTTTCACCCAACCCCCTATTCCCTGGCTGTGGCATGCATGCAGCTTCTAGCCTCTGGGGAGCTATGCTGGAATCAGGCCTCCATAGACTGCGGCCATCACACCCTGTCTTTGCCTCGGCACACCCTTGGGGAATCGCTGGTTACTTGTCAGAGGCATCACAGCGCAGGTCAGTGCCCCAGGGCAGTGCTAGCTCTTTTAGTCTTGATTGTGGTGGTGCCATCAGCTACCACTGAAGAGCTAACTGCTTTTGTGCCCCTACACAAAGGTAGTGATGGGGGCTGCTGCCCCAGTCGTGCAGCATTTTTTTAAGCCTTGTGATCATACATGAGGAGCAGGGTGTGCAGATATTCTCTAGTGCTGGGAGCTGTCCTGGGAACCCAGTTTATGTGGGCAGAATTGGGGGTTGGGGGGTAGAGGGTCTTATGAGATGTTCGGCAGGTTTGGGGCAGGGGATTGGTAGGTCTGCAGGAGGGTTGTCCATCCAATGATGGGGGGGAGGTCTAAAAGTAGCCCAGTCAGGGTGGGGAGGGGTAAGAAGAGTGCAGCTCTGGGGTTGGGGCCAGTGGCTGGGCTTCCCCAGCCCTGGGGCTGCGTTCTGAACACATGCAGGCGTGTGCTGGGTTGGGCTAAACTGTTTTCAATCCAAGTTAGCTCTTGGATCAGGCCTGACATTTATGGCCCAATTTAAACCCCCTGAACATTTGCACAGGTCGGCATTTTAGATCAATCTAATGCTAATTAGGTTGATCTAAAAGTGATGTCTGCATGTACACTCAATGGCTTCCATGCTGCATATGCAATTTATGGGCTCTGTGACTTAGTGATTTCTGGTTTTTCCTGCTTTGCTGTAGAAGTACCACAGTGCACTTTTTTTGTTGTGGCTCTGAATGGGTTTTCTGTTTTGTTTGCATCTCTGTTGTATGAATAGTTTGTCCAAGGTTAGATATCAGCAGGATCATAAATGCTCTTGTTTTAACTGAAGCAGTGGCTTCTCTAATGTCTGCATTACCTGACATCTCAGCCTGAATATATTTTTCTTGGAATTTTTCTAATACATTTGATCTATCTCAGTGGCATTCTGCTTGTGTTGTTTTCTAATTTTAATTTAGCTTTGCTTGGTTGAAGTTTTCCTGACCTCCCTTCTGTCTGTCTAACACCTCACACATTCATTGTTGCCCTGTTGTCTATTGGGCTTTCAATTTCCTGTTTGTGTATTGCTGCTTTTTCTTTGTATCTGGTGCTGGTCTGAGCTTTACAAACCATTTATTATGTTTTCTTTTGTAGGGTATTCATTTCACAAGCAGGACAGATTTTGTTCTTTGAGTTAGTGTCTGAATCGTTGATATAGTGCATTTTTTCTTTGTTTTTCTTCTAGTACAACTATAGCATGTGGAAATACTGCATTTTGTTCACATTTTTATCCACCGAAACCACAAGTTTTCATTTGTATTTTATCACCTGGGTTTTGTATTTGTTTGCTTTTGCGTGTAGATTCATGGCTTCTGTCTGCTACTTAAAAAAATATCATTGCATGCTTTGTTTATGATTCTGCATGTGGATATGTTTGTGTTTGCTACCTTTGCACACATCTATAGCTCTTGACAGAGTTAGTGTGGGCTCTTTGAGTATTGTTGTTTCAGCTCCTGCATCCTTGTTACTAATCTTATTATAGGGATCCTGTTTTTTTCTGTTAAAAAAAAATCCAAAATACTCATATTAAACCCCCCCAAATCCACATTTTTCTGCAATTAAAATGAAATGCCCCTATATATATAGATATCCATTAAACACAGTGCTTTATTGACATCTTTACAATTTTAAAGCAGATTGGAAACCTACTAGTGCTTCAATCATTATAATAAAATAAATTCTAAATACCTATTTATTTTGGTGTTTGATTTTGGTTTTTTTATCATGAAAAAGCAGAGCTTCCCCTGCCTCCTTCACTCACCAGGATGTGGGTCCAGCTACAGCTGTGACCTTGCTGCTTTGTGGCACTGAGCAGCTCTGATATGCCAGTGCCTCTCATTCCCTAGCCACAGCCCCCTGAGCCCTGCTGGTGCCCCTCAATCCTGACCCACAACCCCTCTTCATCCCACACTTACTCTTTCCTGGCAGCAGCTCCCTGCAACATCAGGACGTAGGTCAAACTGCAGTTGTCCCCCACCCCATTGCTTTGTGATGCTGAGCAGCCCTGACATGCCGGTGCCCTGCCCATGCTATTGCCCCTCACTCTCCTTTAAAGGGCAAAATCCGGAGTTTCCTGTGGGAAACAGAAAACCCAGATTCCT
>NW_005841966.1:2036628-2051692 GCF_000455745.1 Alligator sinensis | reverse complement strand
ACAAATTACTACAACTGTAATGATTTGTGTATTAGTCAGTGGGAATCGGCGATCTTGCAGTGTCTCGCTATAAAGGCTAGGGACAGACATTACACACAAACCAGTTTAAGTGATCAGAAACTGGTTTAAACCTGTAACAGAAGAGACATTCAGTGCACATAAACCACTTTGAAAATGGCTGAAACCGGTTTGAGATAAACCTGGTTGAATGTAGTATCAGACTTAATTGATTTGGCCCAAACCATGTTATACAATGTTTGTCCCAGACCCCTTGCTGGCTTATGATAAATCAGACACCCCCAGCATCCCAGCATGCTCTCTGGGCTGGGCGGGGCTCTCTGCCTGGCCCCTCCTCTCTGCTCCCTGGCTGCAGCTCCTGCAGAGACTGCAGGCTGTTCCCCCCACATCCCTCACCACTGCCTGCTAACCAGGAATTCCTCACTACCCTTTGCCTTGCTGAAAGGTGTCTATGTATTAGCTAGCAGATCACATGCTGGCTACAGTCCATGCTGAATCAACAGGCAGAATCAACAGGTAGCTGGTAATGTCCCTGTGTTGTTTTCTTAATAGGGTGATAAACACTGAGTTAGGCATGATAAATACGCTTCTAGCCTTAGCCAGTGCAGGCATGTGCCTGCATTTCTGGGACGTCTTTACAGTTACAAACTGTTTTAGCCTAGCCAGGTTAGACTAATCTGCAAAGATTGAATCAATTCTGGCTCAGGCTTTTTGAATGTCTGCCCCTAGCCAAACGGATCTATTATTTTATTCTGGATTCTTGACTGCGTTTGTTGAAAAGATACCTCTCTTCCATGTCATGTTTTTGGGGGAGGAATTGAAAATGCTTTTCTAGGGTTTTATGTAGGCTTATAGGGTAGGAAGGGACCTCTAGGGTCATCTAGTCCAAGTCTCTGTACAAATGCAGAATGAACTATTCCTAAGCTTATCCCAGGCAAATGCTCATCTAGTGTCATGTTGATAATCCCCAATGAACAAGATTCCACAACTTCCTTGGGCAGTTTATTCCTTTGTCCTTCTAACAGGAAGTTTCCGCTGAGTTTTTTTACTTAAATCCATCTTGCTACAGTTTAAACCCACTGCTTCATGTCCTGCCCTCTGCAGAAAGGAAAAACAGTTGTTTTCCTTGTTTATGGCAGCCTTTCAAATATTTGGAAGTAAAGCTGCTATCATGTCCCCCCTCCCTGCCACCATTAACTCTTTTTTTCCAAACTAAACATGCTTACTGATCTCACCTATGCTCCTTACACAAAACTGCATAACTTAGATCAATTCTGCCTGGTGCTTTTTGAATGTCTGTACCTAGCCACTTAGTTCTTTCGACCTTTTCTTGTACAGTTTACAGTCCTATCCTTATATAAATCTCTTCCTGGATCCCTCTTCATTTTCTCTACTTCCTTCTTAAAATTAGGATCCCAGACCTGCACACAGTCTGATCCCATACCTGAGGCCTGTCCAGTGCTACCTTTTGTTTACGCTGCTGTATTCTGATGCTCTTGGAATATGCAGCAACCTTTGCCCTTTGTAGCTCATAATGCTTGCTTTTTGCTTTGTTTTTCTTCTTTTGTTTACTTGTTTTATCTATCCCTATTCCAGCATCATAGTTTCCCCATTAAGATCTAAAGAATGTCCAATTGCTAAACACAAGCCCCTTTCATATCCATTTGCTTGGATTCAGGAATGTGGCATGCAGTCAAAATTATAGTTTTCCTCTTTATTTTCTCTCTCCTCCAATATTCTTAGATTCTGATTTCATGTAGATGCCTGAACGAACTCATTTCTGAAATCATTTTCAGTGTTCAAGTTTAGAAAAGAGAGACAGCAAAGGCTGTTTGACGTTCTGGCTTTATTCCCTCTTCCACATAATCATGCTATAGTGCCTCCTACTGGGAAGCTATTTATCGTAACAGTGTGAGTTTAATATTGCAAGCAAGCTGAAATATCACCGATTTTCTTTTTTCCCTCACAAACATTAAAAATATCACTTCTGGAATTGCTTTGTGAGACAAACGGTAGGCCTCAAATGTCGCTAAATTCCTACAAATTAGAGATCATTCTATTTCAATCAGATTTCAGACAAAGGAATGATACAGCTTAATGATTTTTTAAGGCAAAAAAATAGAAAAATAACTTTTATTAAGAAGGAAAATACCATGAAGATTTGGACAATTTTTCTAGAATATGAAGGAAGTTTGAATGGGAGCTCATCTCCTCCTGATAGTTTATTTGTATGCAATCATATTTAGATATGAATTGCTCTAAAAGTTCCCCAGTACACAGCAAAAAATGTACTGGGAATAAATGGACTGACTAAATCTGTGAACATTTATGGCCAGAGTTTTAAATTCAGTGCTTATTTTTCTTATTTATTAGACTTTCTCAGCAGCTCACATAGAAGACACTTGTTAAATTGACTGAGACTTGGATGGAGTACCTTGATCATTAAAGGATTATATTTATTTGTTTTTGTGACCGGCTGTATAGTAAACCTTATGTTTAAAATGAGGAAACATTCTGATAGTCTGAAAGCTGGAAAAGTCCAATTAGATCTTGAGCTCTGCCTTCTCCTCTGGTGGCATTGCTTGATACAATGTGGCTCTTTCTTGCAGCTGATCTGTTATGCATGATCATGCCTCTAGTTAATTAAACTTATCATTTTCAATTAATTTTTTCCCATGGATTCCTCACCCTATTGTTAGTGAGGTCAGCCTTTTTATGAAAAGTGAAGAGACAATGTCAGTGCAATCTTGCAGGAAACATTGAACATCATGAGCGATTTCTAGTAAGAAACCTTCTTTCTTTTATGCTATAAAATATCAGACGGGTACCTCACCATTTCTGTACAGAGAAAATAAGAGTAATCATAGAATCCTTTAAAAAAAAAAAGTGGAAAAGGGTCTCTGGAAAAGGACCTAGTACAGCACCATTGAAGGCAGGCTCAGTCCTTGTGCTGTATTACCCTTGTGCAATGATTGTGTACCTAACCCCACACATTCAGTATTTTGTTGTTGCTTCTACCCTTTGAAAAAAATAGACCCAGATATGTTTTGTTTCCTCTGAGAGGATGTCACACAGATATATAGGCAAATTGCACTGGAAACATGCATGTTTTCATCTTCACTTGCCAGTGTTTGTAGCTTCAGGTGTTCCCACCGGGTAGATTGTCCTGCCGTAAGTGACATAAGGCTTTCAGGGTCTGCAACTGTGGGGCATCAGGGACCCTACCACAGGAATTTTGGGGAACTACAACAAGGTAGCCATTCACAATTCCATATACACTATGGTTTCTATTTAATTTCATTACAGATTTCCAGGTGTTTCCTGAGTGGGTAAGGGAGACCATTAAAGGTGACAAGAGTATTTATATTCAGCCCTGGAACTAGTAAAGAAATAAAGTTTCAGGTGAAGCCCTATGCCATATGATTGTTTTATTTTGAAAGGAATCCTTAACTAGACATCCTATTGTATTTACCCTGGATCTTTTTCAAGGCCTACAGCAATTGGCAGAAGAATTACATCTGTAGGCTTGTGTCTATAACTGTCACTGACATCCTGTTGCTGAGGACATGTGAGTTAGTGATGTCTTACAGGCATTGATTACCTCATCCAGATGCTAGATGATTAAATAGTGTGCAGGGATATCATACTGCTTCAAGCTGAATCATGCCTTGCAGTCTGTTTGCATTCTTCTCTGTGGCAAGGAACTGCTTTGAACTGGCTGTAAATTCTGGGTTTCAGTTTGCCTTCTACCAGAAAGCTGCTCTGTCCTTGTTTTAGTTGTGGCTCCTATTTTACCTGGTTTAGCTCCAGTGTATTTGTTTTCATGAAAATGGGGTTTAGATTAAAGTGTTTGCAGATAAGTCTGAATAGAATTCAAGAGCTGTTGGAGAATTGGCAGAAGCAAGGGCAGATTGCAAACACAAGCTGGTTGCTGTACAACAGGGCTGTGTAGCTGGTGGCCTGCAGGCCACATGAAGGCTACTAGGTAGGGCCACATGCAGCTGCCCCTCTCACTGTCATATGGGTAGTGAGGAAGGGCCCAGGGATCCATGGGCTGCTGGTGGACAGTGCCGTAGCAAGGCAGTTTGGTGCTTGGGGCAAGCCTGCAGTGGCAGCCTGCTCTTGCCCTGTGCACAGGTCTGGGGGGCACCCCCCCATGCTTGCCTGAGGGTGCACGTAGCAGCAGGAGTTCCCCCCCCTCCCCGGATGAGCTGCTTGTGGCTCTGTCCTGTGCCCGCCCCCCAGCTCCCCTCCTCTCTCACTGGAGGGCCTCGATCTGCCCCCCTCATGCAGCCCCCCACAACAGACTCACCAGCTGGATGGTGCTCTCCAAGTTGTCAGGCTGGTCGCATGTATACTGCAGCTACGTGTGTGCATGTGGCATTTATCGGCCACATCAGGCAACATTTTTTTGAAATATTTATAAGAAAATATCGACTTGCGACTTGCCTGTTGGTGCCACTTTGCTTCGGCACCCAGGGTGGTTGCCCCGCTCTCCCCTCCCACCCCCCAAACCCCTTCTTGCTCCAGTACTGCTGGTGGAGCTGACACAATGAAGAGCTATGGGCTGGGAGAGGGAGGGGAGGGGGTGCCAGCCCCAGGTGGCTGACCCTGCAGTGTGTGCAGCTCCCCACCGTACTGAAGCTGGACAGCCTTACCAGAGAAGGACACTGAATGTGATCTCCCTTACACCTTGCCTTGATTATACCTAGTTAGAGCAGGAATACATCTTTCCAAGTCAAGAGTACAGAAGTGTTGCAGAAGAGATGAAAATCAAGCCCATTTATCTAAAGAATAGAAATAGTCTATGTGGATACCTAATTCCCCTTGCCTTTCAACAGGAGTAGAGTGCCTAGTTCTCTTTGGGTATATCTGTACTGAGCAAGGCAGCACCACCTTGAGAGATACCATGTTAGCTCCTGAACTGAAAGCAGGACAGCTCTGCTAGTGTGGTGCAGTGCATGAGTTAATGAAACCTTGCTTCTTAGCACAGCATAATGGTGTGCACACAGAATGACAATGGTGCAGCTATATGGCCTTTGATTCAGGAGCTAGACACATAGAGCCAGTGAGGCATATTCCAACGTGGAGTTGTCTTGCATGGTGCTTTTAGGTACATCTACATAACAGATCCAGCAATGCTGAAAGGAGATCTTTGAGCACCTGGGGCAGGGCAAGGTGTGGGAGTGTGGTGAGGGTATGCTGACCATGGGTGATGGGGTGGGGAGTGAACCTACCCAGGCTGCTGTCACTGCTGCTACTGCTCAGCATCAACAGCCTCAGCTCTCCTGTTGCCAGGCTTTTTTGCTCCAACATCTGTGCACCACACTTGAACCCTCCCCGCCACCTCATACTGGCAAAATCTCCCCCCAGATGCATTGATGGGTGTGGCACTGCATTGTCCAGCTCCTGAAGTGTAAGCAGGGGCAGTTCAGGGCTTCACCTGCCATGACAAAGACTCCTGACTCCCCCTCATGGTTGGTGTCTAGGCTGGGTGGCTGCCTTGCCCTGTCCTAGTTATGCTACTGAGATCCAGTACTAATTACTCAGTGCTGGTAATAGTGCTGATTGGAACATGAGATTTTTGTTCTTGAAAAATGTCAAGGTTTCCAAGTTGGAGAATTTAAGAGAAAGAAACTCACAAATCTTTCAGTATTTTTCCAGCTTTTATTGCAATTCTAGTAAATGATACTGATCCTGCAGTGAATTCTCATCTTTCATCCCTAAAGATCCCAATATACTTTACAAACTTTACAATGCACTTACATGCTAAATACATATAAGAATTGCCTTATAGAATATTGAAATGCAACAGTCTTTGGGAAAAATACTTTTTCAGCAGAATTGCAGAAATAATTAAAAAAAAGCAATAGTTCTTTGGCCAGTTAAGAGTTGGCGTTAGAATCCCTGTGGTTCATCCTACACACAGCCACTTATATTAACACATGTTAAAATACTGATGCAAAATTGCTGAAAAATTGTAACTCCAGTATACATGACAAGTTGCCAAGCATCATTTTATCTCTGCGTCTGGTGTGAAGTCAAGTCAAGTTAATTTGTGCACCAGTGTCTTTTGAGAATAACATACAGTCTTCATTTTGCAGAAGCATGTCTCCTGGCTACGGAGTCATTTAGCTTAAATAAATCAATAAACTATGCTAGAGTATACATAGATGGAAAACTCAGACAAATATGTGGGAAGATAAAGCTTTTCATTTGAGAGATCACAGTCTCAAAAATTATTCAGAATCCTTGCTTTTCTACCCTGCATCACAATGTAGGTAATAAATGTAATTTAATCATAAAAATGATTCTTTCCATTTTTGCCAAATAGGTGTAATTTATTGGTGTACAGCTTTATTCCATTTCAGTTATTTCTGTCTTCAGTAGTACTGGAGAAAAAAAACATCAAATGCATAATTAAAGTTGTAAGAAGTTACATGTGCTCATAATACTTGTCATATACTAGAATGAATGTGAGATTTTTGTGTGCAACAACTCTTTAATGGATCTTGAATCTGGTGGTTGTGTACCACTATAGCTTTTTATAATCTTACTATGAGTCCCTGTTTGTTTGTACACGAATGTTTTGTAGTGTGTCTGTATCTGTGTGTGTCCGGTTACTAGAGTGGAAACAATGATTGTAGATAGGTTGCATTATTGTTCTCATTCTTAGTTTCTCTTTTCAGGTGTTTTTATAACTATCCAAAACTTCCAGTTTTTAGGCCAAAATTTTCCAGGTCTCTAACTGTCGGGAATTTTTTCCATAAGTTTGAACAAAATTTAAGTTTCTAGTATTAGGGAGCCAAAAAAGAGTGTGTGCGTGGAGGGGAAATTCCTCTTAAAGTCTTTTAATTTTCTTCACAACCAGGAATAGGTTTGAAGTCAGGCTTATCATTGAGATACCTTGGCCCTAGATTTGTCCCTAAATAAGCTTACATATTGATTTTTCCATCTCTGATTTGCAAGAAGCCTGACCTGTTTAGATTGTCTACATGGACAATCTATATTTACAAAGACATTGGCCAAAGTAAAGATATGACTGCACCTCATGAAAATCCAGTCATAAGATCATTTATTCAGCAGTCTGTTAACAGAAACATGTGATTTTTTTTTTTTCCTAGCATTTCTTTCATCAATATACCAAGATATCTTAGGTCAGTCCCAACAGTTCCAGAGAAGATTCCCATGCAGCACAGTTCTTTTGGAAATTGCTTTTCAGTGCTAACTCATTCATTGTATGTTGAATGACAAATTGGAGGGCAAGAAGGGAGGTCAGTGGACATGTGAGTACCAAGAAGTACTGCATTTGTGATTACATGCATATTGTTTAAACAAAAGCAGAATACATTCTAACGACAAGAACAGTAATCTGTGTGTTGATGAAGTGACGTTGATTTAGCACAGATACATAAGCAGATACTAAAATGTAATCAGATTTTATGCAAATCAAACCCCTGGTGCAGGTCTTTAATGACAACTGAAAATAACTCATTTTCTTCCAAGTAACACTTATTTCCAAGTGCGGTATGCTCTCATCAACTAGCCTCGCTTTTGCATTACACAAAAGAGAACCTGTCAACAATGGCACTGAATCATCATGTCTACTAAGAAGCTACTTGATTCCACCATTACAGCTGGTTAAAAGGTAGTCACTATGATTTATATGGCTTCTCTTGAAAATATAACACATTTCTGTTTGGGGGGGGGCCAGAATCGGCATGGGAAAGGACAAGTGCAGGATGCACATAATGATGGAAATCTGTGCTAGCCATTAGGTGACCTGGGTAGAAATGTAAAAATTGACTGGAAATGCTAATTAAAATTACTATTGAGAAACTCTGAATAACCTTGTTACTGCTGGTTCTTTACTCTGGATGCCCTGAAGCTAGGGAGGGTTTGTCCCACATGCAATGGAGACTGGAGAGTACAACCTGATACAGTCTATTTTAGCTGCGAGTGCTGCAAGGTTGTTTTGAAATTTCACTAGTGATTTTGAAGATGCTGTACTGCTTTTGAGGGAGATGGTCAAAGTGACTCCTAGTAGCAAATGGGTTTTAAGGTTGTTATAAAATTATTCCTTCAGTAGGAACTGATCATTGATTTCCTTTGTGGAAACTCTATTTAAAACCGAAGGAAAATAAGCAACACTTTATTTCCAGCATGAAAACAACAAAGAGGTAGGGGTGCAAGCCCGAGGAATCATACGTCAACCAGAATTGCCAAAGAATACAAGCACAGTAATTCTGATTCTCCTACCAGTTCTCCTAGAGCAAATCAAGAGTAACTTCGTTGTTATCACAGGGGAAATGCTCATATAAAACCTGTGTAGCAAGAATAAGATCTGGTCTACGGGCAGATGAAGTGCATTTAAGAAAACTTAGGAAGTGGTTAGAAAATATATCCATGATGACATTTGTGGCCCCACTGAACTCTATCAGGGCACTGCAGTAATTAAAAAATCATTTCAGAGGAGCTTTTTATTCCTTGATTCACAATTACTCTCTTTCAAGAGACTCCTAGACTCAGGCATTATGAAAACGTGACACTTCTATTACTTACTTGATTCCTAACTTATATCTTCAAAGGAGCTGTAAAACTTTTTTCCAAATCATGCAGATAAAAATCAGAAATGAAAAAGACTTAGTGAGAATTTTAAATTAAAATAATTAGGCCACAGTGTATGCTTTCAAAAATTTAGCAGCTGTGCCCATACAAGAGAGATCTCCTCATTAACTTGTGTGTCAGGTTTTTCAAATCTAGTATTTAGTTAAACAGTCATTTCCAAATTCACATTATGAATACTGATGACATGAGTTTGCCAGAGTAAAAGAATATGTTTTTCCACCATGAGATTTTTAAGCAATCCAGGGAGTAACATAAAGCTTATTGGGTCAAATTCTGTTCTGCTACATGGACGTAGCTTCCAAGGAAGTCAATGGAAGTTGCACTGCGTAACAAAACAGAATGTGCTCCTTTTAAGTATCATGAATAAAGACAAAAGACTATATAATGGCTTGTATCCCTTTACAGCAGAGAAGTTACACTGATTTCAGAGGTGAGCTGTGATTTGTAGCAGTAAATAAGGAGCAGAATGGGGACTAATATCTTTTTGGATTGCTTTTCTGATTAAGAAAATACTAGACTTCACCCTCCGCTGCAGCTGAGTGCACAGTTCCACTCAGGCTGAGGCACATGCAACTGGCTTTAAGCCATCTTTGTACTTTTTTGATTTTGTGAGAGCTTGACAAGACAGGCTGAGATGCAACAAATGTGTTCCCCTAGAAATCTCTCAATTCCTCTCTCAGGCCTGAGGAAGGGTACTGTGGTACCTGAAAGCTTGTCTGTGTACATACCAACCATACAGGTGGTTCAATAAAAGATGTCACACACAAGAACTCTTGCCTTTAGCATTGTTTTTTTTTATATAAATGGAAGTGATGATCTCTTTCCCAAACTGTTGCACCACTGTACTAGAATACATTCATTCTTATCAAATACCTTCATTTCCTTGATTGAAACAACAACAACAAAAGGTAAACCTAGGAAATATGTGATACTATGATGTACTATTACATGCACATACGCATGTGGTTTAATAGGATGTTTCAAATATGAATGAGCTGACAACATCTAATAAAATCCCTTCTTGTGTCTGTGTTCTTAATTTCATCTAGATTTCACATTTTCAGAAACATATGATAGAAAATAGTAAACGAAACAAAAATGGAATAGTTGTCTCTGTCAAGAAATGTAAGACTTACTTAAAGAACAATTGAGAGAGACTACAAGGGGAATACATTTATTGCATCTGATCCTGTATTGTCAAACTCTAGAGGCCCACTAAGGTTGAGTATGGGCTTTTATTGGTCTGCTGTTGTAAAAGAAGGAAGTGACTTAGGACTTCTTAGTCATTATGATGAATCAAGATTTCTGGACTGTTTCCAGCTTCGTTACTGATGCCCTGGATTATTTTGAGAAAATCTTTGATGGTATCTGTGCTTCATTTATGAAGTGGGAATTATAGTGCTATATCTCACAGGGGTGCAGTCAGGCTCAATTCATGTTGTAAAGCCTATTCTAAATCAATGGCTTAAAGTTAATTGCAAAGTATGATTAGCTATAACAGATATTAAACATGCTCTTTTTCTTGCCTGAAGAATTCATACCTCCTATCTTTTTACTGTATCCTCTCACCGTTGATACTGGTAGACATTCTCTCAAATCTTTGCAGTAGATGATATCACAAGGTATTTTGTGATGTTTAGTCTTCACATCATAGGAGCTTGGGAACTGAACCCTGAAGTTTTCTAGGTCTCCTAAGTAGATAAGAAATTGAGACTCTTAAGTCCATCAAAGCACGGTGTTGTAAGACAGCTGTTCTGAGGATTTTTCTCACATAAAGCTATTCAGGCCTAGACACTTTTTTAGCTAGGAACATTTTAAAGCTTAATAATCTATATTTTAGCTACAAAAGTGATATGTCTTGTCATTTATGACTTCCATCCCTAGCATTGGAGCACTTCATGTATATCAGTGGATTCATCTTCAAAAGGAGCCCCATTGTAGTAGTAATATCCACATTTTACAGATAGGGAACTGAATGAAAAAGACACCAAGGGCATAATACAAGCTACACCAGGAATATAAGCAACCAGGGCATAAGTAAGGAATTGAACCCAGATCTCTAGAGCTTAAGTTGAGTGCCATAACAGCTGTACGCTTTTAATTTTTTGTGTTAAAGCCCTAATGGCTTCTGTGAGTTTTAAATGGTCTGTGCAGTAGTAATCACTAATCCTGACTTCAAATATTGTTGGCATTCCTTCATCTCCATTAATGTGTTAATTATGTGAGCATGTTTTTCTGAATCATTGATGTTGTGTGCCATAGGCTGGCACAAAATTGATGAGGTGTCAGAGCTCTTTCTTTTTAAGCCAGTAGAAGCTTAGTGGAGTGGCCATGCTGGACTGAATGTACCTGATCCTTGCTGATTGTGGATGCTGAGCAGTACAAGACTTTGCTAGTATTTGGATGAGGGACTCTCTTGGAATTCCAAGTGCTGTAGATAGCTAATTAAAGAGCCAGGGCTGAATACCTGGTCAATACTAGATCATAGGAACCAAATGAGGAGCAAGATGTCATTTGTTCCCATTGTTGCTACTGAGCTGATGAATGGAAATGAAAGGAGGAAAGAAGTTTAGGTATATCATGGGATACAGGCTTTGGAAACTTCCATTACAGCAAGCTAACATTACTTTACTTTTGAATAAGAACAGGCGCACACACAAGCATGGGAAGATGCAGGATTTGGAGAGAGCGGGGTGGTAACAGTGACTGAAGCTGCAGGGGGTGCCATCAACCTATTCGCAGCTCCTCCCACCACTCATTGGGGTGGACAGACCATACTGTGGGAGCAGCAGGTGGAGACTTCAAATTTCCAAATCAGATAATAACCCTGTCCTCTCACTCTTTGCACCCCACCGCCCTCTCCCATCTGTACTCAGCAACACTGCCCCCCTCCTCCCTTTCCTCCTCCCTATAGCTGCTCCTGCCCTGCTCCAGCCAGGCTGTGTAAGGAGCTAGGCTCAGCTGGGGACACCACAGCAGCAGGGCAAGTTCTCCGTTACTGAGCCGAATCCTGACTTGGCTTGGCAGACAGGAGGAACGTGTCTGCTGGTGCTGCTGAGCCCAGCTCCCTGCACAGCCTGGCTGAAGCAGGACAGGAGCGGCTCTGGATCTCCTGGCCCTTGGGTCAGCCAGGGCCAGTGGCAGCGGTGGCCGGAGGGGGAGCGGGGGAATAGAAGGGAGGTGCCACTGAGCATGGAGGGGAGGAGGAGCGGGGCTGGACTTGTTACTCCCATTAGGGATTTAAAAAACAAATTGCCCCTGGCTGCTGCTTCCATGGTATGGTTTGAAAGGGGGGTGTATGACTGCACCACCCCAGCCCATGGGCTTAATGTACTTTTACTCATGAGCACACTTTTTTGAGTGTTAGCAGACAGATGAGCCCTTAGATTCAAGATTGAGCACTCAACCAGGGATATAATAAAGTAGCTCTCATTAGTGAAAGGTAAATACAGCAGATTGAGGTGGGTTAGCTCTTGGCGTTTGTACATACAGCTTAAAAATGATCTGTCTGGTGGAGTGGGTGTGTGTGTGTCCCATTCTTCCTGGTATCACTATATCTCTGTTATTGTTTCCATTTATTTTTACTCTATTTTTCAAAGGAGGATGAAAAATAGCCTAGGTTTTGACACTTGCAACTTACCACCAACACACACATGCATTTGCGTGTGACGTTACACTAATTTAGCTCATCTTCTGACCTGCATTAGTGTGTGCTTTATGCTTTACCCAAAGTAGACACATGGATAACCAAGGTGGAAACGGAAAGAGCCTGATTATGTTTATTCCTTGTTCATACTTCACTGGATGTGGTAGCTAGAACTTTCCCCTTGTTACTTGAGACCAAGTATCCACAAATTTCAAGCACAGGCCCTTGAAATTTATCTTTTTCACATTAATTCACATTACCGTGTTGCATATGCCTGAGGCTGCTCCAGTTCACCTTTGTCTTATTAAAGGTGCCTCTAAGGTCAACTACCACTAACTGTACTGTTAAATATCGATTTAGCAATTTGAATTAATGTAATTTTCAGTCTTTCTTCCCTACTTAATGTACAGCAGCACTTCAGTGGCCCAGTCAATAAGATCAATAGCACTCATGCGATGTTCAAGTTAAAGCTGTAGCTGACTTGCTTTTGTCTTCTATTCCCTGTGGAAAGACGGAAGGTTTCTTTTGATGAAAGTACAATCCAAGCTTCCTCTGTCAGGTACTGGGAGTGCTTCAGACATTACCTGGGCAAACAAACCTTTTTTAAGTAGAGTGTGACACAGCCCACTGACAAACTCCTTGAAGGATGATCCTTACCAACACTTTTTTTTTCTTTTTTAAAGAGAAATCAAACAATAAAGACCATCTGTTATGGCTTTTTTCAAGGTCTTTTGAAGTTTGTGTCCAACAGAAGAAGCGTTTGGGCATAAGTAAAAGTACTTTGCCATGCTGATGAGGCAAGAGAGATTACAATGTTTCCCTGTTGGCCTAACCTTGGATAATGCTGAGTGCTTTGGGTCAGGTGTTTAGAAGTAATTAGGTACATGGGTGATTAAGCTTCCATATAGCTTTTAGGGTGGCTACCAAGCCAACCACCTTTAAAATGTTTGTTTTCACAACAGACCTGGGTAAGGTAGTACTATAGCTGAGACAATATTAGCATACCTATTTTACAGGTATATTAACTGAAGGGAAAAGAGTCTAAGAGACTTATCAATATTCAGACAGCAAACTAATGGCAAACCTGGGAACTGAATGAACGATCCTGAATCAGTTCCTAAGTTGTTCCCTGCTAGACTTATTCACTCACGCTTACACTCACATACTTGAGGACACTCTATTTTTAAAATCCATTTCCACATTATTTCAAGAAGTTACATATACTCTACCCAGGTAGGAGTCAAGATAGAAGTGGAAAAAGGGAAAGAATTTAAGAGCTAGCCATTATGGTTTGAATGGTTTTAAATCCAAGGTGTATTTAATAATATAAAACTGACAGTATAATAAGATTTGTGCATTTATTAAAGAAAAGGGCATCAGTATTTCATGTAGAAAGCATAAGGAAAATTAAATTTCCACTTTATTTCAATCTGAAAGGAGGGACACACAGATCTGAATTATCTGTGTGGATTTGTTATTTCCCTCCTATCCCCATCGTTTCCACTGTTGTATTATGGAAACACTGTTGGATGCTTAGCCTGCTGTGGGATCAGAAGCTTCCGATGCTCAGATATCACAAAGATAAGATTACAGAAAGCAGCAGGGATAATGCAGCTACTACATCCACATGTTTTACATGCACGGCAAGCAAAGGAACACATTTTTCTCTTTTGTAGAGCTTAGGGAATGTAATTGGAAAACAATAGTTTAAACTTGGAAAGAAGAACTAAATTAACTGGAACAAACATGGTAAACAGAATCAAGCCTTTTGTACTAGTTCCAGATTATACAATGAAGTACAGGATCAATAATAAAAGCCACATGCATTTCTGCTGCGTCTTTCTGTTATTGAAGATGTATGTTGATAGCATAACTGCTTCAGCTGGTTATTTTATTTGCTTCCACAAGGGCCTTCTTACAACTGTATTTCACAATATTGTATGTGTATATATATGTATATAATATAATGTATATGTATATATATGTGGGTGTATATATCTATATATAGAGAGATATATATCTATATATAGAGAGCTATATATAATATATATATGTGTGTGTGTGTGTGTGTGTGTGTGTGTATGTGTGTATATATAAAATGAGATGCTCATTAGACAAAAGGAGGTCAGTGCATATGGGCATATACAGTTCAGGCATGTGTAATGTACTTGAGGAAGTTTAAAAATCATAATGTTAAAATCTAATTCATCATTTCAATAATTTACAAATACCTTATGTGGAGATCAAAATCTGAAAACACTTTTTTTCTCAAATAAAGGCATGTGTTTTTGTAGAATGGAAAGCCTCCTTTGTGCTTTCTGTCCATTCTCTTTCATTTTGTAACCTTTTAAAAGCCCTTTTTATTATGCGAAATATAACAGATTAAAAACACCTCAGGAGATCATTGTTCTGATTCACTTCTTTCCTTATTTGTTTTTTTTTTAAACGTTATTCTTAATGAAAACAGGAACCATCTTGTCCTCATGAATAATCTTTCTTTTCTCTTGTACGTTTCCCCCTCTTCCCCCATTGTTCCACAGGCTGACTGGAAGACATGGTGATTAAAAATTCTCATCATGCCCATCTGCCTGTGTGCCCTGTACTTTGTCATTCGGCAGTTGAGTATCAAAGCAGTATCATCAGTGTTCTTTGAAAACTAAGCAGGTTGGACATGCAATTTAGATGAAAAACAATTACGCTGTGTTAGCTTGCTTTTGGCAAGAGTATTAGGGCTCATCTCAGAGATGGGAAACAAAAGCGGCACTTCATCTT
>NW_005841966.1:2035476-2036618 GCF_000455745.1 Alligator sinensis | reverse complement strand
AAGAGTGTGTGTGTGAGAGAGAGAGAGTTGTCTGGCGGGAGCTTCTCCATGTAACCTTTCTCTAACTAGTTCCCTTCTCAATAGAATATGCTCGAGTTCGTGGTACTGGCTGCAGGTGAAATAACATTTATCTCCCTTGAACACAGAAAATGCTAATGACTTTATCACAAGAATTTCTTTGAGGTCACCTTTTGATAGTCATTAAAAACAAGGCATTGTCTTAGTTTTGGTGGCATAACTGTTAAAAAAAACAGTCTGAAGATATTTTTTTGTTTACTTTATATCCTTAACTGATCACTTGAGAAATTGAAGTACAGCGTTTATGAATAAGAATCCTTCATGCTGTGCTAAATGGGATCAATCACCTCTATTTTTTTTTCAAATTTTTATGCAAATACGTCATATGTGCATATACATGTTGTCTTGGTTTTTGCAAGGTGTGAAGTGCATAATGAATGAAGAAATACACTGATATAGGTGCTAACTCAGGAAAACATCCTTATTCAGAATGTGTGAGTGTGATGTTAGAACTGTGACAGTCCAGAAATTATCCAAGAGGCAAGGATTTTGTACAGTGATTTTTTTTTTTTTTTTTTTTTAATGGACGAACTATATTGTTAGGATAGAATGAGACCAGAAGAAATTCAAATGTCTTGCATTTATTTGAAAGCTTGTCTAACTATCCCAATGATTCAGCTGGTTTAATAGGGCACGTGTAGATGAAATGGGGGCCCTAAATTGAAGTGGTGGGTTTTTAAAAACACTGCTTCAGTTTAGGGCTCTTTAAATCCCTGCGTCCTGCACATACCCGAACTTGCGTGTTTCTCTGGTGAGGAGGGGAGGGTGAGCTGCTGGTGGTTGGAGTGGTCCCTGAGCTGCGGGGAGGGTTGGGGGGCGGGGGGGGAGCACTGGTGCTTCCCTCCACAGCAGCAGCAGCAGCCCCCCTCCCCAGGAAGCACCTGCCTGCAGGCACCTGTCTCGTGCAGTCCTGGGGGGTACTGCAGCCACGGAGGGAAGTACCGGGCCCCTGTGCAGCTTAGGCAGGCTCCGGGGGTGGTGGGGAGAAGAATCAGGCTCACTGCTTTTTTTTTTTTTTTTTTTTTTTTGGGCAGAGCCTCCCTTTCCCGGCTGGCGCCAGAGGC
>NW_005841966.1:2005530-2035345 GCF_000455745.1 Alligator sinensis | reverse complement strand
GCTGAATTTGCTACAGCGGCTGGAATTACTGTGCAATGCACCATGGACGTGTACAAAAAACAACACCATAAAACTGTGCAAAAGCATTTAACCTGCTTTAAAGTGTTGTGCACACATGCCCCTCATTTTATCTATACACGGCCATAAAACATAATATCCTAAGAAATCCTTTCCTTTTGCCTGATTCAGAAAGAATGCTTAAACATATGCTTAATTTTTTAAAATTTCATTGCATGTACTAATTGTTCAGGGTGTGTTTAAGTAACTTTCTAATCTGGGGCCGTAACCATTCCCAAAGCATTTGAAGGAAAGTTCTGAACAACAACAACAAAGTTTACAATACAGAAGTGGAAGAGAGAAGTTCACAATAAAAGTGAGCATTTCCTTTGAGTAAGGTCTTTGCTGCTATACACATCAAGAGGTTCTCATGACATAATGTTAACCATATGACTAAAAAATAGTCTTGAGTCACAGCATGCCAGTAGTATGTTTTATATTATCAAAATCTGCTGAGATTTTTTTTAAGGAAAATATGTTTGTATTAAACCTAAATGCAAAACATCCCTGTGCATTCATTAATTTTGTTTCATGATATATATTGAAGAAACAAAAACACAACACAAAACCAAACCAAACCCCCCCACCCCCCTTATTTTGATGGAAAACCTGATTATGAACAGATTTTTGTTGATTAGTGGGTATAAGGGAACTTGAGTTGGGTAAGCTTTTCAACAAATGCTTAATGCTTTCCCAAATTATAGCTGTACAGTACAAAAATTAACCCAGCCAATTATCATATGGTTGATTTCATTTTTTTCCATACTTTAATTGCTTTGGTTAAAGTGATCAACTTAGTTCTGTTGTCTGCTTAAAATTGTATTTCTTGAGTGTGACATGACATCCTTTGAGTTTGTTTCTGCTTTCATTTATGGGAATGGAAACAGTGGGTCTGGATCCCTGTCTCTTATTCTTGGTTTATAGGAATGAGGGATGTGGTTCGAGGCCATTATTTTATATTGGCATTGTCCTCAGTTTGCCTAACTGAAATAAAAATAACGTTCTGGGGGGAGGGGGGAGGAGATGATGTGGATGTAGGTCTAATATTTGGGCATAGGCCTAGATCATTTAGCTTTTGGAAGACAGTTTTTCGTCATTACTAAGGGTGTTTTTGTCCTTAAACTATGTATACATGGTAATCTGGAGCACAGGGATGATGGCCCTGGATCAGGAAAGGAAACACAGATGGTGCTATGTAGACGCAGAGGGATGGACTGATATTTACAAGGGAATATTAGACTAAGGGTTTAGTTTTAGAAATGCAAGATAATTTTTTTTACAACCGCCTTAGACTAAAGTAGATTGATAAGTGTAAATTTAGATGTTTGCCATTTCAGTTTCAACTAGAAAAATAGGCTAAATTCATTGCAGCGATGATCTCTTTCCCAAACTGTTGCACCAGTGTACTAGAATACATTCATTCTTCTCAAATACCTTTATGTCCTTGATTGAAACAACAACTAGTTGTTTTTCCCAATAGTTCAAAGGTTTAGGGCACTCATCCAGCATAGAGGATCTGGATTTAAATACCTTGTGTGGATCAGAGGATTTGAACCCACTTCAGTCCTCTCCTGGGCATGTACCCTAACTTCCATTCTGTAGAGTATTCTGACGTACCCCTCATGTTCCCTGTTGATTCTGTTCTGTTTTGTATTAAAAAAGAAATATTAATGGGAACCTGGACTGGGATTATAGATGTTCCACTTCCTTAGCGGAGGGTCCTGATCACCTATAAGTATGTGGGGTGAGTCTTCCTCAACCTGTTGGAGCTCTTACAATTTGTATAACATATTTAAATATCCATTTAGAGACATGGAGATAAATATTCCGTAGCTTGATGCTTAGGACACTGATCTGTGAGGTAAAATACTTGTAGGTACCAGTCTTTTTTGCAATGAGTATTGTTATTTTACATCTACTGCTCTGAATCTTTCCTGTTTACACTGCTTGAAAGCAGTTCATGCAAGAATATATTCTAGCCTGGTGGTTATATGAGGTGAGAGATGTAGTTTAAATCCCACCAGGCAAAGAAAGGAATCAAATCTGGGTGTTTCATACCATGGATCAGTGACCTAACTACTGCATGACCCACTGCCAGCAGTTTTTCTAAATCAAGCCTTTTTGTTTTTTTGCATCCAATTTTTTATACTAGGATATCAACCAATTTTGAGCAAACAGTAAGCCTATTCTGAAAGAGAGCAGGATTTTAAAAGGTAATATATATAACACAAATCTAAGATGCATAGAAACAATGCAAGGAACATAATAGTATGCACAGTATTTTAATAATTAGACCCATGAAAATAATATACATTTCTTTTAAACCAAGTTAGATTTTTCAGAATAGATTAAATAAGCATATTTTTACCATTAGTGGACTCATCTCAGATGCAAAGGAACATATATGCATTATTTAGGCTGCTATTTAAAATCCATTTCAGATTTAAGAAATCTCTTTCCTCTTCAACAGACTCTAGGAACTGGGATCTATTATTTTTGGTAATGTACCTGTGATGCACAGTGGTATACGGACACAAAATAAGAGCTTCTCTTTACTTAAAACACGATTAAAATATAGTCCTGGCATTACAGCATATATCACTTTAAAATATTCTTGAATTTCAAAGTAAGATCTAGAGAATTTTAATAAGCAGAAAATCAAGAAAATTATATATGTCAGGCCTTAGGCTTTAATTAAACAAAATGTTATAAGCTGTTCAAAGGAACAGACACTGAAGCACTGGTTATGACAAAAAAAAATTGACAAATGGATTTACTATAGCAGTATGGAAAAAAAATGTAACCCAACTTCATGTGCTCAGAACAAAGTTTAGTTACCATTTTATAACTCCTCATTATTTTTTGTGTGTTTTACAGAATCAACTTTTTTTTGTAGTGAACTTTTTTTTTTTTTTATACCTGTACACCTAATGTGCAGTTGATGAAAGGACACTCTGAAGACCCTTGACATTTAATTAGGCTCACCTTAGGTTCACCT
Organism: Alligator sinensis; assembly: GCF_000455745.1. NCBI lineage: Eukaryota > Metazoa > Chordata > Crocodylia > Alligatoridae > Alligator > Alligator sinensis. Next base: position 2,032,290 of record NW_005841966.1, on the reverse strand, counting down.
AGGTTTTGGAATCATTGCCTTCTTAAATATGCCTGCCCAGAATAAAAAGAGGGGAAAAGAGTCCAATTCCACCTTTCTGCATTCTCATTGAAAGCGGGGAATGACAATCAAAGGCAGCTTCCTTTCCTCCTAGGCCAAGGTGTACCCGCCTCCGTTCCACCAGGAGTTTGCGCGTCGCCTTCGCCCAGACCCGATATCTTGCACGCCCGGACTTCGTTGGTACAGCCCAGGATTTGCCCCGCCTGGTATAAAGGGAGCCCCCAGAACTCGCCTGCCATGCCTTTGATGACTCTTTCAGTGGGGGGTCTTCCCTCGGGGCATCCCCCGGTGCTGGCGTGCTTCTTCGCGGGAACTCTCGGGGCTCCGTCCTCCCATACACCCCGGCCATACGCCCCCCTCAGGTCTTCCTATCCTGGCCCCCAATCCGTCCTCGTCTCGCCCTCTCTTGGTTCAGTCCCGCTGGTGACTACCAGCGGTCTTCGGACCGGGCGTGCCTCTCCCCGTAGGGATGCTGACCTGCTCCCTCCTTCCTTGGGATGCAGATGTCCACTCTGCTCCCCCAATAGTTCTTGCCGCAGTTACCCGTGCCGTCGGCTCTGTAGTGTGGAGTACCGCTGGCTCCACTCTCGGCGCAGCTGTCGCACCTCCGGCCACCCCGGGTGTCGGGTTCCCCGCTGGCTATAGCCCCCTTCACGGGGCTGACCTCTCCCCTCGTCATCTCGCTCCCGGGTGCTCCGCCGCGCTGCTCGCAGTCTGCTCTGCCGCATTGCTCGCAGCCTACTCTTCCGCGCTGCTCGCAGTCTGCTCTGCCTCCACTCGGCGTCGTCCCGTCCTCCGCGGGCGGCGGCTGATCCCCTGCTCGTTGGGGCTCCGCGCCCCGTCTCTCTCCCTTCAGCCGCCCCGCTACCTTGGTGTGGCCGCCATTTGTTTCTCCCGTCCGGCGTGCCTCGCCCCCGCCATTCCGCCGCAGCCAGATAAACGCCCGGCTGACGACCTGCGCTGGCGCTGCCGGCGCATGGGGTTTCCTCGGCTCCTCCGGCCCTGCGGGAGGTAAGCAGACCCCTTGGCTGCCACGGGGGTCTCCCAGTGCCCCCGCTCCCCTGGGACACAAGGGAAAACCTCCCTTTATGGTCTCTGAGAATTAGTATAGTCCTTCTGCATAAAATAGGCTGAAAAATCTTGGTTGTCTCTTTTCCTGGTCTACGCTTGATTCAGGAGTCTCCTGGCCTAATTAAAGGACCATGAATTGCATCTTCACAGGACCACGTTTATCTCGTCTCCAGAGAAGCCTGTGTTGCCTCTGACTTTCTTGGTCAGGCTCCAACTCCGAGCTACCTAATAGTCCATCACTATTGTCTCCTTTCTCCCAAAAGTGGTGACAGCACCAGTCCCGCAGGCTGAGCCTTCTCCTTTGAGCCCATTAAAGCATTATATCTTTTTTGGTTCAGCCAGTCATGGGGTACACATGGCCCTTTGCAACCATGTAATCCTGGAGAAAAATGAAAGCATTGATATGGAAAACCTACTACAAGGGAAACCAAAAGTTAAATACAATGCCATTAAGTTTCATCAGAGGATTTAATATTAATTTTAGAAGTTTGGGATAAAAAATTAGCCAGAACCCAGATCCCAAACACGAACAAATGCAGGGGAATCTGGATCCCCTTCTGCAGTTCAAGGTAGATGCTTGTCACTGTTAAGGAAAAGTCTCTGATTCTAACACGTTTTTTCTTTTACTTAGGATTAGATAAAGGTTGATATAGTTGAGGTGCTGTGAAAATCAAATGAATCCTCAATCGACTGACAATTCAAATATCTGTAATTTCATCTTTGGGCCTGAACTTACTGAAACTTTTTTTTTATTATTTTGAAATAAGAAATTATTTTGTTTTCAACAGGCAGACAGATAGCAATTGTTTATTTGCAATGTTTATTCCAGGCCACTCATATAACTATATGGGCACGTGCATTTATATTCTACAGCTATACTTTTATAAATTGTGATAGAAAGAGCTAGATACTCTTTGACAGCTTTTATTTTTGTGTTCTGAAATACTGCAAGGATAATTTGACTGCTTTTCTAAAGGTTTTTTTTTTTTTTTAACTCATGAAAATTCCAGATAACACTAAAGGCAAGAATCAAGCACCTCTTCTTTCTATCAAGATAAATAAATAAATGAAGCACACGTATCAAAATGCAGACAGCTATCAGAGCTATCAGGGACTTCACATCTTCTGAGGTTCAGTCAGATTCCTTGTTGTCCTGTGGATCGTTTAGGAGTACCAGTTCAATGCCACTATCATTGTATCTAAGAGGGTATAGACCTATATGGCTTTTTTTTTTAGCTACATCAAGTGAGCACAGATGTCAACAGAATAATCAGAATGGCCAACGCAAAGCATTAAAAAATCCTGATCCCACTGCAAAAATGATACTGGATTAGAAATCATGCTGTACATTAAAATGTTAATTCTTGGGTTCTTTTTCTTTGCCTTCTGATATTAGAGCTGTTAGAAGCCATGCTTTCAAGATGTTCTCAGCCATCATAAAGGCTAGGAACATTCTTCAATTTTTTTTTAAACATAAGGACTGGGGAGAGACATTACACATAAACCAGTTTAGTGATCAGAAACTGGTTTAAACCTGTAACAGAAGAGATGTTCAGTGCACATAAACCAGTTTGAAAATGGCTGAAACCAGTTTGAGATAAACCTGGTTGAATGTAGTGTCAGACTTAACTGATTTGGCTCCAACTGGTTTATGCAATGTCTATCTCATGCCCCTTGCTGGTTTAAGATAAACCAGACACCCCCAGCATCCCGGTATGCTTTCTGGCCTGGGTGGGGCTCTCTGCTCCACAGCAGTGCTAGCCCCTCCCCTCTGTTCCCTGGCTGCAGCTCTAGCAAGACTGCAGACGCTCCCCTGCCTCCCCCTCACCACTCCCAGCTAAGCAGGAATTCCCCCCTCCCCTCTGCCTTGGTGAAAAGTGTCTGTGTATTAGCTAGCAGACCACATGCTGGCTACAGTCCATGCTATATCAACAGGTAGCTGGTAATATCCCTCTATTGTTTTCTTAATGGGGTGATAAACACCAGGTTAGGGGTGATAAACATTATCAATTCCCTGCTGGGCTAATCAGAGCATCCTGCCAGGGTCTGGCCCACTGCCCAATCCCCAGATCCCTGCTCACACCTCCCCCCACCCCACCACTTACTTGTGGCTGCCCATGCTGTCTGTCCTAGGGCAGCAGGCCGGGAAGTGTTGACCTGCTTGCCTGGTTGCTTCTGCTGTTGTCTGAGCATGCACAGCCCAGAGAAGAGCAGCAGCCTGGGACATGCAGTGCAGGCAACCATAAGGAGGCAGGGGCTGGGGAGTGGAGGCTAGGGGTAGGAGGGATGGGAAATCAAAGGAACCCTGGGAGATGCCAGGGAAGCCTGGAAAGTGGGGGCGATGGGGATTCTTACCTTTCAGTCTTCCAGGCCACTGCTGGCTTGAATGTGTTCCTAACTTGAGCTAGCGCTAACATGGATCAACATTGGTGTGGCTCACAGTGTAAATTGTAACAAGGTCCTAATTGGTTACCTCAGAGTTGGGGGTTTTAAGAAACATGCAAAATGTCTCAAGTTTTGTAAACCTGCAAGACTTTGGTGAGGGGGAACATGTGCAGGAAACAGGCAAGTCAGAGATAAGAGAGCTCAACCTTTATCATTAAAAAAACAGCCAGAAAACTGCCTTAGAAGGACAGCCAAGGAATCCTCCTAACGGAGTAATCCTGAAGTGGTGCACAGCTGTCAGAATTGGCTTTGTGCCACTTGCTCCCCATCCCTCTGCATCTACAGTGATTTGAGATTGTGGAGTAGGGAGAAAACAAGCATATGATGTTCTACCAGATAGAATCTGCACTACTATTAGATCTGTGGCAGGGTAATGTAGAGCAATCATGAGGCTATTCCAAGAGTACGTCTGCACTGCACTCAGTGTTGACTTGATAAATCAAGTTTAAGGTTGCTAGCTTAGGTGCTAGTGGATTTCTAGATGGACAAGCACAGAGCTCGCATGGGATGGGTGACTAATTGGATGGTTAGCTTGTGCTGAGCTTTGTGCTGCTATAGCTAAACTATACAGGCACCTGAACTTTGTTTAAAGAGGGCTTGGGTATTCCTACACTACACTGCAGTCAATGTAGTGTAAATATAGTCTCAGTTATTCTGGGGATCATTGGCCTCATGCAAGCATTAGGAGCTAGTAAGAAGAAAGCTGTTTTCTCCTACCTCTTCCTTTGGTTTAAATGCTGCTCAGCCAAAGCCAAGTATGTGCATATTCCTGAACTTTGTGTTGAAATCTCTATCTGAATTCAAATTTTGCAAATGACCTCTACTTCCATAATAGGTTGAGACAAAATGCAAGATACATATGCTGCTGTACTTCAGGGTGCTGATATTTGGACCTGAAGTTTGTCTTAAGTTCATTTCTAATACAAACCTAATGAACATGATCAAAAGTGTCCTTTTAGTATTAATCTCTGTCCTCAATAGGTGGCTGCAGCTTTATCTCTGTAAGAAGATATGTAAAACTCTTTTCACATTATCTGCTCTCTGTTTGTCTGTTGTAAAAACCTACTTGATTAGCTTGCACCAAATAATTAATCAGGTGTTCTGATCTTTTGGAAAAGAAGTTGGTTAACATTTTCACAATTCATCCTTAAATGGGAATTTGGATGGTAAACACTGCATTTGCTGGGGGAGGTTTTCCATTCTTTAGAGATCACTTGTATATAGCACAGTAACAAAACTCTGCTATCTTTGAGCTTTCAGGAGAATTGAAGTGCTCAGTACCCTACCCCATTTCAGATGTTAAATCATGCACATGTAGGCTTAAACATGCCTGGTATGTATTTTTAAATCCAGAACAAATTCAAGGTGAACTAAATTATTCTTTCTTTTTTCAAACTGAAGATCTGGGATTCCGTGTTTGTCTTGCAGCAGCTGAAATAACTATTGTCACCTAAAGAAAGAAGGCACTTGGACTACTTAGGCTGCTAGGCTAGGGACAGATGCTACATATAAACTGGTTTAAGTGATCAGAAACTGGTTCAAACCTGTAACAGAACAGATCTTCAGTGCACATAAACCAGTTTGAAAATGGCTGAAACTGGTTTGAGATAAACCTGGTTGAATGTAGTATCGGACTTAACTGATTTGGCTCAAACCGGTTTATGCAAAGTCTGTCCCTTCCTGGTTTAAGTTAAACCAGACTAACCCAGCATCCCGGCATTCTCTCTGGACTGAGTGGGGTTCTCTGCTCCACAGCAGAGCTGGCCTCTCCCCTCAGCTCCCTGGCTGCAGCTCCGGCTGAGACTGCAGGCGTCTACCTGGCTTCTGCTCTGCCCCCTCCCCTCTAAGCAGGGATTTTGCCGTCCCCTCTGCCTTACACAGACACACAGCATTAGCTGGCAAATCACATGCTGGCTATGGTCCGTGTTGTGGCAGATGGGACAAAGGCAGAATCAACCGGTCACTGGTAATGTCCCTCTGTTGTTTTCTTAATGGGGTGATAAACACTGAGTTAGGGGTGATAAACACTGTTATCAATTCCCTGCTGGGCTGGTCAGAAGGGGGTGGCAGGTGGGAACCTGTCCCTAGTCAGAGCATGATGCCAGGGCCTGGCCATGCCCCCCTCAGTTCAGCACTGTGCAAGGGAAGGGAGGGATGCTCTAGTGCCCCCTGGCTTTTAGCCTGAGTCACTGCAGGCATATGCCTGCATGTCTGGGATGTCTGTGCAGTTACAAACGGATTTAACCTAGCCAGGTTAGACTAACCTGCAAAGATTAAATCAATTCAGGCTCAGGCTGTTTGAATGTCTGTCCTTAGTCCTAATGGACTGTTTAGATTGCTAATGCAATCGTTGAATGGGTAATATGGAAACAGGGTCTTGACAGAAAAGGCAAAGGCATAACAAGATCCAGTGGCTGAGCACTGGAACTAAGCAACTTCAGATTGGAAACAAAGCATAGATTTTTATGTGAAGGTGCTTAAACACCTGAGCAGTGTGCAACATTCTTTGTCTCTTGTACTCCTTAAATCCTGATTGAACAGCTTTTCTGAAAATGGGCTCAGTGCAGGAATCGCAGGGTGACATGCTCTGGCCGGTATTAGGCAGCAAGTCAGACCAGGTAATCATTAAGTCAGACCAGGTAATCATAATGGTCCCAGCTGGAACTAAAATGCATGCATGTGTAACGATTAGGGTGACCATATTATTTTAAAGGTAATTCAGACCACTGCTTCCCTTCCCCCCCCCCCCTGCAATTCACCCAGCAGTGCACCATGCTGCTCTGCCTCCCTGCCAGACTATGCCCCTTGCCCCTGTGATTCCATTACTCTTGTTTTAATATTCACCAACCGTGTGTGTGTGCCCGTGCGTACACTGCTCTGGATCCAGGTTGCTGTATTGGCATGTGTGGTCACTTAGCCTTGTGCAGCTGCTTGACTATCATGTCAGCAGGACGATGCACCTGGGCAACCTCCTCTTGTCTCTGTCAGATCCCATCTAACCCCCCCGCCAGCTTCCTCCCCCTTCAACGTCCTTCCCCACACCTCTCTTCTTGTGCCCCTCACTTACTCCTTCTCCCTCTCCTCCCTCCTTTGCCGCCACCTCTCTTGTCCCATCATTCACCCCCACCATTTCCCTCTTACCCAGACCTCCCCACCTCATTGCCTCTGTGACCCTCTACTCACTCCTCTCTCTCACCCCTCTCTCCCTCCCTCTTTCCAGCTTGTCCTCCCCCCATCCCCCCATAGCTCTGGGCTCTAGCCATTGGCAGCTGGGCCAAGGTTGGATGGAACTAACTGGGGTGGCAGTTCCAGGGCACAGCCTGGAGTCCAGAGCCCCCTCCCCCTGCCCCCCAACATGGGTCCCCAGAAGTTCATAGAATTATAGAAGTAGGGTTGGAAGGGACCTTGCAGATCTTCAGGTCCGACCCCCTGCCTGGGCAGGAAGAAAACTGGGCTCAAATGACCCCAGCCAGGTAGGCATCGAGCTGCTTCTTAAAGACCCCCAGGGTAGGAGCCAGCACCACTTCCCTTGGAAGTCGGTTCCAGATCCTAGCCGCCCTTACTGTGAAGTAGTTCCTACTAATCTAATCTAAATGTACTCTCCAACAACTTGTGGCCGTTATTCCTTGTTATCCCGGGGGTGCTAGGGGAAACAAGGTCTCCCCCAACCCCTTCTGGTCCCCCCTAGTGAGTTTATAGATAGTCACCAGGTCCCCCCTCTTGCGAAGGCTGAATAGGTTCAGGTCCCATAGCCTCTCATTGTAGGGTCTGCCCTGCTGTCCCTGGATCATGCGGGTGGCCCTCCTGTGGACCCTCTCAATGTTGTCCACATCCCTCTTGAAGTGGGGTGCCTAGAACTGGATACAGTACTCCAGCTGCGGCCTGACCAGTGTCGCGTAGAGGGGGAGGATCACCTCCTTGGACCTACTTGAGATGCACCTGTGGATACACGATAAGGTCTGGTTAGAGTTTCCCATCTTATAAGTGTGCTGCTGGTTACTACTGCCCAAGTGCAGCACCCTGCACTTGTCTGTATTGAAATGCATCCTGTATTTGTTAGCCCACCCCTGCAACCTAACCAGGTCATTCTGCAGTCTTTCCCTCCCTACTAGCGTGCCCACCTCACCCCAAATTTTGGTATCATCAGCAAATTTGAACAGGTTGCTTTTCACCCTGTTGTCCAAATAGCTGATAAAGAAATTGAACAGTGCGGGCCCAAGGACCGTGCCCTGGGGGACTCCGCTGCCCACTTCCCCCCAGGTTGAATATGACCTGTCCACCATCACCCTCTGAGTATGACCTTTCAGCCAATTCGCAATCCATCTGACAGTGTAGCCATCGATGCCACAGTCACCTAGATTTTTAATGAGGATGGGGTGGTCGACAGTGTCAAAGGCCTTGCTGAAGTCCAGAAAGACTACATCCACGGCGACACCTGCATCCAATGCTTTTGTGACCTGATCGTAAAAGGCAATCAGGTTGGTCTGACATGACCTGCCCCTAATGAAACTGTGCTGGTTGCCCTTGAGCATCATCCCTGACGCTGGCCCATCACAGATGTGTTCCTTGGATGAGTGGGTGGGAGGGAGGGACCCTCGTTACTTTTAGTGCAGGGGTCTGAGCTGCCCTGCCTTCATCTGGACACACGTGAACACATGTGTGAGCAACCTGCACTCACAGCAGTGCTCTTGCCCTTCTTCCCACTGCTCTTCTTCCCCCAGCACCCCTCCCAGACTGCCCCTCACTCAGGAGGAGCTGGGCTGGGCAAGTGCAGATGGGGTCGTACCAATCCAGGACCTCTGTTTGAATATTCACTAACCAGCTGGGACACTGGCACAGCCTATGAAATCTGAGGCTGTTTCAGCCAAATCGGGATGTATGGTCATCCTAGTAATGGAACAGCTTATTTTTTAGCTCTTTTGCTGTAAAACGGTATTAATTTGTGATTCAAGCCTTTGGGGTAGGCACTTTCTGCACATGCCTGATTTTGCTCTGTCTCTGAATTTTCGCAGAACTGGCACAATGAGAATTTGAGTGCTAATTTGGACCTTTAGGTGGTACCACAAAATTGAACCATAATCTGCATATTTTTAAGGATTTAAAACCTTCAGCAGTTAGTTTATTTTATAATTCACTTAAAGTGTAAAGAGTGATTCTGTGTAGACAAGGCTCAGATACAAACTTTCACGGGGAGAATGTGCCTGAAGAAACGTCCCTGGACAAGGGTCTCACATCTCTCACTCCACAGGACTGGGAAATGCAACTTTTTTCCACTGGACAAGGGCAGTTACTAAAGGGGATTCAGGGTACTCATAGAAGGGCTCAGTATAGCAGAATTTACAGTAGGAACTTCCCCCCTAATGCAGTGGTGTTCAAGGTCTGAAATATCGCTGGCCGGAGGCCCTAACTGACTGTGGGCATTTATATAATACTGTACTACAACTAATAGCTGAATATATAACAATTATGCTATAGATTCTAAGAAGTTTTCCAACCCTGTACCAATGATTCTCAACCAGGGTGTTGTGGTGTACAAACACCTACACATGATTCACAAGATAAACCCAGAGGTTTCAAAAACAAATCCTCAGTATAAAAAATATTCTGAGTATATTCTGCTATTTTTCTGTAGTCCAAAAATGAATGGAAGCTAAAAGCTGGCATTTTGCTGCCTCAAGTCCAATAAGGTTGAGAACTACTGTCCTACATGCTTGGAGTCTTGGTAATTAATGTGTCTTGCTTTACAACCACAGGAAAATAATATGCCCCCTCACCCCAACCCTAGTTCCCCAACTCTCCAAAGCTTTCTAAAATCATGTTCAGAGAATATGTTGTGGGCTTGGGTGATCTGAAGGTTTTCCTTGGGGCCTGTTTGAGAGCTGGAAAACTTATTTGTGGCTTTACAAATTACAAAGCCACTCGTGTTGGTAATGCCTTTATATTGCATCATCTCACCTATTTATCTGTCTGTTCTTCCGTCATCTTATACCACACGTACTGCTGTGGTATCTGAGTGCCTTATAGTTTACTTTTATTAGAGTGAACACAAGATAATCTCTGTATTTTTTTTTCTCTCTGTCTCTCATTCCTCTACTGTATTATGTATAATGGAGATATTTCTATTCTTTTTCAAACATGTGCACACACACGTTAAATAATGATTTGAGAAGGAACAAAAATATCTCCGTTAAACCCATACATAGGAAGGCCTCTTTCAGTAGAAGGTGAGCCCTAAGTGAATAATGAATGTTATTTCCCCATGAGTAGTGACATTTCTCATGTGTAAAATCATCTCTGTCTGATGAGCAGGATCTTAATTCACTAAGCTATTACGCTGCACCAAAGCACCAGCTCAGTCATTGTACTTTCAATGAAACACTGTGGCAGCCTATGGGAGGTCACTGTGTGTAGGGTCTACAGAAGTCAATTACTCCATGGGCCCAAAGGCTTTCTACACTTGACTTGACTGTTTCTCTCACTCAGTGCTCATAGAGCCATATGTGAGTGTGTAATGCAGAATTTAGTCTCCAGCCAGTTGGTAGTTTGCAGAGTGCCCTTTATGTTACACTGCTGTCAAGTCTGTGCTAGATTGATTTCTCCTTGCTCTAAGAGACCAACAATGAGACCAAGTGCCAGTCAATTTTCTTAATTAGGTTCCCTTTTAAATGCTTACTTGCACTCTTTGGCAGAATGAGCAGAAGCTGGCTTTGGTACCCGTGGAGATAGCTCTGCCACTTTTAAAAGGCACAATTTTGCTTTTACTGCTTATTTGTGTATTTCTTCCTCAATGGGCTTTCTTTTTTAACCTTGTAAAATTGCTTAAACAAACTGAGCCTCAACGGTCTGTAAACTCATGAAGGGAATTAACGAGTCCGAGAGCTTGTTGCAGTTTCAGTTAAATGTGCGTTTTATTGTCTTCCTAGCATTACCCTGCTTGTCAATGAGGAAAAAGTACATAACACCTCCTATTATATTGAACCTTCCTGTGAATTGTGGAGAATTTTCCATTAAAAACTAAATGCCAATGTTGACAAAATGAATGGGCTTCTTACCCCTTTTTTCTCCCAGAAGGGCCTTTGCTATCACATGGAGCATTAGCGAGTAAAGAGACATGTGGGTCCCTGTGGGTAATATCGTTGTATTATATCAAAAGGATCTGTCAGAATAAGAAGCCTATGTGATCAGGCAACTAAGATTTACATTTAATGTTGTTGTTCTTGTTAGATCTACACTTTGCGATTTGGCTTCATCAATTTCTCTCCATTCCAAATTTATTTTTGGAGTATTTTAGTGACCTTGAACATGAAATGAAATAGTGATGTCACTTCTCTAGGGATCGGTGCTTAAGATGTGCTGGTTCTTAAAAGGGAATCTTTGCTCAGAGAATTCCCCGAAGGTTTCACCTTCATCAGCCTTTCAAAAATAAAAGCTTCCTTTTTCATTTTCATAGAGCACAATCTCTCAGACTTTTCCCCTGATACCTCCTCCCCCTCCTGGTTTTGAACTCACAAAGCAAACTCTGAGAATGCAAAGCTAGAAGCACTAGTTCTGGGTCAGTACTGTTGTAACTTAATCTCAAAGTGTTATGACACCACAAACAAAATTTGCTTTTTCACAGATTTACTCCTAAGGGTGTATGCAGGTAACTGAACAGAAGACATACTTGCTTGAGCAAAGGTGGTAGTTGCATGTGCAGATGTATTTTTAAATACATGAACAGGTTGGTATGTTGGGTAAATGTCCAACTTAATTGTTTCTATTAAGTCAAGGTCATTAGCCTTGTTATCAACCTTGTTTACTAATATTTATAGTAGTCACCCCTCCCTTCAGCAGACAGAGCATGGTCCAAGCACCTGCAGCAGAAGCCATCCCTGCAGGATCAAAAAGCAGCAGGATTACTACCAAACACTTTTGTTGTAAGTAAAAGAGAGGATGTGGGCTTAATGGAATTTCCTCCCCACACTGTTTAGCTAGTCCACAGGAAAAAGGGAATTGTTGCACTGCACAGATACCAAAGGGGAAGAGGAAGCAGACAGATTCTTCACTCTTACCACCTAGGAATACTCCAAAGGCTGGTCATGGCAATAAATCACCTGCAGAAGATCTTCCGTTAGACCATTTTTGGTATTTAACAATAATAGACAAGCTTTCAAGGCAGTACTTTCTATAAGCCTCCTTTTCCACACCTTGGCTAAGTACAGACAGTCAAAAAGCCTGAGGCTGTATCAGTTTTGTTTTTGCAGGTTAGTCTAAGATGCACAGATTAAATTGAAACAGAAGTGAAAAGACATTTACCTTTGATTCAGGAAATGCAGTCACATGCCTGCAGTGGGTCAGGCCAGAAGCCAGGGGGTGCTATAACATGACTGTCTGGCATGTAGCTAGCATGGGCTGTATGTTTACGTCCTCTTCCTGCTGCCCCTGAGATCCCTGGGATTTGCAGTCCAAAATCACAGTAGCAGGACTCTGTGGGGTTGCTCATTACTTCCTCTTCTTGCCTCTGGGATATGTAATCCACAGTTGCAGCTAGCAGTAAGTTTGAGAAAAGGAAGGGGTGTTTAACTTCTCTCCTTGGCTCCAGGCAGGGACTGTGATATAACTTGAACCAGGAAGGGGTCTGGGATAGAAGTTTAACAAATCAGTTAAGTCTGATACTACATTCAGCCAGGTTTATCTTAAACCAGTTTCAGCCATGTTGAAACTGGCTTACATGCACTGAGCTTCTGTTCTGTTACAGATTTAAATCAGTTTCTGATTACTTAAACTGGTTTATGTGCAACTTTTGTCCCTAGCCCTTATGTTGCTTGGAATATCTTCTCCTTTTCATTGGTCTTCCACGTGCCCATGTTCCCCTAAATTAATTTAATTTGTCACTGGCCTCCACTGTACCCCTCCTGCCTGCTGACATTGTGCTCTTAAATATTACATTGACAACATAATAAACTACTAAAAGAAGAGGCCACAAGGTGCCAGTGCAACTGGAGTATCTCATGTTCCTCCATTCTTGTTACTCTTGTCCTTCTTCTAACCTCATGCCTCAGGCTTTGGTGAGACATTACAGCCTCCTGAGCATTGTTTGTGATGTCCTCATAGGACTGGGACCCTAGGTTGCATGCTTTACTTGGCAAAGACGCATTAAGTTCCATTGACGCCTAAATATATAAACACAAATCCTTGATTTACTTGATTTTAAGACTAGCTTTCCCCCCACTTAACAAGGGGGGCAGAGACCATCTTAGAATCACATACAAGGGCAGTGGGGAAAGGGGAGCAGGTGGCTGCTGTGGCTCCGGCTTCAGCCCGTATCCAGCCCCCTGCCATCTCCTCCCCCCCATGTAGACTCTGTCTCCCTGCCTGCTCCTCTCCCTCCCTGCTTATCTGTGCTCCCCCACTGGCAGGCTCAGTGCATGTTGCAGCCTGAGCACAGCCCCAGTCTGGTCTGTAGCAGTGGCTCTTAGCCTATGCAGCTGCTACAGAGGGGCCTGGGCTGAGGCCATGCTAAATGCCCCAGGCTAGAATGGGGACAGAGCCTGCTGATGTAGAACAAGGGAAGGGGGGCAAATAGAGGCTGAGGAGGCAGGCAGAAGGGAGGAAGGGGAACATAGGGAAGCCCAAGGCTGTGAGGAACAAGCTGCTTGACCTCCCCATACCACCTACCTCCCTGCAGCAGTTGTGGGAGGGGGGTGGTGAATTAAAGATGACCCTCCAATAATTAGGTTCTATATGTGGAAAATTAGAACAAATTTATAAGTTTTCAATGTATAGAATCTCATTATAGGTGGGAATCATCTTGTATTCAGGAGTTTTCTTAGATTTGAGTAAATATGGTACTATTTTATGTGCTATTGAGTAATTGGCAAGTTCAATTACTTCTTTATATTTGAATGTGTAAATGTTTAAACTTCAACTTACACTTCTCCCCTTGAAGATCGGTCATGCAAAGGAGTCTGTATAGCTCACTTAGCAGAAATGTCAAACAGCAGCCAGGCTGAATATAATCTGTATCTGTATGTAAAATACTGTAATAGGTTCCTCTGTCTATAATCATGTAAAAGCACCAAAGACTTTCTATTGGCTCTTTCTCTAGTTTTGCATCCACAAGTTTGGGGTACGTCATAAGAGAAGATTGCTTGTTCTGTGGTGGTGTTTTAAAACTACTATTATGTATGACAGAAAAGCTGGTACTTACTTTACCACCACCAAATATTAACACAAGAAAGGTAAATCTATATTGATAAATGATATTAATCTGTCTACTTTTATAATCTCCTGACCACTTAACAATAGCTGAAGAGTGCTGCAGTGATATCTCCTTTTGTTAAGACTACAAAAGATATTGCAGTATATGATGAAGTTTTGTCATAATTAATACTGAACTCTAATTTTTAAATCAATGAACAAAATACATGTGTTCATGCTGAATTATATTTGTCATCTTGCTCATATATTTTCTTGTTAATTCATACCATTCCATACTTTGTACAGCGTTCCAGAGTCATGAATTACTGGGGTTTTATTATAATGGCTTAACTAGAGAAATAAAAATAAATTGCTGTAGCAAAGCTGACTAATGACATAAAGTGATAGATTTCCTATTAACAGACAATTTCTGGGGTATAATTTAGGGATCTGCGGCTTCACTGACCTCCAGCAATTGTCCCCGTTCAATAGTGATGATATTAAGTGGCTTTTATTACATCTCTTTAAAATCCCTCTTTTTTCACTACACCATTGACAAAGCCACAGAGTGCATTTTGTCCATCTCTTATTGCTATATTTGTGTAGCTTGCTTCTTTATAATCTGCTAAATGAAAATAATGATTATTTTTGTATGTTATAAGATTGCTCTAACAGTAGCTTTCTAATGCTTCAATGCAATTAGTTAAGAACTGCTTGTGTAGTGGAAGATTTGGGTTTGCATATAAAAATTCAGGTTTTCTAGAAAATGGTCACTGCTCAATTTTTCCTACAAGCCTTTAGTTGTCCATTAAATTTTCATAAATAATTATGGGTGAGTGAACAAGTGGACTTCATTAATTTTAAGAACAATAGTGTAATGAATATATTTGATCACCAGATGGCAATGTTGCATGGGACTAACTGCTGTGTTTGTTTTTAAAGCGGTGTAAAGAGATGCATGGAAGGAGGTGTCACTGTATAGTAGTGAGAGAATAAGTGGCCATATTGATAAAGCTCTTTTTTCTCATCTTTAAGTAGCTACAATGCATGTCAGAGTGGAGAATTTTCCCGTTTGTAAGTACAAAGAAAGATTGGAAGGGAGTCCATGTGAAATCTAGCTCCAGTGTAAAGATTAAAGACACCTTTCTTAAAGAAATATGTGTTCACAGTTCTTTGCCCTTTTTGTAATTCCTCTTTATAATAATTAACACCCAGAGACATTTCCAAGGTTACACTAACTGTATGCAAGAATTCTCCCTAGTGCAGTTCTCAGAACAAGCAAGGGTGGGAGAACACTTTCTATTTGAATGATTAACTAGTTTTTGAAATTACTAAAAAAGATGGTTATAATTTTAAGATCTCAGATTACGGTATTTATTGTGACAGCATGTAACTTTGAAAGCTTCTTCCCTCCCATTTATAAGCATTATAAAGCAATTTTGCCTACAAAATGTCTCCTGTGAGGTGTCTCTCTCTCATTCATTCATTCATATATATGTATGTATATGTGTATGCATGTATGTATATGTATGGATTTAGGTTCATGCTCATGGTGCATCTGTCTGTCCCTATACACACGTGCACATGCACACATGCTTATGCTGTGTCTATTTGTATCTCTCTCTCTCTCTCTTTGTGTATATATGTATATGGATTTAGGTTCATGCTTATGGTGCATCATCTGTTTGTCTGTCTCTCTGCACGCACGGATTTATTTTTCATTGCTGGTTTAAATTCAGCACCTTCCAATAGGCTGACTTGTGTTCTGTATTTTACGTAGAATAAACATATGACTCAAAATGGACTTTTAAGTGTTCTATTTAATTTATGCATACGATGGAACGTGTAGGTAAAATACCTTGCTTTTAAAATGCCACTGTTTGAAAATGAACTTAAGAGATTTTTAGATTTTAATTACTGAAATAGCTGAGTATACATTACAGCTGCCCTTTAATGCAAAGTTTTATCTTAACACTTGGTATTTACTTCTAAGAGGCTGAAGTACAGAAATATAGAATATGGATTTTTTTTCATAATATGGACCACATCTTAATAGAGACCCTGTCTAGTGAACTACGTGTCCTCCCAGTCATGACTGAACAATCCTTCCTTTTCCTTCAGTCCCTTCAGCCACCGTTTGTTCATTTGCTATTGCATAACATCCCTGTGACAACAGCAGCAACTGCACAAAGCAGTCACAGAATCTTTTAAAATCCTTTTAGCTACATGTGGTGCTTTTTGGCCCTGATTCAGGAAAGTACATAAGCATGCACCTAAATCCATCTATATATTCAGGACATAATTTAAGTGTCTTCCCCTACTCTCTCCCTTTACTTCCCCAGTCTCTTTATTAGATTCCATCTTCACACACTGCCTTTCCTATTCTGTATCATTTGAACAGTCTGCATGTGTTTTGACTGTGGATAAATGCTTCATTATAAACATAAGTCATGTAGCATTTACCTACATAGTCAGGCGTGTATGGACCATTTGGACTGCAATATTTATCCAGACCATCTTATAATGAGATGTCAAACAACTGCTGTAGTGACATTACCTTCCTTCCTAAATTCACCCTGGTAATGCTATACTAAACAGGAATGGCAGTGTGTGAATACTGCACCTCTTAAACAGATTGGGCTTGACGGAGCAAATTATAGCATTGGTCTTCAATGGGTGGAAATGTAACTATTCCATCTTCAGGCTCTTACAAGATTATACCATGTCTAAGACACGGGTATCAAACCTCAATGAAATTTGCAAGATCTATTCCAGATGCCCGAATAAAAAGTATAAAAATAAAACTCACCAGAATGAAGATCATGAGTACTCACAGAAAATTATTTTACATTGTGCAGTGACTTCCATGTTTTTTAAAATATATTTTTAGAAGAAAGATAGGATCAGGATAATTGCAACAAAGAGAAATGTTTTTCTCCAGATGAATCTCCCCTCCCACTCTCTCCCCCCACTTCCCCAACCAAGTGCATTAAAAAAAAAAATCAGTGGAAAACCACATTACCCTCACCTTCCCTCTCAAATCCTGCCAGGACAACCTGATCCTTTTATCCAGTTCTTCAGCAAAACACTCAGTTTGAACCTCATGTAGGTCAGTCACCCTGTAGAAAAACACTTAAGAATAACCAAGGCTTGAAATGTCTTTAACAACAATGAACAAAAGAGATTCAACAAAACAGCTTCTTCAGAAGAGAAATTAGACATCTCTGTCTGAGAGAGAGAACACCTGAGAGCCTAAACTGATTATAGGAGCCCCAGGATGATAAAAATAACATTAAGGACATCTTCATAACTGAACAATTACATACACTAATATATCTTATTTTGCTGGTACATAACATTGATGGAAGAGGCATGACTGACACGTGTTGTGTGATATTAATGAAATTCATTTTAAATTGGGAAACTCCCTACGCAGTTGAATGATCTAATACAATCTTCTATCATCTGTGGAGAGACTGAAGCAGGAACATAACCTCACTTGTAGGAGGGAATTGATGTATGTTGGTAGTTTAGCTGAACGTGGAAAGTTCCATTATGTAGTACTCCTTATTTGCAGATCGATGGCATTTATAGGTACGTGTTTCCAGTCTGCCTGACAGAATTGGCTTGTCTGGTTAAGTTGATTTTTTTTTTTTGCTGTGGGAATGTTGATAAGGGACAATAAATGTGTTAATGAGAGCCCAGCAGGATGCCATGTATTTATCTACTTTGTAGTGGTAATCTCAACTCCAAAAGTCTAACTTCAGAGTATATATGGGAGCACCCCAAACCTGATGTATACCCTTTTGTTGGGACTTAAAGCCAAATTCTGGCTCCTACTACAGCTCCTGTATGCTCTTCCAGTGATATATGTGGGCCAAAGGGTGAACATGGCAGCCTCAGAGAAAATTCCCTCAGTACAAGGGCAACATATATGGCCCTTTTCTGCCTCCACAGTAGGGGCAGGCTAAGGTGGCATTAGGATAGATGGCTGGAGTGCTCTGCAGTCTGGAAGCTCTGGGCAGCAGACGAATAGCAGACAAACCCTTTATGCAGCTGTATTAGGCTGCTGTAAATTTAAAGCAGCTTGCAGGACTTCTCTGTACTTATTCTGGGGACTGCACTGGCTCCCAGGGAGCCAAGCATCTTGGAGGCATAAATCTGAGAAGGAGCAGAAAATTCAGTTGGAAGTGGGGAGAAGAGAGAATTGTTTTATAGCTGTTACTTCTATAGAAAAAGACACTGGATGCAAACTACAGGTATTAACACTCACATGTTTGGAGTATCCACCAATTAAAAAAACTCTCCTTGGGTCTTAAAATAAGTTCCTTGGCTTGAGAGCAACTACCTAGGAGTCTCCAAAGCTTTATTTTGAAGTAATGGTCGATTTCTGTATACCCAACTTCAGACACTTTAAAGAGGCCTGACTTCCAAAAGGCAAGAGCTGAGTCCATCTGAAAACCTTGGCCGACAGCTCTGATTCAGAGCTAGAGTCAGTTTTAAACAAAAGATCCCATAATGAGTGTGGCCTGCTGCTGGCGCAGTTTTACCTTTCCCCTATCTGATTAATATTCACAGGGCATCCATGTTGCCCCATTTCAGCAGCCATAGATGGAAGCTGGGAAGATCCATTTTGCCATAGGAAATACCTTGGGGAAAGTTTCATTTTCTTCCTTCCCTTCTTCATTAGGAGAATGGCTGGCTGTGTTCTCCTTACAACAGTGGGAGAACTGGCACAAGGCTTATCATGAAATTTCTGGGAGGTTGTTATTTTTGTTAAACTTGATTTACAGATTCCTTGTGCATGGAATTAATGTGATATTAAAATTAGTCTCCTTCATAAGGAATAGCTGAACTTAAACTTTTACTAAGCTATAGCAGGGCTGTCTCCAACTTCTGACCAGCTGGAGGTTATGTGCCCTGTGGGCTGTGAGCCCCTGGATTACATGCCATATGCCCCTTCCCCCTTGGAAGGTTTCCTTGACTTCCTGGGCCTGTGCAAGTGCTACTGCCCCACTCCCAGGGGCAAGGGCAGAAAGTGGAAGGGGAACCTGGGGATCCTGGCAGCAGCAGAAGGAGCGTCTGGGTGGTGGTGGCCAAGCAGGATTCCATGGGCTGCAAGTTAACTTGTTATGGGCTTCATGTGTAGACAGTGGAGTCCTGATGTGATTACACATGCATAGGATGATTAGAGGTTGGAACTCTTTGGAACATCTAAACTTCTAACTTTAATGGTGTCATGGCCTACTTTTAAAGGCTGAGCATTGTTTGTCTGAGACCCAGTTGTTTGTTTGGTAACCAAGAGAACAGGGTAGTTAGGACCTTTATATTAATGAGCTGGTGTGATAGTTTGATTTGTATGGTCCTTTCTGTGATTGATTGACAGAAATGGTAAAGTAATGATTGGATCTCCATTTGATGGACAGGTGGTGTGATTTAGTCTCTATATAACCTGTCCAGGGTCAGTGTGGGGAGCTCCATATTTTTTGGGGGGGAGGCTTTTGGGGGTCTTCCTTAGGGAGTGTTCAGGGCTTCTGGATTTTAGAGCTTAGAGCTGTGTGTGTGAGTGCAACAGAACTGACCTAGTGTTTGATTGTTTGTGGTTGTCTGGAACCCAGAGTTTCTTGGTGGGGTTGTTGAGAGATTGAGAACAGGGTGTGTTGGGACAGTGTTTGAGAGCAACAACGGAGGGTCCGTATCACCTGGGCACTTGCCAGCCCCCGCCTGCTTCATCACATTGTGTCGGTTGGGTAAAGTATTACTTACCCTTTGAGGTGCTTAGTACTCATCTAGAGTGAGGGAAACAGCCTAGAAATCCTCAGGGGTGAGACGCTGCACAACAGGCCTTACCTGCCTGTTAGCTCTCTAGGGTGATAGTCTGCCTCCTAGGGTGACAGGTTGGTATTGTGTTCCATAACTGTATATCATTTATAGCAGGGGTTTTCAACCTTTTTTGGTTGGGGTACCCCCGGCGGTCAGTCGAGAAGCAGGGAGTCCCCTGGCAGCCAGTCGATGAGTGGGGGTGTCCCCCACACAGCAGCAAAACTGGAAATGCCATTGGCTTCTCTGCACCATTGCCACATACCCCCTGGGGCCTTCCAGAGTATGCATACCCCCGGTTGAGAACCCTTGGTTTATAGTGACATAAGTTGTTGTACTTGTTGTTTTACTGTTTTGTTGTGATTACTTGTCATAATATATACTAGTTAACTTTAACCTTGGTGTGAAGTTTTCCTTGGTAGTTTGCACCTCTGGTCAGGACTGGGCAGTAGGCCAGTTTCCAGAGGGAATTAACCTTAGGGTGTCTGAATCTAAAAGGGAGGTTGTTAGGGTATACAGGCTTAATGACCCTCTGTGTGTGTGTTTGAGACATGGGTGGATGTCTGAAGGAGTCCACGTGGTTCTCTATCCTGTTGTTGTGCACTTGCCAGCCCCTCCCGCTCTTCACATGTGGCCTGTTGGCCACAAACTGGACAGCCCTCAGCCAGAGAAAAAGGGTAGCCTCCATCTAGTTTGACTAGCAATAATTTTCCATCATGAAGTCCTATTTTTTGCATTCCTTTACACTGGATGAGAATCATAATTTGGGATGCAGGCATTATAAGGTTTATGATATCTTTAACCATACATTTCCATTCAATTTGATATACCTCTTTGTGGAGGATGGGGGGGTGGGGCGTGTTAATAGTGTAAAATATTTTGGTTTAGGATAAAGCTGAGTACAAAAAAAGCATGTGCCCTGAAAAAGCTCTGCAGGCTGTGCTTGATTACTCATTTTAAAGGACACATTTCTTGTCTTCTCTAACTGAAACATTGCACTGCTCAGCAGAAGAAGATTCTTGTTGGATCTGTAATTGTGTGTGGGGATCCTTGATCATGAAGATGACAAGTGGAAAATTAAATTATTACTATCTTGTTGCTTTATTCTAGAGCTTGTTTAGACACTTGGTTTATGCATCCTTCCAAAATATATATAATAGTACATTACATTAGAAACAATTTTTGCAGACATGCAAACTGTCTAAACTTCATGGGCTCCACTTTAAGTACTGACTCCCAAGAAAGAGGGGAACTGACTTTTTGCAGTCCACAAAATATGCAGTTTATTCTACAAGAATAAGGAGTGGAGCAGTGAAACTTTAGGTCAGTGACTTTACTTCTAGTTACCCTCCTCCACTGCTGTTTCATGAAGAACTTCATGTCACATTAATTTGTAGACTATCTAGCAGTCTTGAAAGTTCTCTTTCTTTTGTATGCTTTAGCAGTTTTCTAACTAATCAAAACTTTCTTGCATTCTCCATGACTGCTTGTTTTTGTCTGCACTTTTCTAGTACAGAATTGGGTGCGTCTACATGTGCCTTTAAGTGCACCTAAGTTTAATGTGCATTAGTTTAATGTTTATTAAGCAGGTTTAAGTAGGCATCTACATGTGCAGGCATTAAAATGCATTAATGCTGTGTGTGGACTGACTTGGTACTAAAGTTAGTTCCAAGTCTATCAACACACAACGTTAATGTGCTTTAACATGGCTACATTTACAGGTATCAGATTTAGGTGCAAATAGCCTAAATTCGCCATTGTTAATGCACATTAACTTAGGCTAATGCGAATTAAAGCATCACGTGTAGACACCCCCAATGTGATTCATTCAATAGAAAATGAATGAATTGGTAGTAACTTCAGTTTTAGTTATTGCTTCACTTAAAATTCTCCAGTTTTCTCCCTTTGTTCCCCAAGGTAGTAAAATCAGCATGTCATGCAAACATATTCCACGTGTATCCTTACTGCCCTTTTTATGAAAAAAATCATAGACAAGTAATATCTGGTTTCTGCCCAGTAAGTTTGTTTTCTGTTACCTTCTTGGTCTACAGCTTTTCATTGCCTTTAGAAGGCAAGTTATGGCAATATGTCTCCACATGAGGTAGTCTTCCATGAGCACTCTTAATAGAGTCTTGCTATAGGTTACAGTCTGTCTCTGGCTCTTTTTGACTTCTAAAGAAACAGACTACATACTCTTATCTTTCTCAGCAGCTAAACACACCCATTTTTAAGTGTGCTATTTCTAGATAAAATGGGAAATTATTGGACCAGATTGCAAACTGTCCCCTGTGTAGATGCAAAGGACAGTCATAATCCCTAAACAGAGGGGATTGTTGAGGCTTTTGCATGCATATGTACACACTGCTTCAAGGGAGCATTGCAGCAACTTGTGCACTGCTTGGAAAGGCAGACAGCATGTACCCTGTGTACCCAGGAGCTTGTGGAGAGACTGTCAGTAACTAGGCCCAGAGTATTTTATCTCAAGTTAACAGGCACCCAAAGGTGGAGGTGAGTGTGTGTCTATGAAAGCGTCTTCAAATGGTCATATATTTTCACTTGCCTGCCATGTTCCTGTGTTGACTTGGTGTCTTGGCTTGCCACATGTTCACTTACAACAGTTGTACATCATTGGACTGTTGTGATGTATTAAAGTTAGTACCTGTTAGGTGATAACCCTCATGTGAAAGGGAATTCTTTTGCAATGCCAAAAGGACTCTTAACATGTGCTAAATTGCTTGAAAGTGCATCTGCTTGCTTTTTAACTGCACTTAGGAAGAGTTCAGTTGGATGTGGGACACCACTTTTTGTCTAGCAAGCTAGTTCTCATTTGTCTACCAGGGACTTTTAAATACGTATCTGAATATATCTTCTCCATCATTCTGTAGGATCTGAGTGCCTCTGGGGCTTCTGAGTGATTATATTGTAGACTATGATATTTATTTATTTTATGAAAGGGACAAATCCCTCCTCTCTACATATGAATTAAGTGGAAGGTAACAATGATACAGGTTTTTCAAGAGAAGCATAAATTCTTTGTGATGCTACTGAAGATGGAATTGTAGTACTGATCAATGGAGAACATTGCTAGAGTCCAATGTTAACATATGCTTCTCTTCTGAAAAAGCAATTGCATTAAAATGTACCATCATGTTCAAGGCATCTAATCTTTGGGTCTGTGAAGAAGAGGAAAGAAGAGAGATACTTACTGACAGCTGCAAGGAGCCAGTGAAGGAGAGACGAGTGTCCTGGGAGCTGTGGTTTCAGAGCAGCTGCTCCGTAAGGCTAGAGTGGCCCTGGGAAGCCGGAATAGGAGCATGCAGGGAATGTGGTGAGCCGGGGAGTGGGGAACAGTGTCCTGAGGCAGGGAGGGCCATCCCCAGTGGGATTGAGCCAGAGGACAGGTGGTGATTTTAAGTTTGGAAGAGCTTAGGCCAGGAGACACTGGCCAGAGAGATACCACAGAGTGGTGTTTGCAGTGAGGGAGTGATGCTGCGAAAGGGCCAGCTGGAAAAAAAGTGGCGGAGCCCCATTTGCTAGGGTACTGACTTTTTTTTTTTTTTTTAATTACTTTCACTTTCTTTTTATTGGTAGCTGTGTTGCCTGCCATGCCCTCATCTCCACGGGCCAGGAGAGTGTTGCATCAGGTGAGCAGAACCCCAACTTGAACTATTTAAAGAGGAAAATTCCCCAGACAGATCAATATTCTCTGGACAGGGGATATCAGCCCAGATGGGCTTCTTTTCTTTTTGTTTGCTTAGATTACCTTGCTTTGTTGTTGTTATTAGAAGGATTAACCATCAGGGAGAGAGACTATACAAAAAAAAGTCTCCCTGACCAACTGTGGGACTTATCTAAGACTGAAGAAGTCCAGTAGTCCGTGCTGATTTTGTTCCATTGAGACGGTTGTCTAGACACACACAAGCCTGTAAAAGAAAAGAGAAGACACCAGTTAAGACTGAGATAAACAAATGGCGGTGTAGCATCTGGGTGATGCTAGGCTGAGGTGTTGGGGAGGTCAGAGCCCCAGAAGAAACCTACTTCAAACGATTGTTGTCCGTTAGTGACGAGAATTACTACTTTCCGATTGTTATAATCCTAAAACATTAAGATGTAGCAGGCAAGAGTTGAGACCACCACTACAGAAAACCAGGCAAGTGATCGCATGACCAAAGGTCAGGGTCAGGAAGTACCTGGTGGCCATACCTGTAACTTTAACCGGACAGGGTCAAATCCTTCCTTCCTGCAACTCGGCATAGCTCCAGCAAAGTCCCACTATTTGATAATCTGTTTAAAGTAACAGCTTCCTCATTTACAGGTGAAAGTATACTGTTATATTTCTTATACCTAAGAGTCAAAACTGTAGCTAGTTTTAAAGATCGAATTACGAGACAACTGAAGAACCATGTTCCGCCTTCATTTATAGTTGTACAACTTCACTGTAGATTGTCATGAGGGGTCTCGTGATGATGTACAAATCCCTACTGAATAGTTATGGCACCTATTATTGCTGGCTCTGGTAATTGGACTGACTGTGTAGGCGACCTCTTCTAGAGCTAGGACTAGAACAACTCACTCAGCAAGCCACCTTAAAAAAACCCAAAATAAACCTTTTTAGCGCAGAATAGTCTCCTGAATTGTGATTCCACTATATGACATCTCTGTGAATTACTCTTCCTTTAGGAAATCTGTCCATTTTTATTTATTTCTTACTGCAAGTTAGTCTCCTTGTCTCTCTTGCTGGAGAAAGAAGAAACCAGAATAAAACAAAGCATTAAATAAACCACAGAAAAGAAATATTTGAGGAGAAAACACCCAGTGTTTCTATAAAGAAAATATGTTTTGGTAAGTTTTTTTCTTGAGTTTGTGCATTAGCACAGTACAAAAGTAAAGATTCTCTCTCTCTCTCTCCACCTCCCTCCCCCAAGATGGGGGGAATCACTGATGGAGGAGGAATAAATTGCAAAATCTAAACATAAAACAACTTCTCAGACTTTTGAAAATGTAGATTTTCTTTTTTTTGTGTGCAGAATCTTGTGCGCTTAGTAGGTTACACCTGACATACTTTGCTGTGAATATGTTAGCTCAGTTCAGCACATTGTAGAACCCTCTCTATATTTTCTTTGTGGACTGAGTCGACAGAGAGTTCTTTGTCTATCCTACATTGCATCTTTTACAACTTGCTGCTAAGACTGAGATGACTTTAGAACTTTTATAAGAAAAGAAGATTGTTTTCCCCCCTTGAACTTTGAAAGTATCTAAGCTTACAGTGATGCTATGTTTAGTTTGACTAGCTGCATGTAAAAGAGGACAGAAAGAGCACCAGGGAAAAACATGATGCAGTCAGGCATTCTAGACACCAGTCTAGACGTGAGTGTTCTTTGTATAAGTAAATTAGCTGTGAAGAGAAGAGTAAGAGAGAACTTTTATGGACCATTTTGTTTTTACAAGTATCACTATAGTAGGTATCAGGTCAATATACTGCATGATCCACTAAAACAATCTGAAGAGTACTAAAGGCTAAAAGGGTTTAAAGTTAAGAAGGAGAAGCTTTGCAGTGCTGATGTCCTTTAGAAATAAAACCTTTTAAATCAAGTATTTTGATCATCTCCCTAATACAAAGAGACTAGAAGGGTAGATAAACCTGCAAAAGTTAGAGAGGAAAGGTGGGCTTTTGGTTAGCACATGAAGCAACGGCTCAGGAATGCTAAATGTGGCTCTGCTATAGAGTTGCTATATTACCTCTGCGCTTCATTATCTCTGTACGTATATTTGTACAACTCCAATCGTAAGAGCACCTCAACACGTTATTTTCCCTATTTGTAAAATGAAACTAATTATTTCGTTACTTCTCAGGAATGTTGTAAGAATAATTTCATGAATATTTTCATGGTACTCAAGATATGGGAATGATGGGGCCCATGCTGATGTTTAGAGTAGTGCAGTTTGAATAATCATCCCAAAATTTTGATGCTTTTAATGAAATTCTCTCTTCCAGTCATTCACATGGGGCTATTGCATGCTTCCTTCATTCTGTGAGGTGACTGTGTGATGTGCACTGCCCCATTAAATTTAAAATGACTCTCCCTACCTCGCCCTACTTCATGATCATCTATTATCATCTGCTGTCCCCACAAAACCATTAAGATGGTCTCAGCAGATGTGATGTTCTCTGTGCTATTGCCCAATGTGATAGCTACTGCAATTTTATTGGTGTAGTAGGTTTTCTTTTTTTATATGCACGCCACAGTAGTACTATTCTGTTGACCCCTGAAGCATGTCTTTCAATCTGGGGCTCAAATATAGCAAAAGCTTCAGCCTGCTGATGAATGTACAGCAACTAACTTTCCAGTGGCTTAGGAATGAGAGCAAGAATAAGCTCCTATTACTGTAATGAAATAGAGGGAGAAGCACCAGAAAATAGCTCAGAGAATAGAAACATGATAATTGCTGTACTCATGGCTCATCTAGTCTAATATTAGGTCAGAAGAATGTTTAAGAAACCTAACAGTAGTCCATTATGAACTAATCTGCTCATTGGGAAATGGTTCCTCTGAGCTCCTATTAATTAGAGGTTGGCTTATGTCTTAAAAATTAAGGGCTGTATCCCTTTCAGTTCTCTTGACTTTGTTAAAAACTCTCTGTTATTCTAACTCAGATGTTTTTTATCATCCACAGGAATGTCCAATGGCATTTTGTAAAATCCTAGTATGCTTTATTAGTTCCCATACTGTCTTGTGGCAATGAGTTCCACACATTAATTGTGCAGTATACAAAAAATATTTCCTGTTATCCATATTGAAATGTGCTGCTTTTCAATTTTATTGAATTTCTTCTTGGTCCTGAATAATACAAAATGATGAATAGAAGTGCTTGCACTAGCTTCTCTGTGGCTTTCATTTTTCCAAGCCAAATAAAAGATCAAATCCAATTTAGAGGATGGGCAGTGGTGCAGGGAGGTTTGTGCAGTATACAAAAAATATTTCCTGTTATCCATATTGAAATGTGCTGCTTTTCAATTTTATTGAATTTCTTCTTGGTCCTGAATAATACAAAATGATGAATAGAAGTGCTTGCACTAGCTTCTCTGTGGCTTTCATTTTTCCAAGCCAAATAAAAGATCAAATCCAATTTAGAGGATGGGCAGTGGTGCAGGGAGGTTTTTTAGTTTTTTTTTTTTAAACTAGTCATGTTAACCTTGGAAGAAAC
>NW_005841966.1:1994031-2005520 GCF_000455745.1 Alligator sinensis | reverse complement strand
ATTTCAAAAACTATGCTGATGTGTTCAAGAGGGAAATGTCACACAGAGGTGATGTGAACGTACCACCCATAATACATTCTAGCTGAGAAATTCCATTCAGCTGCCAGGAAGAGCTCAAAGCAAGTCAAAATTATGATAAACAAACCTCAAAAAGTTAGGTGATTCAATTTTGACAAGTATAAAAAAGGACAAATTGTCTACTATAGTCCTAAATTATCTAAATTAATTAATCTAAAACCATTGAGATTTTCCTTTTTCTTTTTTTGTAATCTTTTTACTGCCTTTGGACAAGATCGTGTATTGCCAAAAGGCAGTTAGTTCTCTGCCTTTTCTGTAGAACCACTGTTCACTTAGGGTGGACCTCTTCTCTTGTTTAGCAAAATGGATGTGATGGGACATCTATGCCTTCCCCTTGCTTCCCAATACTAACCTTGAGAAATGATTTTCTATCTTTGGGTTTTTGCTGGTCCTGTTTTCAGGACTGCCATATTTCTAAGTAAACAATGGAGTTTCTTGCCAAGATCTAGTTAACCTTAGCAATTAGGTGGAGATTTTATCTTTTATACATTTTTCTCTCTTCTGATATTATTGTTATTGTCCAGGTGTAGACACTTGCCTAAGCCCAGTTGGGGCATCATTGTGTGAACATCATGTGAAAAAAATATGGATTTATGAATAACTTTTGGCAGTGGTTTGCTAAGTTTAATCAGAGCTAGCACAGCCTATAAACATTTTCCTTCTCAAGTTTAGCTAACATTTCTTCATTAAAAATAAAATATAGCTTGCTTTGTAGTATGGCACAACTTCTGTTTTTGATCCTAGCTGAGCTGGTAATGAAGAGGAAAATAGCACATCTATATTATTTCTGCAGGAGTGTTATTCTCATGCATGGCTCCTCCCTACCTACTGCATTTGTTCCAGACCAGATTTATAGATGTTTGAGTTGGAAGGGACCTCAGTAGGTCATCGAGTCCAACCCCCTGCCCTGGGGAGGAAGGAGTGCTGAGGTCAGATGACCCCAGCCAGGTGCATGTCTAGCCTCCTCTTAAAGACCCCCAAGGTAGGGTAGAGCACCACCTCCCTTGGAAGCCCATTCCAGATTCTGGCAGCCGTTGCCATAAAGAAGTTCTTCCTGATGTTTAACCTAAATCTGCTCTCTGTCATTTTGTGGCCATTGCTCCTACTTACTCCAAGGGGTGCCCAGGTAAACAGAGCATCTCCTATTCCTTGCTGTCCCCCCACCTCCAATGAATTTGTAGGCAGCCACAAGATCGCCTCTCAGCCTTCTCTTGAGGAGGCTGAAGAGATCCAGGGCCCTCAATCTCTCCTTGTAGGGCTTTGCCTGCAGGCCCCTAATCATGCAAGTGGCCCTCCTCTGAACCCTCTTGAGGTTGTCCATATCCCTCTTGAAGTGTGGTGCCCAAAACTGGATGCAGTATTCCAACTGCGGCCTGACCAATTCCGCACAGGGGGGAAGTATCACCTCCCTGGACCTGTTTGTCATGCACCTGCTAATACATGATAGAGTGTGGTTAGCTTTACTGATTACTTTGTTACATTGACGACTCATATTCATCTTGGTGTCAAATATGACTCTGAGATCCTTTTTCGCTGCTGAGAAGGTCATCCCCCAGCCTGTAAGCGTGCTGGTGATTCCTTCTCTCCAGGTGCAGCACCTTGCACTTGTCCTTGTTGAACTGCATCCTGTTTTGTTCTGCCCACTGTTCCAACATGTCCAGATCCACCCAAATCATTACCTACCCTCTAGTGTGTTAACTTTACACCATAATTTGGTATCATCTGTGAATTTGGACAGGGTGCTCTCCACACCTTCGTCCAAGTCAATGATGAAGACACTGAATAGCACAGGTCCAAGCACTGAGCCTTGTGGGACTCCACTGACCACATCTTTCCTGTTTGATCCTGACCCATCCACCACCACTCTCTGGGTGTGACCCCTAAGCCAATTTGCCACCCACCTGACCATGTAATCATCTACGTCACAGCCACTCAGTTTATCTGTGAGAATAGGATGAGATACCATATCGAAGGCCTTCTTAAAATCTAAGTAGATGACATCTATCTCGATTCCTGCATCTAAACAATTTGTGACCTGGTCATAAAAAGCACCAAGGTTAGTCAGGCAGGGATCTACCTGCTATGAATGGCTGGTTGCCCTTCAGCATTGTTTTTTCCACTGGACTCCCACAAATGTAATCCTTAATAATTTTTTCAAAGGTTTTCCTGAGGATGGAGGTGAGACT
The DNA here is from genome assembly GCF_000455745.1 of Alligator sinensis. Lineage (NCBI taxonomy): Eukaryota > Metazoa > Chordata > Crocodylia > Alligatoridae > Alligator > Alligator sinensis. Next base: position 2,003,256 of record NW_005841966.1, on the reverse strand, counting down.
ACCAGTCTATAGTTACTTGGAGCCTTCTTCCTCCCCTTCTTGAAAATAGGGACTACATTGGCCCTTTTGCAGTCCTCTGGAACCTGACCTGAGCACCAAGAGTGCTTTACAGATGAGGTGATGAAACGTCTCTAACTGGTGCTTAAACTCTATCTCCTGAATACTTGAAAGTAGTAGGGGTGGGGATACTCCCAGAACAGCTTCACTGTCTCTTTTCCAGGCTTGGTTGAGATAAGTACTTTCATTGCCATTGTAGAAGTATAGACATGTCTGTTGTCAACAGCAACACTGCTAGCATTTTGACAGTGCCTAATGGAATTGGGGTTCCATGGTGCTAGGGGGTGCACATATACAGAATGAAACCAACACCTATGTTAATCAAAGTCTGTTGTGTTGATTCAAGTATTTGCTTAAAGTATTAAGTGAAGTCAGACTTCTCTTTTTTTCTTTTAGTTCAACTGAACTACTTCATTCATCCCTAACTAAAAAGTTCACCGATGGCTGTGAAATAATATGGTGTATACACTTCTGGATAAGAAGGCAAAGCAGTATGAAAACATTTTGTTAACATATAGCTTAGTAGGGAATTTTGGATTTAAAAATAGGGGGCCCTTGCTTGCTTACTCATGTGAGCTGCAAGGATCACTTGAAAGCAAAAAGATTTTTGCAAGAGGCTTAACTTGAGTGCAGATTCCACAATTGGATTTGTATAGATAGATTGCTGTATTTGCAAGAAGCCCCACCAACTTTAATGGGCCTTCATATAAGCAGAGATTCAATAGCAGAATTAACCTTCTCAGTTATATTTTTCTTAACTATGTGTTGCATTGCCTTTTTTATTACATTTTGTAAGTTTGATTCTGAAAATCTGTGAATTATTATGCCAAGGTTTGAATTCTCCAGGTGCAAACTTAATGTACTGTGTTGATTTGCAGTCATAGACATGTATATTCAGGATAAAAAGAATTGGGCAAGCAATAGTGTTATCCTTTCAACCTATGTTCTCTTCATGAAGAGGTGCTCCTGACTGACAGGGTGCTATCCCCAGGGGTGGCTGTAAGCCCATGGAGGCCCCAAAAATTCTCTTTTTGGCCCACATCTTGATATCCTTGATGATTATATAAAAGGGAGGCTGCCCCAGGGCTTTCCAGACCTGGTCTTGCTTTAAGGACTACCTGGTAGTTGTTGTCTTTTACCTTATGGGCTAATCGCATGGCTCCAAACCTTCTTTACACCATGCCCCATGGCTTGCAGACTGAGTCACCAATTGGGTGGGACACTTGTCACTTTGTTTCCAGACCACTCCAGGCCTTCCTTTCTTTGTTGGGGTTTTAGCCTTTCCAGCTTCTGCCCCTCTACTCTGGCCCACTGGTTTCTGGGCCCCAGCCCTGTTCTGCCTTGAACTTGCCTCCAGTATGGTTTAAGACAGTCACGTGCCCCAAGGACACTAATGGGACCTCCGAACCACCCCTCTAGTCCCAAACCCAAGCTACCAGTTTTAACACAAAATAAATGCCACTTGCCCACTTAACAAGCATGTGTGTGTGTGCCTCTCTCTGTCCTGGGTGGCTCTTTCTTGTTCCCAGGCTGGCTCTTCCTCTGCCTGGGTGGCTCAAGAAAGAACCACCGGGGCATACCTTCCAGTCTCCCTGTAGATTCAGAGGCCCCACTGTGGTGCTGTCAAGAGCTCCACAATCCATGATTCTCAGGGCTGGCCACCTTGACTGGCTCGATCCCATGAGAAATGATAATGACAGAGTGGATCCCACCCCTCTCTGGGGATTATGTGCCTTACTCAAGGATGCAGGGAAGACGCTTCATCCATTTGGGATCCACAGTCCAGAACCCTCCCTATGGGGTTGCCAAACCCAAGATTTTTTTTTAACTGACAATCTGCAAACTTTTTACCGATTAGTCAAACTTTCTTTTACTGACACATAGTTTTACTGATATACATTTTACGTAATGGAAATTTAACTCTTCTGCCAGATCCCAGGTAGAAGGGCTTTGTAAACAGTAAAAAAATTTGTCAGTAAGAAGTTTGCAGTAAAAGACATTCCTTGGGTTGGCAACCCTGTTTCACTGCAGTGATGGCTTTCCACTGTGCTTTCCCCCACTCTCTGGTTAGGAGTCCTGTACTCCCACACCATGATAACTCCAATTGCACCCTGCGTCATACTGCCCCCCCCACCCCAGTTCATACCCTCAGCTTTACCCCTTCTGGATTTGCTCCCTATGTCTTTGTGAGGACTCCTAAACAAGCCTACCTGTCACTTAGTATTATTATAGATAGCCTGGGATGCAGCATCAGCAACATGTGGCTGAGAGAATGCTTCCTGCAGGGTGCTGTATGCCCCCTTGGGCACCAGGTAGTGCTACTGTAGTGATGCTACAGCTGCTTAGCATTTTTACTGATGGCTAATTTTTTTCTGGACTCTACTCTCAGCCATTCTTACTCTGATTTTTTTTTTTTTTTTTTTTTTTTTTTACTGACAGTAAATTTACTGACACTTGCCATCCCTCCTTCTATATCCTTTCTTTAGGTAACTCATTCATGATATGGAAGATTCAGATTCAATATCTTCCTCTGCCTGAGAGAATTTAGACCCACATCTCCCACCTCCCACAAGAGTGCCCTAAATCCCAAGCTGTGAGCTAAACAGGAGCCCCTGTTAAAGCTATGCTAAAGGGCAGAATATAATGAGACATGCACTGTGGGAGGGTATATGGGGGAAGGGGGTGGAGAAAGAGAGAACAAGTGAGAGTGCATGTCTCTGTAGCCTACTGGTTCAGATATTTGCTTGGGAGTGGGGAGTCCTGGGTGCCAGTACCTGCTTCCTTGTTTTAATATTTGACATTAAACAGTCACCTTTTGGGTGATCTCCCATTCCTAGGGTTTGCTAAACATGCATGTCTAGGGAGCCCAGCATATGGAGAATTGTTGCTCGTTGTATTTTTTTCCTTGTCACTTAAAATATCATTACTGCATTTGCTAGCAATTTCCTTGGAACTTTTTAGACTGTAATATTCTTTTTAGATTGTAATAGCCTTATATTATGACTCTCAACCAGTGCTTAAATTGTTTCTTTTCTCCATCCTTGATGTGAGTTGGTGACATGACTAACGAAAAAGACAACATGAAAAATTTAAACCGAAACAAATGCCACATTTTTGACAAGCACTGAATACATTAGAATTCTTCTTCTGAAGCTTTAATAACCTAATTAAAAAAAAGAATTTAATAAAGGAGACCTGTGATTTAAATCATACAGGGAAACAAGCAGTCCAAATAGAATTTTTAACATACTACCCTATTTAGCAGAAATTATCTGTGGATTTTCAGAAATGTGTACCTACAGCAATACATCTGTCTGCCATGTCTGTAAATTCATAAAATACCTTAAAGTGTCTGTGGAATCATCTTCAGCCCATTCTAGAGTGTCTTTTTTGGACTTGGTAAGGAAACACTAGTCCTGCATCCTGGAAAGCGTACTGAGGTACGCTTTTGGTTGTCATACTCTCTGCTGGGTATTTTTATTCTCTATTAACTATTTCCCTCTTCTTACTGTAGCTTCCTAATATTTCTTATCAGTTCAGTAGAGAACAATATGCTGTGAATCAATGCTCTTTATATTTAACCTTGCTTGCAGGAAATTTCTTTACCCCAGCTTTGTAGCAAGCTCACAATACTTAGCTTTGTGATGCCCAGCGAATGCTTACTGAAGTCAAGTGATATTTTAAGACTTCCAGGAACAGTACCATGATGTCAGCTTTAGGGAGCTCTGGAAGGCTGGCTGATGGTAGGGTAGCTGCCTTTGAGAAAGCATTCAGTGCCTAGAAGAAGAGTATTATCTACTGCATCAGGCTTAGGCTCTGCGGGTGCACAGCCTCAGGAGCCTGTGGTGTTTCCATGGCTGGCAGCTGTGGAAATTCAATTTCTGTTGAATAGGGCCATTAATGAGTAACAAAAGAACTACGTGCTTCAGTTAATATTAACAGCAGAGCTCCAACTGGGTGTCTAGAGATGCAAAAGTCATGGTAAATTAAAGCACATCTAATTCAGAGCAACATTTATTGCAACCTGGTTGTACCATTGGTAGTAAATCCTGCATGATTTCCATTCAGAACAGTGGGAAGTTTAAATTTTGGCAGGCAGTGGATTTCTGGGACTCTGTCCATTTCCTGTCGAGAATACAAACCTTTTCTCTGATTATGATGTGAGAGACATTAATTGAAATTGCCTAGCAGGATAAGCTTCCTTGAATATGTACAAGCAAGGTATCACATTAGAGATATTTTCAAGTACAGATACACAAAAAAACTATATAAAGTGCTCACCGATGGAGTCAACCTTGATTTGCTGAATAAAAAGCAATCATTGACTTATGCTACTTCCTGAGTAAAGGCACGGAGAGATAAAAATTAACAAGGCTAAATATAAAATAACATGAATGATAGAAAAACAGTCATTAACCTCATAAAGAGCTCAGATCATCGGTGCCAAACAGATAAAGCATCCAGTGGAGTTGCTCCTGATTTATACTTGTGTAACTGACAGCAGAATCAGACCTATTTGAATTGATGCTATTCAAATAGTGGAGCAGAATGGAATAAGCAGGTTAGTTTCTTTGTATTCAGTTACCAATGCGATCTTCCTTCTGTAGCTCCCTGAAAAGTACAGCCCTTCTGCTCTCAGCATCTGTCCGTGCTCTTCTTTTAGAGCAGGGCGCTGCATGAAATGGAGTCCCCAGACAAGCCCTAGATAACAGCCCACAGGAGGTAATGTCTGTCTGTCTTTCTTACACTGATTTTCTTGGTCCTTTTCAGGTCCCCCTTCCTCTTTCAGATCACCAAGTTACTTCCCATGATGTGTACCTTTTTAAGGCCCATTAGAGGTTTGGTTCCATTACCAAAGCATCCCACCTTCAGCTTATTTATTAGCCCCAAATGCTCCCCCACTTTCCTAAATAGGTCCCAATAGGGAGCACCTGTTCTGTCATTGGGAGCTGGGATCCACTTGACATAAAGGTTTAGTCATCCTGTGACAATTTGGAACTTCCTAAAACGAACTTATTTTTTAAATAGCATTGGAGCCACTTACTTTTAAATGACTGTTGGCTTCAGAGGCCGATGGATTTTAGAGATTTTATACAGATCATTAACCTAGAGCCTCACTCCTTGTGAGAACTGGTGTTTTTTCTTACGAAGAATATTTCCCTTAACAGTGTGTATATTTTTGATCTTTCCACCTCTGTATCTGAAGGGGAGGAAAGGAATGGTTTAAGAGGAGAAATTCTTTGCAGTTTAACTAAAAAATCTCACTAAAAATAACAAGCAGTTTCTCAGACAAGGGGAAGTAATAGAAGCAAGCTACTTGCTGGGCACTGAACTTGATAGCCATTGTTCTAGAAGCAATGCAGAAAACAAGAGCTTCCCAGTCTTATCTGAGAGCCTTTTAAATATTCATAGATTTATCTTTACAACACTGAAGTGAGGTAGGCCAGTATTAGCCTCCCCCTTTTACAGATAGAGACCACAGATCTAAAGCACAAGGACTAGATTTTCAAAGGTATGTAGGTTTCTAGAGGTGCAGACAGGCACCTAAGGGGATTTTTCAAAGGAGGCGAAGCTTTTTAGTCATATAAACTCCTATTGAAATCAATGGCACTTCTTCCACTTCACCTAGGTAGACACTTTTGTGAATTCCACTAGGGACCTGTCTCTCTATCTTTGAAAATCTGGCTGTAAGGTCATACCAGAAGTCTAGCAGATATTCAGGAATTGAACTGAGCTTTCATGTAGCCGGTTACCCTGCCTTAGCCGCAAGACCACACTTACTCTTCTTTTGTCACTGTTTGAATCAAGTTTTAATGAAGGTTCAGGATTATAATCATTATCTCAGATGGCTTGTTAATGTTCAGTTTTATAATAAGAACTTCAGCACATATCTAGACCCTTATCATACAAAGACATTGTGCTTTACAAAAGACATACAGAAGTCTAGTCATATAAACTACAGGCCTAAACTAAGAACTAAAAGCCAGAAAAAAACATGAGAGCATTCAAATTGGAGTGAGAGATTGGTACCATGGCAATCTCTGAGGAAGGAATGCCACTGAGAGAAGGTTCAGCATATAACGTCATAAAATACTGTTGAAGAGCTGATAATTCATTAGCTGGCAATGATTTGGAAGAATGTTTTCAACAAGTTGTTATGACTAGTTTATAGATTAAATCCACATAATTAACAGTGCTTGGCTAGGACTGAAGGATGGCTACAACTTTTCTTGCTGATGACAGAATCTCAGATGAGAGAGAGAGAGAGGAGAATGGGAATCTGACCAACGTGGACTTGAAAAGTTGTTTGGATCAGTGACTTTGACATATCAAATTGAATAGGAGCAGTTCCTGCCAAGCTGAAACGCAAAGCTTTATCTGTTGTTTTAATGCTTAAAACATTTATTGCCTTCTTAATAATTCATGAACAAAACCAAAAAAAGTTATATTTTTAAACACAAATGTTCTCTCCTCCTCTGTGTGTAGATTTCAACTTCATTCTTATGGGAGTCACTCCCATAATATTATATTAACAGATACTGGAGTACATTATCAGATAGCTAAACAAGAAGAATAATTTATGCTGATTAATTTTTGTTAGTGTAAGGATTCTGCTGATATTGTTTTATTGCATTCATTCATTTGTTCATTCATTTTTTATAGGAGCCTTTAAATGGTGTCTTTCGAGGAAGAAGGGTTATGGGTGGGGGCAGGGTTTCTGCTTGTCTTTTGTTCTTGCTTTTTAGATTTGAAATACCAGATTTTCCTTTGTTTTTTCCTTTGTTATAGCAACGTAGCAGGGTTCTAGAATCTGTGTAGCACAGTGGTGGGAAATATATCTGTTCTGTTGAGAAGCAGGGTCTGCTGGTAGGTCTACATTTTGGCATGTAGATATATCATAGGCTTTGTAATCATGGGAGATTTAATCTAGGTTTAATCATGAGTTTACTACTTAACATCTTTTGCATGCACATATCAGTAATGTAACCCTATAATTGCATTACTTGAAAGATTTGGAAGATACCAAATAAACTTATCCTGAATTTTGTTTTTTTTTTTTAACTTGGTAACCGCAATGAAAATGCAATGGTGAATCACAACCATTAATATATAACAGTCTCCCAATCCAATCCTATACGCAGTCTTGTCATGTCTCTGTGTCCTGACCCTTGAACTGAAATAGCCTCATGTCTTCTGCTCAGACAACCCATTTCCTCCTTGTTTGCAGTTTCTCCAGCTTTGTTTCTTTCAGTGTCTGAGCTGGTGGAAGAACGTTCACTAAAATGCCCCTGTATCATTATGCAACCAATTAGCCAGAGGCTGACCCCAATATCCCATATAACTTTTAGAGCAAAGTAAGCAAAAAAATCCAATGAGTTCAGCTCCTCTGAAAATAAACTTCAACTCTTCAGTGAAAATGCTTTGGAAGCTGCCAGGTGATCATAGAATCAATCAGACCAGACAGCAGTGCAAGGAAGAGATGGTGGAAATTCAAGCAAAACACTTCTCTTGGGTGCTGTCCTAAGAAGCTCTACACTTTTTGAGCTGGACAGTGCAATGCCTCAGACATGGAACTCCAGTACAGTATAGAGCTGGCATGGGTGTCAGTTTTTAAACCTGGTTTGCTGCGGTGGGGGGGAGGGGAAGGGGGAAGAGAGAGAGAATGTTGGCCATGAGTCTCAGGATGTCTTCCTTCAACTGGATAAGGATGGCATAGTGGATGAAGCATTTTCACGGAAAAGAACCAAGCAACAATATGCCATTTCAGCAAATTAAGAAGATGAACTTATGAAAAATGTTATGGAGTATTTGGGTGGGTTTTATCTTATAACCCCAACAGGGGCGGGTAGATATTGTACCATTACACTCACCCAGCCACTTCTCCCAACACTTGCTCCTCCATTGTTCTTCTGTTTCAAACACCTTGTGCAAAATGGTAGAAAAGCAGTGTTAAAAAAATCCCTGCAACATGATAGCTTACAGTGGCTGACACAGTATTCCATTTTATTAATGAAAGTGAAAAAGATTAAAGCTTTTTGGCTCTGGCCCAGGCAAAACATAACTTAAACATAATAACTTAAAACATAACATAATTAAAGCTCGTTGAACAAGCTTTAGTTAAAGCACCCCCACTGCCACTTTGAAGCATAGGGATGCTGATACACGAGATGTGGAGGCTGCTGGAGGGATGCTAATTAGCATGTTCCAACAGACTTGAATAATCGAGTCTGCTCTGACACGCTGTAATTACAGTGTATTGGAGCAACCTTGCTATACATCTTCAGGCACCCAAAGATCATAGTAAACAGTACCATGCAGCTGCTAAGAATATGTTCTGACTTTTAATATGGCATGATAATACTATTATCTAAATAAAATATGCTAAATGTCCTGTGTGACAAGGAAGGCAGGTATGTAATTGGCATGAGATAGCTAACATAGGGTAAAAATCTAGTGAAGATAGGCAGTTGATAATTTTCTCATGAGTTAGCAGGTGTGCCCTATATTTTTAAATCAACTTATTAACTTTCATGAAAACTATAAATTTCTTTGTCCCCACTAGGTTTTTACTTTGTTACCTAATTATGTTAAGAGCACCTTGATTTTCCTAGTGAGGATGTACCCTTAGGTTAAGTACAGACAGTCAAACATCCCAAGGCTGAATTTATTCAATCTTCACAGGTTAGTCTAAGCTCCATAGATTGAACTGATAAGCAAGTGAACAGACATTCACTTTTGATTCTGGAAATGTAGCCACATGCCTGCAGTGGCTCAGGTCAGAAGCTTGGTGGGAGGAGGACACTAGAGTATGCCTCCCTGCTTGTCTGGAGCAAACAGCTTGGGCCAAGGCTAGCCCTCCCATCCTGTGAGGAAGAGTTTGGGGGTGGTGGAGGTGCAAAGCATCCTGGGATGCTGGTGGACTGTGAGTTAACTTGAATCTGGAGGGGATCAAGACAGAAGTTTACTAAATCAATTTAAAGTAAATCTGTTAAGTCTGATACTACATCTATCCAGATATATCTTAAACTTGTTTTGGGTATTTTGAAAATGGTTGATGTCCACTGAACTTCTGTTGTGTTACAGAAGACAGATTTGACTTCTGTTGTGTTAGAAACAGATTTGAATTGGTTTCTGATCGCTTATACCCGTTTGTGCATAACTTCTTTC
>NW_005841966.1:1990104-1994004 GCF_000455745.1 Alligator sinensis | reverse complement strand
TTTCCCTGGTATCTTTCTACAATGGGGAGGGAGAAAAGTGCGTACAACCATCTCTTCTGGATTTTTACCAGAGACAGCAGAATTGTTACATTTCTGTGCAAGTATAAGCTATTAAGACTGATCAGTGGCATCAGGAAAAAAGATCCAAAGAACAGACCTAGTACCCAAGATTCTTGCTTTCAAGTTTCACTGGAAAAAATGTAATTTCTGCTACAACGTTACATATAGTCACAATGTTGGGGGGAGATTTTCAGGTTCCTCAAAATGAATAGCTGATCATTCCAAATAATATTTTGTAGGTTTCCCCCCAGCTTTGCAAAACTCCAATTGAGACTGTCAAAACATTTGTGACCTAAGGCCTATTTGAGCTCAAGAGACATTTGAACTTGGCACCCCAAGCTGTAAAGAAAAAAAAATTAGTGTATTTCACACAGCATGACACAGCAATCATTTATTCAAGAAGCCTTTTTTTTAAATAGGGCATGGAGTTTCAAATCATTAGTTACTTTAAATACATTTTTACAACCGTTATTTCTAATACAAAGTGGTTCTTTGCCTGTGGGAATTTAGGTGAGAACAATAATATTAATTTTGCTTCCATTTGTACATGCTGTCTGCACTTGGTACTGTTGGGGAAACTGGTTTTAATTTTGAAAGGACTATTTTAATGCATATTCTGTGTAATAATCTATGGGGACCATTAAAAAAACACCCTAGTCTTGCAAGATTGGAGCTATATACCACACAACTTAATTTTCCATTGCATTTCTCTTACAAACAATATAAAAATGTATTTATGGTTTTCAAATGGTATCTCTACAAATTTAAAAACAAGTTGTTCATTTCTGTCCCCAGAACTTAGTCTGGTTTCAATGGCACCATTCAAAATGAGTGAGGAGGAAAGAAATTGGTGCAAAATGAAAACAAAGGGTAGAAGAAATTACAGAGAGAAGTAGAACTAACTCTCTCCCCTTGCATATTGTAAGGTTGGAAATCCATCTTCATTACTGCAATCCACTCTTTGCCAGTTTCCCTGTCACCTATAAACCGGTTTTCTGTGATCCAGCTAAGATAGTTTCTAAATTTACTGTTTGTATTCACCATTATGAGTACCTCACAGTCCCACGTCTGCTCACTGCTGCTTGCTTAAATGTACTGAACATCTCTCTCTACAGCACACTTAGAATAATACGGTTGTCATCAGTGGGCAGAGAGGAAGCTCGGTACCTTGCCAGAGAGATCCCAAGCTGTTTCAGAAGCGTAGAGATATGTCAGATCTATCTTTGCAATAATTACATTGTTTTAGTTTACTGTTCATAAATAGTAATTTCACTGAAAGAAGGATTCCATATGGGTATTATAGTCAAAGATGCAGTCAACTTAAAACTAGTTAGCTCATGTATGGGTAACTTGTAGTTACAGAAGTATGGAACTCATTGCATACTAACTACCTGAACATATACCCAGCTTCTCCAGGGGGGTTTGCAGTCAATATTGAGTGTTGGATGCTTTGACTATATTATTATCAGTAGCTAAGTTCATATAGCTTAAAGCTAGCTTCATGGCAATGCAAGCAGCAGTCACATGCTGATTGCAGTGTAGGCATACCATAAGGCATGAAATCTTTTGCCACCATAATAAATTGTATTGAACAGCCTAGGCAGTTGGATGCATCATTGTATGAATAACTGAGGGCCCTGCAGGGTGACTCTTATAACAAATAAGATGACATTGTTATTCTATTATTTATGATATATGATAAAATAATCTCAATTACTGTTAAACTCATTACTGGCATTTTGCTGTCTTTAGATAATGGTGACTTATTCAGAGCAATTTTTATTGAACAGTGTGAAGCTTTCAATATAGTTGATCATGTTTCATTGGTAAAAATGACACGTGCAGGGCTTTCCTTGTTCAGTTATGTCATGCCTAAGTGATAATTTGTCAAATGACAGTCAAGGAAAGGTTTGTAAAGAGGTGCAATAGGAAATGGTGTTCATCTCTGCTCTGTTCATGTTTTGGTCACTAATTTTGTACTGTTTATTATTATGGTGATAATTATAACACAGAACATTTGCAAACCTTTGGGATCTTTTTGCTGAATTTTTGCTAATTGCAGATTTCTAGAACACGTTTTGCTGAGGAAGCTGCAGGAAACAAGCTTCTCCAATCACTTCTGAGCTATTTCCTGTCAGAAATTCCTCAGACAGGACATGTCACAAGGCAGCACCATAGTGATAAGTCCCAGGTTAGGTCAGCGCACTTGCTTCTGAATTGGAAGCAGTATGTAGCCAGCGCACTTGCTTCTGAATTGGAAGCAGTATTTATTCATATTAGTACAGTGCCATAGATAGCCAAATAGGTTCTGCTTCTCACCAAAGACATTTGAAGAATGCTGAAGTTTACTCTGTGGATCAGCTTACCAGCCAAACCACACTTTTCTGGGTCCCTGTCACCCTCTCCCCACCTTGTACTTTGCTCTCTTTGGATAATGGATTATGCAGAGCAATTTTTATTGACTAACATGCCAAAATGTCAAAGCTGTCATCAGGGTATATTGGGTCTCACACAACTCTACATTAACATGGCTATACTGGTTCTGGTGCACTCATCACGTCCTGTGCTGTACAGACATATCCTTTAGTCCTCATGCAGTAAAACTTAAACAATTATCAACTTTAAGCCTAGGTAAAGTCTAATACCTTTCTATTTTCCTAAAAGTATAACTTACACTGAATGCAAGGTAGTTTATTCCATTGCCTATGTGGACAAACCCTTAACTATTATTGCGCGATTATCACTAATTTGTACAACTTTCCAATGGGTACATAATTTGCTGTAAAATGCTTTTTTCGGTCATCTCCAAAACCTTTGTGTTGGCTTTGATTTGCCAAAGAGCTTCTGTCAGAAAAAAAAATCCTGGTCTAGATTCAGTGAATAGGTTCCTCCTTCACCCAGTACCCTCGCGGTTAGGGCACGTGGTGAATATGGGAGACTCGCATTCAGTTTTCTTCTCTGAGCATTTGAACTTCTAGTTAACTCCATATTACTGTTTCTGTGTAGACAAGCTCAAGGGAAAATTATCTCAGCTGCTGTAGTGTTACAGTTGTTAGGAAATTATTACCTTTTAACCAAATTAAATAAAAAGGGATTAATTTAGCAAATCCAGGACCCAGTAACTAGTCTGAGGTTAGGCTGGCAGGCAGAAATGTCACCATGTGAAAGAGGAATACTGTTTCTATAAGGTATGAAATGACTGCAAAGCCACTTCACGGAGCACACTTTAGTCTCTATACACTGTTCTCTTGTATGGCCCATTCATACAGCTTCTTTGTCCTCCTTACACAACAGAACTGCTGTATTTTTACTGCCAAGGTGCCTTCTTCAGTTGCAGAGAAGTAGGCTGTACTTGTCTTCAGCGATCAGTTCTCACTTCACATGGAGCAGTAGGAAATGGGGCTTTTGTATCTGCAAGCTTTTAGCAAAATGGTTCTCTAAATTGGTCTGTCTTGTAAGTGCATTATCACATTTCCCATTGAGCCTGCTTTAGCTGTGCATGTTTCCCACTCATTCAACAAGACTCTACGCTACTCATTGCACCCCTTTTCTTTTAACTTTTGGGGAAGAAGGGGTTTCATGCATCTCTCCCAGCCAAAAATGGCCGTTCAGCAACCTTTGAGCCTGTTGTCTTAGCTTTAAAAAGCAGAATTTATTGGCTTGTTTTCTCCTTACTCTTTGGCATTGTCCATGTGCAGCTGGCTTCTGCAGATGTTTTCTGAGAGGAGTTGGTGACTTTTAAAACCTTGCAAATGTCGGCAATGTTACAAGTTCCTGTTACTCTGGGAGAGCTGCAGCACACAAAATACATCTTCCATCAGTGAATGCTGGCTCCCTTCC
>NW_005841966.1:1989813-1990094 GCF_000455745.1 Alligator sinensis | reverse complement strand
CATTTTTAATCTAATCCCCTACATTGTACAATAGTAAGAGAAAGAAGATCTGTACTTTTAATAAACAAATTAAGATATGTTACTATGGTCTGTATACTTGGGTTACTACGGACAGCATAGGATGGAAAATGCAAGGGAATATATCTGGTAATAGAATAAAAGAAAATTAAACATTGCTTTCTATTTCCTTTTTCTACTTTTCACGGTGAATTTAATATAACTTTTCATTTTCAGCGTGCTGGTTTTGCAGATGAATTTCTAATAACATACATTGTTTTTCC
>NW_005841966.1:1972125-1989803 GCF_000455745.1 Alligator sinensis | reverse complement strand
CTTTCCCTTCTCTTCCTTTTCTTTTCTCTTCCTGATGCTCTCATAATCACCATATTGTGAATAGATTGCTTCCACACAACAAAGTGGTGACACAACCCCTTTCTCTTTTGCTACGTTCTCCTGCAAATAGAAGCCTTCTCTTTACACAGCTTGTTTTAATGTGGTTTATTTTTCTGATCTTTTGAAGGAAAGGATGCAATGGAGAGAGAAATGCTGCTGAAAAAAATACTTCTGTGTGATCGTTATTCATTTGTTAGTGCCTGTCTGGGATACAGATAACAGATGCAAGGAACTTGGACATCTGCATAGGGAACCTGTATAGATTTTTGCTTTCTATGAAGTGAAAAGTAGTAGGCAGGGTTCAGCCCTTTAATTAAAATGCTCACTGCCTGGAGTTAGAACATCTTAAGGGTACTTTAGAAACTCAGACTCTTGAACAACTTAAGACCCCAATGAGCCACAGCAGCTGCTTTGTCAGGATGTTGCTGGGTAATGACAGGTCATGCACACGATTAGTTCACGAACATTGGAGCCAAATGCCTATTGCAAGTGTGGCCATTATAAAAGGCAATACCTAAAACCAGTCATTTTCCTGACCTCTTGGGGACTGATATCTTGGGCATAAATTACATAGAAAAACTAAGGAAACAAGCAATATTTCAAAGAGAATGTCAAATGCTGCCTTTCTGCTAGTGCCATAAGAAAGAGTCAAGAGGGCCATTTATGAATGTGGACAGAGTATACCTGGGTCAAGAGGCCAGAGGTTTCAATTTCAAATGTAAGGAAGCCAAGCGTTTCTTCAAAGCAAATAGTCTTTGACACTCACCACACACAAAATATGTGCCATTTTGCTTATAGCTGGGTATATTTGTTTATTTTCCTGTTGTAGGTTTCATAGCATAATAGGAACCGCTGCATGCGTGTTTCTTCATGAAATTCCTATGCATCAAGCTTCAGTGAGGTTTTTCTTAGTTAAATATTTTTCATGAAAAAATGCATACATTTTTCATAGTGTAGAATGTGTAAGAAACCACTGGAAACAAATAATAAATCTTTAGGAAAGGGAAGACAAACGTCTGCTTTACATTACAGTTCTGGGGAGTTGGTCTTAATAGGACTGCTGCAGGATTACTGTCTTAATAGTATAAATTATATTAAAAAGGCTGTGAAGTTGCCATTATGTGGATAAGTCTGCCAGGAATAGCTATGTTAGCTTTTCCTGAGCTATTACATACAAGAGCTACTTGATTTGGATTTTATCATTTGTAGAAGGGATATTTCAAATTGCTTTCCCTTCTGCTAGAAACATAGATTTTAAGAGGGTGCTTACAACTAGTCTAGGATTTGATATGACAGATATTTATATTTAATGCAGAGCAAAACACAAAATACACTTAACCTTTATTCAGTTTGCATTGTAAATGTATTCTACTTTCTTTCAACCAAAGTGAATTATATTAATAACTTGTTATTGTTAAAATGTCAAGAGTATTTTCTTTCCCTTTGAATTATCATTTTTGTGTTCAGGGTATTGGGTTTTGCTTATCACTCCTGACATGGAAAGGGAGAAATGTAATCTTAAGTGAAATGTTCAGACTTTTCCTGAATAGGTAGGTTATTTCTTTTAGATTAGCTGAAGTAATAGTTACTGAGCTGACATATGGAATGTGGAAGGAGACAGGAACCAGACATTGTACTGAAACTGAAACTCTCTCTCATTTAAAGATACAGAGTCTCCGGGACTAATAGACTGATGTGCACAACATGTCAGGTAGTACCATTTATGACATGCCTTTTAATTTTCAGTAAGCAGATTTCAAGTGTATTTTGCTGGGATAATAATAAATATATAAAACCAAGGTTGAAATCTATTTGTTTAGCAATAAAATCTGAGATTTGCTTACCTTTTAATATTTTCCCCCTATTTTAAGTGAATTTAATTCAATACAGTATCCTTTCATTAACCAGAGAGATGGTAAGTAGTTTCCAATTCTCTCTGCTTTGGAAGCAGGCATTCTGCTTCTTAAGAGAGATTTAACTTGTTAGAAGTATAATAATTAACACCATTCTGGAAACTGAGGGTTGTGAGCCAGCATCTTTTATAGTTTGGAATGACAATTCTTGATCTTTTTTATTTCCATTTAACATTTCACATTTCTTCATAGCCCCCCAAAACAAATAAAAATGTAAAAAACCTGAAGCATCTTTTTAGTACACTGTTCACAGAAATACAGCAGGCAATCTTGCTTATGGTTTTGCTCCAGCAAACCAAATCAAATTCAAATTGATGTCTTCATCACAAAGTCTATTTGGATCTAAGATGGATGAAATGTTCTACTTTAATTAGAGCCATTCCTTCCAGCTCCATAAATAAAAGTACTGCTTTATATTCCATGAGCAGGGAAAGTCTGGTTACAAGGTTGGCAGCAGCAACAAAGCTTTCCTTATTGTTATGAAGCAAAAATGCTCAGTTGGCTCAAATCAAGTGTGTGTGTGTGTGTGTGCGCTTGCACATGTGTGAATCCTGTCCTCATTTTCAAATTAACTACTGCCTTCTTCTAGTAGCTATTAAGGATTCACATAGTTAGTAAAAAAAAATCAAGCAACAACATTCAGTGTCACAGGATGCTTTCAATACCTTGCATTGCTTTAAAAAAAATAATACAAAAATGTTGTTGAGCTTCAGTATTGGAGACAACAGTAATTCTTTTCACCAGCTAAATTTCTTCCCCTTTTGATGGAAGCAAGGATTATAGGACCTGAATCTTTGGTGGCATCATTGGTTTTCACAAGGTAGAGTTCCTTCCCAAAAGTGTTATTCAATATTTATTCAATATTCAATATTTCATATCCACGCTACTTTTCTCAGTTTCCATTCTGGGGAAGCATTTGTATTGTGCACAGTCCCAGATACAGCTTTTCTGATGCTCATAAATTACAGTGAATTTCTTAAACTAAACATATGGGATGAATGCATACTGCAACACAGATATTGTTTTAAATTCTTGTCTGTTTTGAAAGCACTGCTGTTCAGTGGAAAGAACTCAGAACATTTTGGACAGTTTCATATTTGCTAGATATGGAAGCAGCATTGAGCTGTATCTTGCTAGTTCTTAAATTATATAGAAGAAGCTAGTTATTCTTCACTGCAGTGAGGCTGGAAGATGAAGCATATGGAAAGAGCAGCTAGTTCCATCATGTTGTCCTGTAATTGTAAAGCTGCCCACACTACCTTCCCTTAGTTATGAGCTAATTCAACTTGACAAATTATTTTTGTTCTTCCTTTTTCCTTAGCAGTCTTCCACATTAACAGGTCAAGGGTTTATTAAGAATATATTTATTTGAATTACTGCTGTATTTAACCTCTATTTATAAACTTAAACTTTGTAATGCAGGATTTTTTTCCTAATAACAAATGTGTTCATTAATAAACAGAGCAAAGCCAGTACTTTTTCCATGTTATAAAATATAGAGTATTTACTGGACTTTTAACAAGGAGTTGAGATTGAAAGTGTTGAATTCCTAGGGACTTTATTTTAGATGAACGTGATTTCATCTATCAGCCTTTTACAAGGCAACCTCTATTTTTAGGTCAGTTAAAAAAACAAACAAACCCTACAATAGCATCCTTGATAATCAGAACTATGTTTCCTCTCTGACCTACACCAAAAAGATCTTTATTAGGAATTGAAGTTGGGGGGGAAAAACATCTCTCATGTGTTTTGTTTAACAAAATGTTCTTATTTTTGAGTTTGTATGTTCAGTTATGGAACCAGCTCTTGCCTAAGACTTTGCCAGCTGAATGTTTGTGAAGAGTCAAGGAGATGTTTTAATTTAATAAAGTTGCCTAAGTGCAGATGATGGGGGAGACGTATGAAAGCTCAGTGGATTAAGTGTAAGGCTAGGAGCCAGGATGCCTTAAGTTCTATTCCACTCTGTGTCACTGAATGACCTCAGTCATTTTTTTGCTCTGGCAGAGCACTTGGCAAACATCATTTAGTTAAGTCTTGTATAACTGGATCCCTTCACGGTAAAAAAAGACAAACACAACCCCTGCCCCCCCCCCCAATATTTCAGTTTTTAGTAACTGAAACAGTCACAGAGGTAATGCTTTTTCATAAAGCAAATTCAGAGACAGGATGGGATCCCAGGTACTTGCCTCTTACTCCTGTGCATAATCCAATAAGTAATTTTGCAAAGCAAGCCAATTAACTTTCTGATGCTCTGCTTTCTAACCTTGATCTGTAAAATGGGAGTAACAATACTCACCTATTTGTATCTGTAGACAACTTAAATCCTGTCCTCTTAGACATTATTCGCCTACTGGTCATTGGTCCATTTTCAAGATTCAGAAGCTTCTATTTCTCTTAGATGCAAAGAGATAAACTAATGCAGGAGGTTAGCTTTAAAGGGAGGTGTTTTAGTCAGCATGTGTAACATGGGTTAAGTACAGATTTTCAAAAAGCCCCTGGCAGAAAGTGCTCCAACTATTATTGCACTTCACTTGAAGTGCTGTAAGTTAGAGCATGTTTCAACTAAACAGATGTGTGATGTTTGGGGGTGAGGGTGGGGGGGAGGGAGGCTCAGTGCCTGGCTGCCTGCACTGGCCAAGTTCAGAAGGTATGGGGGGTGCTCCTGAATACCTCCCAGGAGGCTGCTGGAGTAGCCCCTCCAGCTCCACCCCCTCCAGTTGGGGACTTTGCAGGGACCTTGCACTGTGACTGTTGACTGTAGGGAGCCATAGCAGGGGAAGGAGTCCCCCTGCCTGAGCCGCAGTGCACTGTAGGGCTGGGGTGGTTGCAGGGACAGAAACCCCAGTCTATCTCTCCACCCCCCAGCCAGGCTGTGGCTCTCAGCTGGCTGGGATCAGAGGCTGTCACTGACTTGGATCAGTGACAGCCAAGGGGACAGGGCTGTCTTGGTGTAGGCAGAGCAGATGAGGCAAGCACACTGCCCTGTGCAGGGCCAAGGGTGCAGGTAAATGCGACCTAGCTTACTGCTCAATAGATGAGGCACAGGCATTCTAAAAAATGCTCTAACCTAAGCACTTTCCTTTGATAAAACACCCATCAAGAGTTAACTTAGAGCATGATCTGCTATTTTTAAAGTACTTTAAGTCTCATGAATGTCTGTTCTGTTAGCGCTTTAAAGCACTTTCTGCATGCTTAATGCACATTGAGTATGCGATCTGTACCTAGCTGTGAGTACCATGGCAGAAGACTTGGAAAGGGCTTGCTAGCCAAAGCGTGCCTAGTTTAAATAATCCTATTGCCTTTATAGGGAGTTGATCCAGGTTCTAAGAAACAGTCAAAGATAAATGTCATTAAGCCTAGTCATCAGAAAGACCAAGGGTCACTCATTAGCTGTGTATAAGTTAGTTATTTTTCTGAAGTAATATTTGCCTTCTGCATTGTAATGTGTGGTTTGTTTTTCATTTATACTTCAGCCAATGTATATTACTACTGCATTCCTAAGGCCATTACTTAGGCCATTCCTAGGGCCATTACTTAGTATGTGATGTGGCTTGGGCCATTCCTAAAACCATTACTAAGTATGTGGCTTTCAGAAGGCGCCACTTCTTTCTGCTCCCAATTTTTCAAAATTCTCAAGTGTAACCAGTAGCAAAATGAACAATGGGCCACTGGGACACCAACTGGCTTTGCTTCAGTTGTTGTCCCTGCTGCTGCTACTGTTCAGGGTACAACAGTTATGCCTCTGAGTGTAACTGTTTGGGAGGGGTGGGTTTTCATGTGTTTATATATTACTACAAGGAGGAGAAAAATCACAAGAAATAGCAACCAACCTGACATGAGGTTTCATTCAACCATTCCCTTGGCTGAAGAGACCCAGGCTTAGCTGATGTCCAGTGTAAAATACAGCTGGCTATTACTCACTGATAAGCAGGGAGATTTTTTTTACAGCAGGGAATTTTCTATTTCTGAAGTTGAATCAAAATGTGGAGGCTGGGAGGCAATAAAAGTGGTTTTCATTCACTGGTACACTTCCTACCATTCTCAGAGTGCAATGTCATGTAGTTCTGTCCCTCTTTCTCAACATGGTGGGCTGGCTGCCTGCATCAAAGGCATGGAGCTGGGGGGTTGGATCTGTTCCAGCAGCTCTATACAGCGTGAGGTAAAAAGGGAAAATACCATCCCATCTGTGGATCTGTGTTCATGTCCAAACACCTATTTTTTTTTTCCCCTCTCTGTATCTTGGTGATTAACGTTTTTAAATGCATTTTCTTTTGCTGTGCATCCTGACATTTTTACATGTCATCTATTCTTAATAAGTTTTGATATAGCGAATTATCTTTTATACAAGTTGTTTTCCTTTGTATTTTCTAGAGTCTGCTGTTCTCTCTATTTTCCACTAAATTATTATTTTCTCTGTATTACTTTACATGTTGTAATTGCTTTGTTATCTATAAAAGAAAGGTAGTTTCAGTTTACTCCTTTCATCACTGACAGAGTCTTGGTGAATGAATTGTAGCTCTCCTCATTACCATAGCTTTGTTCTGCTCAGTTTTAATGATAATTGCCCTTGTCATTTTCTTGTAACATTAGCTGCAAAATCAGTGGTTAAAAACAGAATGAGTAAAAGGGAGGGAGAGAGAAAGAGAGAGAGGGTAAGGAAGGGAGGGAGATTAATTAAGTAGAATATTTTGCAAAATGGGTTGATAAAGAAATGTTTGTATTTCATATCATTAAATAACTGAGTCAGAATTCAGTAAGTAAACATGGCAATACAAGCCAAGGATAGGCTAATCTGTTTTGTTATAATAGATGTAGCAGGCACATGACCATGACAAATTCTGTTACTTGATCCAATACAATTTTGCCCGGATAAAGAAAAATGAAAGTTTTCCAATGCATTTCTTCCTCTTCCTCCTCCTACTCCTGTTTTGTCTTCAAAATGATACATCTTTACCTCCACTGTATTTTCATGCACAAATAAAGAATGAGGGATAACTAGGTTGATAGTAGCCATGCTGAAGAGCATCTGCATGTTATGTTGGGTTCCAAACTCAACATGAATCAGCAGCGTGTACTACTACTGTAAAAAACAATGTAATTTTGAGTTGCATTAATGGAAGTATTGTGTCCAAAAAGCAGGAGGCAATAGTGCCACTTTACTCAACACTGGTTAGGCCTCAGCTAGACTATTGGGCACCACATCTTAAGAAGGTTGTAGAGAAACTGGAGAAAAATCCAGAGGTTTTTGATATAGACAATTAAAAATAACCTCTCAAAAAACAATGATTTGAAGGAACAAAGTATTTTTAATTTACAGAAAAGGCAATTAAAGCAGAATATAAAGAAGATGGAGGAAAATGGTTTTCTAGATCAGTTGTGCTATTGTTGTGCGCCAAACTTCTGTACAGTTACAGGTTTAGATTAACTTGCATTCACTTAGACCAGTCTAAGTGTAATGTCTCTGTGGCTAAGTACAGACAATCAAAAAGCCTGAGGCTGAATTGATTCAGTCTTTGCAGGTTAGTCTAAACTGCAGAGATTAAGCTGAGAAACAACTGGACACACATTCACTTGATTCAGGAATTGCAGCCACATACCTGCAGTGGCTCAGGCCAGAAGCTGGGGGTAGTAAAGCATGCCTCTCTGGCACATAGCTAGCATGGCCTGTGTTCACTTCCTCTTCCTGCTACCCCCCAAGGTCTCTGGGATTTGCAGTCCAGACTTATAGCAACAGGACTCTGCAGGGTTGCTTATTACTACCTCTTCCTGTTTCTAGTTGTCTCTGGGATTTGTTGTTCATAGTTGCAGCCAGCAGTAAGTTTTTAGCAGGGCAGGGCAGCTCTGTTCTTGGGGAAGGGAAGTTTAACCCCTCTCTCTGGCCCCAGACCCCTGCCAGGGTTTGCCTGGGGGGGGGGGGGGGGGCAAGAGGGCAGTCCCTGCCTCCCCTCCCTTCCCCTCCTCCTCCCGGTTTCCTTCCCTCCTTCTCTGCTGGAGGAGACAGCCCAGCCCAAGGCTGGAAAGCATGCTGGGGATCTGTGATTTAACTTGAACCAGGAAGGGGTCTGAGACAGAAGTTTCATAAACTGGTTTGACCCAAATCAGTTAAGTCTGATACTTAACCAGGTTTATCTAAAACCAGTTATGATAAATCTGATATTCAACCAAGTTTATCTTTAACCAGTTTTAACCATTTTGAAACTGGTTTATGTGCATTGAACTTCTATTTTGTTACAGGTTTAAACCAATTTCTGATCACTTAAACAGGGTTATGTGTAACATCTGTCCCTAGCCTAGATGTCCTATGAGGCTAAGAGAGCCTCGGAGGAATAGCTAAGCATAATCTCAGTATTGTATTGTATTTTTTTGATGACTGCAGGTTAAAAAAGAAGTCTTTTATTATATATTAATTCATGTGATATTCCAATATGTGAACGATTGTTAGTCGGGTAAGACTACAAGGGCAGACTTTCAACTGGTGTAATTGTCTTAAGTTGGTATCAGTTGACTACTTATTCCACTTGGGGAACTGTTTCATAGTCTCTAAACTCTGTATAGTTCTTTTTATGTATTTACTTTCACACTTTCACTCTGGTTTTGTTGAGGGTAGAAAAAAGGTGTTGTTTGTTAATTTTGTATTCATTTTCATTAATAGTTTATTATTTCTAATAATACATTATTTCACCATTATCCATTTTCTGACTTCCCTTTATTTGGTGATTGTGCTGTATTCTGACTTACAGCTGGCTTTTTCCAAACTTGACTACTTTTAGTAGTTTGGGGAACAAAGTAGTTTTCACATTTGGTTTTCTCATTGCTTTTAGATGTTCATGTTTTCTTCTCTCAGCATTTCAGCTTTATGAATAATATTTTCAGCTTTTTAACTGAAAACCTTTTTTTTCATATTTTGCCTTTATACTTCTGTATTTAGAGTTACTGTGGTATTTTTCTGTTGGTATTTGCACGAAACATCCAAACAATTCTCATGAGCCCTTTAAAGATTTCTAAAGTATTAGTCAGAGTCAGGAACTCTTTAGTTTTTGAGATTTAAATGTGAAGCAACTCAGGCAAACATCAGCCGTCAAACAACTGAACTAAAAGGACTTGGCCACAGAAAAAGGAATTTTTTAAAATGTTTTTCAAGGGTTTTTGAACTATTGCAGCTGAATATTGGAACTCCAAAACTCATACAGCACTCTTGTTCTATTAGTTATAGAACTAACACTTGTTAACATAGAAGAGAAAGCTATTATCGGAGAACACAATAAAAAATAATAAGTATCAGCTAAAAACTGTTGTCTGTCTGAATTCGTCTTAATCTTACGGATAAATAAATATTCTATGGGAAAGCAGGGCATAACTTTAACTAAATGTCCAGGACAGGAGACGTTGCTTCATTATGTTACTGTGGGCTGGTGGGGAGGGGGGTGGTGCAGCCACACACTTTTCAGACTGAGTTCCTGGCTTCCCATGCTCTCAGAAACTCTGGTTGGGCTCTGCTCTTTAGCACCCACTCTCAATTCCTTTCTGTGCTCTGTGAGTCTGTTCTCAAACCCCTTCATAGCAGGTCTCTCTGGGTCTAGCAATTCTTTCTCAACTCTGACAATACTTTTTCCAGCTGATCTCTCTTTCTAGCAGTTCTCTGGAATACCACACTTCCTCTGGATCTTACTTAACTTCTAGCTTTCCTTTCCTTTAACAGATCTTAACTATATTCTTTCTGGGCTACAGGCTTCACAATCCGTTCTCATCAGTGGTTCCTTCTTGCCTTGCTCCCTGCAAACGAATCCATCCAGCAAATCTTGGTCTCTCTTTCTTTTGTACAGCTGCACAATCTGTGCTGACCTTGCTTTCTACAAACCAAAAACAATCTCTGTCTCTCTGCTTCACAGATGCACAGTCCAACAAGCTCTGTTTCAGGACCGAGAAAGCTCCCTCTGAAAGATTGTGGGCAATGAATTACACACTGCACACAATCCCTGCAGGAAAACTCTTCCTACCTCAAAAAGAAACCTCCTAAACTATGATTTTGTAGAGAGAAAAAAACAAAACATGCCTCTGATAAGCTCATTTCTCTTCCCTTGCCCGGAGTAACTTCTGGAAACTGATCTCTGTTCACACAGCTGTACCCTGATGTTTCCCAAAACAAGCTGTTACACTCTCTCTTATCTAGGTTCTTCACTGTTCCTGGACAGGTGGGAGAACCAAGTTTTCTCCCGCTCTTTCCAATCACAAATTCTATGCCACTGCCTGAGCAGATGTCCAGTAACATACCCTGTCTCTTTCTGTGTCCTCTGTTGCCTCTATTATCCAGGGCACACAGGATCCCAGAGTATCTGCCTTACATTCCTCTAACTATCTCTGATCTCTCCAAAGCTGGACTGCCTGGATAACAGTCTGCTTTGCCATAACCTGCACCTCTAACCTTCAGCTTACAAACTACACAGAAAACACACAAAACTGCTCTTGTCCTCTCTCCACAAAAGACTGTAACTATTCCCAAGGACCTTAGAGTCAAAGGACCCTGACCATTCACACAGCCTCTCTCTCCAGCAGAGAGATGACTTTCTCTGCTCTTTAGCTTCCTACTGCAAACACAACAGGAGGTTCTTACTTAATCCCACAGCATGCAACTGTGTCCACTACTGTGCCTGACTTAGACAAAGAAAGTCTCCTGGTCAGCAGTAACAAACAACATCTCCTGCACAACACTTACAACCCCAGTCACAATTATCATACATCTCTACCTTACTACAAATCTTAGCTAACCCCTCTAGAAAGGGTCACTCCATAGAAAACACACATTTAGTTAAAGTTATGCCCTGCTTTCCCATAGAATATTTATTTATCCATAAGATTAAGATGAATTCAGACAGACAACAGTTTTTAGCTGATCCTTATTATTTTTTATTGTGTTCTCCAACAAATGCCCTGATCAGTCAGGTTACTGCCCTTGTCCCAGTGGAGTCACCATTTGTTGGCACTGGATCTGGACCCAGCCCCTATACCTTTGATCTGGATGAGCACAACCCTCAGACTGACCCTACCACCTGCCAGTTGATAATAGGCAAGTTTATTGATACAGAGTGATAACAAAGAAACAACAACACAAACAATCAATTCTATATCTACCAGTCATGGGGACCCTTCCCAGGGGACAGGGACAGGGATGGGGACCCCTTTTGGGGAGGTCTGGAAAGAACAGGGAGGGATGAGAAAGAACAGGCAGGGATGGGAGGACCGGGACAAAGAGGGGGACGAGAAGGAGCAGGGAGGGACCCTTTGTTAATCCCAAGTCTCTGCTTTTGTATCCTCTTTCCCCTTTGATGACTCCTGATGAGTCTTCATCCATGGTTATCTCTGGTTGATTGTCTCTCTGTGGTCACACACCCACGTAGCCTTCCGGGCCTTCTCCTAATTTGGTTTGTTCCCCCAGAACCGGGACTCGGGCCCCACTCTTTTCTGGGGCCTTGTAGCTGGTGTCACTTATCTCATGTTATGGGACAGTATGGGGGGGGGGCGGAAATTCCAATAAATTGTTTTTTATAGATCATTTGGAGTTTTTAAACCTAGTTTTCAGTTTGTTGTTTTGGGAAAAAATTCACAAAGTTTGTTTTGGTCTTAAAATAGGCATTCAATATAAAGGAAGGGGTCAGAGGAGAAAAAAAGAGAATGAGACTCAGGATGGGTTAAGTTAGGTAGGGTCATGAAAGAGAATGAGGAGATTTGAGTTGCAAAAGCAAATCAGTGAATCTGTTTAATGATAAGAAGGAGGAGTCAGCATTAAGCAAGCTAGGTTGCTCTTGCAGCTGTGGTTTAGTTTGGGCTGTGTGAATAATTGATTATTTTGGTTTAACCACCAAACTGAAAAACAAAACCAAAAGTATTTAGAATGATGGAAAATAAAACAAAATAATAATACCCCTCCTCTACTTTTTTCTCTGGAACAAGTTTCATTTGGGTTAAACAAAATGTCTCGTGCATGGACACTTTCTATTAAGGCAGAAGGAATGAAGGACTGGGTTCTCAAAACTGGTAGTGAAGCCCACTCTCCCCAATAGCACAGTGGTTAGAGCATTGTCACTGGATGTGTGAAACTCAATTTTACATCCTTTCTCCACACCTCTAACCTTCCACAAGCCTGCCATATTTGCAAGGCTGTAGGCTTTTCATGCTTTCTGTTGGTCATGTTCCACTGTGCATGAAATAATTAAATATTTATTGAGCCACAGAATGATGAAGGTGAAGTTGCACTAAAGGGCTGGTGAGCTGGGGCACGACTAGGAGATGGGACACCTGGGATCTATCCCTGGTGTGACTAATGGGAAGGGCTGGGAACAATGATTCCTGGGATGCTGGAGGATTGAAAATTGATGGTTTTATCTCTGTGGAGCAGATTGAAGTTTCTCTAACAGCTCAGAGTTAACCCTCACCTGAAGTGGCATAATTTTGAGCCACTCAGAGGGCATGTAACATGAGTTAATGGGCTTTAATGTGCAGACACTTGCATTTTAAGCATCCTGAATATGGTCAAATTGTAATGTGAAACTTCACCCTGACAGTGATTCTCCAACTCTACAGCTAAGGGGTCTTCTCTACTGTCATCTGCAAACTTGCTGAGTGCTTCTATAGGGCTATGTGAAGCTTCAGTAATCTATTTGATTTGGAGGAGATTCGGCCCGATTTGGCAGCTGAGTCTCTGAATCTGAATTCAGAATCTGAATTGAATTGGGAGATGCGTTAAAAGGTCCAAATTGAATCAGAAGCCTCTGAATTGATTCAGAGAGATTCTGAGATGTGGAGAGCTTGCAGCAGGTTCCAACGGGGTTCCAGGTTTTGACTTCTCGATGCTGGACATAGCTGCCTCCAGCTGGTAAGTCTGTTGAGTGCAGCCTGGCAGTGGGGGCTAACTTCCCGGACTGCAGCCTGGCCCAGCCCGCCCTGTGCAGATTCGGGGGAAAACGTCCATTTCCATGCCCTCCTGGACTGTTGGCGAGAGCTGCTGGAGGAGCCACCAGAAAAGCAGCTCCCGGACTGGTGGTGCACGGCGGTGTGGAGTGGCAGGAGCCCCCCTCTCCAAGTCCTGCATGCCCCTGCCCTGGCTGGGCAGCTTGTCCCAGCCCCAATCCCTCCCTTCCTGTGGGGGCATTGATCTGCCCCCCCCATGCTCCTTCCCTCCCCCTCCGCCCACCACAACAGACTTACCAGCTGGAGTCAGCTGTGTCCAGTGTCATCAAGGACTGTCTGTACAGTCTATGGCTGAATCTCTGAATCGGTGCCAAATCTCTGAATCTGAACTGGCTGAATCGAATCAGCAAATTGAATCCCTGTCCCTCTGAATCGGCCAAATCTGAAACAAATACTTGCTGCTTCTTATAGGCCTAGTCTTCTGCTCCCCAAAGAGTGCAAGTTCAACTGTACTCTGGCTGAGCAAAAACAGAGAGGGGGACTGAGGTGTCTTGAGTGAGGGAGGGTGAAAATTATTTGCCAAAAATTGTCCCCCTCTAGCTTTGAATTGATTATGCAGGGGAGCAGGAGGCAGAAAGGAGGGAGATATTTTATTTGTTGACATGATAATCCAAGGCATGGATAACAGTTTCACTAATTAAATAGATATGAATGGATGAATTGTAGAGACCATTGAGCAGAACTTGCACTTGGGAGCTACTCAAAACCAAGCCAGAAACATGTAATATTTTAGTACTAGTTGAGAGAATGCTCACCCTGTATGCATGTGAATCTGGATATGAAAGATGTTTTCATTTCAGTAAATAGATTGAAAGCCCTGCTATATTTTTATGCTTGCTATGGGTACTATGTATGGGATCAGGAAACTTAAGACACGTTCCTCAGCTCATATGCAGCAGTAGATCATGCAATGTTTAGCCAAAAAGACCCAGAAGGAGGCAGGCACATACTTTGCACATGGAAAATTTTGCAAGTGAAGTGTTATTTCCATTTGCTGTTTAAAGCTTCAAGGCTTCTGCAGGTCTATTTTCCAGTCTTCATGTCCACTTCTGAGCATTCCAGTAATATAACTATGATGGGGAGACTGGAGCAGCTGCCCTGGATGGCAATTTTGTGGGGTGCAGAATGGAAAAGTATTTGTTGCCGTCCTGTTCCCTCTTCCCCTGTCATGTCCTGCTGCTCCAGGCTGTTTTGTTATGCCTTTGGCTATGCAGCCAAGTTGGTTTGTAAAGATTTGCAGGTTTTTCAAAAGATGGGAAGCAGGAACTGAAGGAGAAAAGCTCAAATAATCATGAGACCATTTTCTAAAGAAGCAGTCAAGGAAGAACATGCATCACTGCTGAGGAGCTTGGAAGAAAACTGATTACGCAGATTCGCCCTCTACTTCCAGGTACATCCACTAGACAGAGGCAGTGCAATCTGCTCTTCATGTAAGTAAATGTCAGAGGAAAAAAAAAGAGTACCCAGTATGCCCCTGGAACATCTACTGTGCAAAACTACTTAGAAAAATAACCATGGAATGACAGGAAAGAAATATCTCTGTAATTAATAGTACCCCAGGACAGCTGGTGAAAGGTAGAGAGTTCATGAAAGGAACCCCTGACAACAGGTATCGTAGGGCGGATGGTGTGGGGCACTAGTTCTTTATTCGTCTTTCCTGCCTTTTTTCACCCTTTCTCTTTTCCTCATAAACTCAAAGATTCAATTTGATGTATTAACCACAGACTGATGATAGATCTTACCATTAGCTAAAAAAAAAAGGTCATGCTTTCACCATGTGTTGAAATATTGGCTACTGTCTACTTCTATTTGTTTTTTTCAGTTTAATGACTATATTTGAGAGTGCCTATAGTACACATGTTCTGGGAGGCTGCTCCTATGTGCTGTAAGTAGTGTCAGAGCAGACTTGATTAATCAAATCTGTTGGAGTGTGCTAATTAGTGTGCTCCAGCCAGCCTCCATGTCTTGTGTATCAGGGTGCCCACACTTCAAAATGGTGGTGGAGATGCTTTAACTAAAGCTCATTTGACGAGGTTTAGTTCAAGTGCCCCCACAGCTATTTTGAAATGTGAGGACATTTCATTTTGAAATGTGAGGACTGATATGAGACACTGCAATCACTTTAATTAGAGCAGCTCAGTCTCAGAACAGCAGAGACTTCCTATGCCTGAAGAAGGGTGATTGCACCCAAAAGCTTGCAAAGAACATTTTTCCAGCTACTCGGTCTCATAAAAGATATCACATCTTCCCCTCCCTGCCTGCCTGTGTCCTTAAACCAACATAGCTACAACCAAAAACCCAGTTTCATGAGCTACATAGCTTATTAGAATCAGTATAAGATGTTGTTGTGCTTGCTACTGTTTCTGGTAGTTCACTGCTGTGTTGGGGTGGGATTTATACTTTGGAAAATAAGAGGGAAAGCAGCACTATTAAAAAGTACAAAAGCTATTTTTGAACATTTCCATGGAAAGGTAGTAGAATACCTTAACTTTTGTATCTATATTATTTTATTGAGAAATAATTATCTCCGCAAATTGAATGCTTTGGTCCACTGAAGTGGTTATCAGTGCTGGAGAAATTGTTTCCATTTTATAGAGGAATCGCATATTATTTCAGAAGGTTAAAGTAATTAATTCTAAGTTGCTTTCGAATGATCCCACTTGGAGGATTGCCCAAATACAAGCATAGATATGCTTACTGAAATGGGAAAATGGAAGATAGGTGTGCATACTGCACGTTTTATGAAGGATTTACAATAATATTATAGGTGACCATTTGGGAGTAATCACGAGATTCACTAAGGCAGACATGGACATTAATAAAAGAAACTTAAAACATCTCCCACCTATGTAAATCAGTGGTTTTACACATCAGCTTCAGTTACTTATCTGTGTTGTATTCAGTTAACCCTTCCAGAAAGGAGGGAAAATTATGTCCCTGATTAGATTCCCAATATTATCCTTTTAAAAAATGATCCGCAGCTGCTGCTGATGCCCCTGTCATCTAAATAGACTAGGGGTTTTGAGTTGAAAACTTGGGTTAGGAGGTATGGGTTGAGAAAGGGGACCACTCCTGTGTTGGGGGCATGGGTGAGGGGGACATCTTTGAGGGGGCATGGATGGAGGAGGTATGCTTAAATACTTTGTTGCAGTATAGAGGGTTTACTTTATGTGGAATCTCTGTGGCAGAACTGGAAGGCTCTACTCTGGGCTGACCCTCTCTGGTATGAGCACCACAGCAGTACACATATGAGCAAATTGCAGTGATATAACAGGGACATATCAGAGAGCAGCTGACTTGCAGAAACTATGTATGTGCCTGCTCTTATAGGAAAAACTTAAAGTGGAACTGAAGGCTAAGTGTCAATGGGTTGATCTTTACTTTGGTGGAAGTGTGGGTACACAGACAGTTACTACCTCAGCTCTTACATGCTCAGCCCCTGTTCTCTCTTAAGTTGCTATAATTTGTTTATTTGGCCATGCCCTATATTACTTTTTGCTGGAAGTTTTATCCTCATGAGTACTGACACAATTGATCTGGACTGGTTTGTGCTCAATTGCTACCTAGCTCTGTAATTGGAAGGTTAATTGGGATGGTATTCAGTACCCCAGCAACCAAGTATGTTTGCAGAAGTTACAAAGGCTAGGGACAGAAATTGCACATAAGCCAGTTTAAGTGATCACTGATCAGAAACTGGTTTAAACTTGCAATTAAACAAGTTTAAACCAGAACAGAAGCTTAGTGCACATAAACCAGTTTCAAGATGACTGAAACTGGTTTAAGATAAACCTGGTTGAATGTAGTATAAGAATTAACTGATTTTGGGCCAAACTGGTTTATGGAACTTCTGTCCCAGACCTCTTCCTGTTTCAAGTTAAATCACAGATCCTCAGCATCCCAGCATGCTTTCCAGCCTTGGGCTGGGCTGGACTGGACTGTGATGTTGGCTCCAGAGAGCAGGGCTGGCCCCAACCCTACCTGGAGGGCTGGCTGACAAGGGGTGGGGGTAGCAAACCTGGCTGGGACGCAGCTTGGTCTGTGGTGGGGGCTGCCCCCCTCCCCCCTGGCAAATCCTGGCTGGGGTCTGGGGGCAGGGAGGGGGGGTTAAACACCCTTTCCCACACTCAAACTTACTGCTGGCTGCAACTGTGAACTACAAATCCCAGAGGTATCTGGAAGCAGGAAGAGGAAGTGATGAGCAACCCTGCAAGGTCCTGCTGCTGTGACTGTGGACTGCAAATCTCAGAGACCTTGGGGGCAGCAGGAAGAGCAAGTGAACATACAGTCCATACTGGCTACATGCCAGAGAGCTGTGCTCTAGCACCCCCAGGCTTCTGGTCTGAGCCACTGCAGGCATGTGGCTGCGCTTTCTGAATCAAAGTTAAAAGTCTGTACAGTTGTTTTTCAGTTTAATCTCTGCACCTTAAAGTAACCTGGAAAGACTGAATTGATTCAGCCTCGGGCCTATTGACTATCTGTACTTAGCCAATGTGTGTTTTAATTCGTAGGAAGATGAGCAGACACAGTAATGCTAGACAGGTCATATGGGGGGCCTATACATGTGCTTTGATGGGTTCTAATTAGAACACTTAAGCATCGCCACAGCATCATGTGTATTAAGCTCCCAAGCGTTTAAAAATGGTTGCTGGGGTGCTTTGACTAAAGCTGATTAAATGAGCTTTAGCATTCTGTGGCCATTTTTATATGTGCAGGGGCTTAATACATGTGATGCTGCAACAT
>NW_005841966.1:1970402-1972115 GCF_000455745.1 Alligator sinensis | reverse complement strand
CGGTTCTCTGGGAACTGCTCTAATACAAAAAATAAAAAATCCCCTCCCCCCGCACCTGACTCCCGAACATGTGTATAGGCAGCCTAGATTTTTAAAAGTTTGATTCTATTCAAATGAGTATCCAAGAGTTTAGATGCTTCTATGCCCCTTTTTAGCCTGAAAACCAGGAGAGCAGGCTTTTACAGAAAATACTCAGTATTTCCTGGCATTGAGACTAGCTTTTCTTATAGCTCTTTTATACTTCTGTTTCAGTCCTAGCTTAGATCAGGTAGTGTGCTGGAATGGAAGAACATATAAGGTTTATAAACCTCAGAAAAAGTTTTTATTAGTTTAAATTTATACCTGATGTTTGAGGCTGTTACTGGAGCAAGTTTTAATTTGAGTGCAAAGGAACTGAACTTGAGTTACCTTTTGCATGGATATGATTCAGAGGGAAGTACGTTGGGGTCTGCTAAGGTCAGGCCAATTTCTAACTAGTAGAGACCATGCTGGCTATACTTAACATGACCACTTTTTCAAAACGGAAAGACCGGATGCATGCCTGCCACCCTTGCCCCCCCCCCCCACTCCCCAGCAAGAGCAGAGCTGAGTGGAGCCCATGTGGGAGGATGCTGGCCACCTGCTGTGGGCTTAGGGCTCCCTGCCCTGCTGTCCCCTCCCCGCTTCCCCCTGGGAGCCCCACACTGGCCATGACACCATGGCAAGGCACTCCTTGCCCATTCAGCAGTGGTGAGGGGCACAACTCCATGCTGATGCTGCCACTTCCCCCACTGCTGCTGGGTGGGCAGGGGGCACCTCACCATGGCAGAACAGCTGGCATTGGGGCCCCTGGGGGAAGGGCTGCAGGGTGGAGAGCCCCAAGCCTGCAGGGGGCAGCCTGAATCTGCCCCTGCCCCATGCACAAATCTGGAGGAGCACCTTTCCCCCATGCCCCCTTCCCTGGGATGTGCACAGCACTGGGGAGCCAGCCCCCAAATCCTGCTGCCTATTGGACAAGCTGCCCGTGGCTTCGTCTCACTCCCTGCTCTGGCCCCAGGCTCCATGCACTGGCCCTGCTGGGCAGTGCTCTCAGTCCCTGCTCCACTCCCCTCACCATGGGGGGGTCTCAATTTGCACCCCCTGCCTCCCTCCTCATAGACTTATTCCCAGCCATGTGCATATGTGTGCATGCACAGATGCATGTGGTGCCTCCTGCATCCTGCTTCCCCCAGCCCCAGGCAGCCCCTTGCAAGCTGGAACTCTGCCAGCCTGTAAGGGGGAATCTACAATTTCCTGCATTTTTCCACTGCAAACGGAAAAAGCCCAACTCCTTGCATGATAGTGGGACTCCAGAACAAATGATGTCCCAGAGTCATTCAGCCCAGGACTGGGACTTGGTGTTCACATTGTGGAACTGTCCCACCCAGTTAGGGATGGGTAGTCACGCTAGCTATGCTGGTTATATTAAGGAGCTGTGTAATTGCGTGCTTGCATCAAATGTGTTGTAAATCATGGCGACAGAATCTAGCTGAGCGCTGCCTTTGGGCTACAAGCGAGATTGCTGTTTGGGGACACAGCTGATAAATTCCTATATATCTTAAGCTTCTGGAATCTGAATAGACAGAAACCATTCTTGTTTTGAGGTCTTGCAGCAGTCTCCTGGGTTGTACATCCTCTCCCAAGAGCTAGGACTTGCAGCCCAACTTCTTGTCTCCAGAATGTGGCTCCTGAGAG
>NW_005841966.1:1954302-1970392 GCF_000455745.1 Alligator sinensis | reverse complement strand
TTCCCTTCCAGCCATACAATTAAAACACCTTTTACCAGAATATTGCCAAGTACATGAGTCTTCTGATTTCCAGCTTTAACTCTGCTGGAACCACTTAGAAACTGTAAGCAAACAGGTACAGCATTTCTGAAGGCACCTTTGGTTTTTACTTGAAAACAAACACAACCACACAAAGGAGTACAGTAGTACAGCTCTCTACATGGGCAAATGTACTCAACTTGTTTGACCCTAGTTTGGGCATCTTTATACTGTGCCATGTAGACAATACTATGTCCTGTCTGTTAAGAGTGAAAAAGTACGAGGAGTGAGACAAAACTAGCTCATCCAACTCTGGCTATCTAAAAGCACATTGTTGGTGAAGAACAGATGTATTAAATTAAATGCTTTTCACTTTCCTGAGTGTTTTGGAAAGTATCAGAAATCTTGTCAGCAAAGGGAATGAACACGGTCAGAGGCATTCATAATACAGTAGTTTCCATAGTGACAGCTATTACTTCATAATACCAATAAAAGTTTACAAGTTGTTCAGGAAAAAATCTCTCAAATGCAGTAGGTTGTAATCCAAATTATACCTGCTCAGGAGTTAGCCAGTATTCAAATTGTATGCATTCATGTATACTATACTGGAAATGGCCCCAGTATCTTATTCCTCTCCCTCCCCAACCTGCACTATAGAAAAAAGGAAACGCATTTAGTGATTTAGGATATTTGATTTCCTTATTTTTAGCTTTTTCTTTAATTAAAAAAAAAAAAGAAAAAGAAAAAAACCCCAATTCCTGGCTTAGTCAATGAGCACTTCTCCATTATGTTTCTTGAAACTACCCCCAGCACTTTCATTTATGTTACAGAATTCAGTCGTGTACTGTCAGGTAGTGGTATAGTTGCAGGAGAAAGGGTAAAGGTATGTTTTTCATAGTCCATAAATAAATGGGAACATAGAGAGGCCTGAGGAAGAAAATATTAACTCAAAACCTTGCAATTGAACATATTCCAGAAAAACTTCAAAATGAAGATGTGCCAGAATGTAATAATCAATAGATAAAATTAGCCATGTGTATGTGCATGTGTATATCTCTAAGTAAATCCTGTGTGCATATTTAATAAAACAATACTGTTTCTGAATATCTCTGTCAACAGCCCATTGAAGTGGTTGATATAATCTGGTACTTTAGGACTGTATTACAGGGTACCATACAATGAAATATCTTAACAGCTCACTACCAGCTTGAAAATGCTGCCTTAATGCATATATGTGTGAGTTTAACTGTGCAAGTTAGATTTGGCTTCTCTCTAGAGCCAAGTCTAAGCTAAATTTCAGATTCCTGAGTTTTGGTGAGTTCTAGTGCTACAACTTTGCTGTAATGCTTTGTCTGTGCTGTATTGGCTATGGACTGCATGCCTATGTGAAGGGTACTAAAGCAGCTGTAGCACAGCCTTTTCCGGTTTTTGTGAGATGTAGCTTCCTTTTTAGCAGTCATTTTCTAGGATTAATTTATTTTCATGTATTGTGGAGCATACAAATGTTATACAATGCTTCAGCCAACCCACATCTCTGTTTCTGTTGAGTTGTACAATAATTATGCAAAGTGCAGAAAATCTGTACCCAGAGATATGCAGCAATTTGTATCAGTGATCTATTTGGTGTAAAGGGGCTCACATTTGTTGCACAGCCTGCCCAGGCAAACAAAAATGAGTGGCTTTTCATTTGTAATGGAAATTAAGGACAATATAATTCAACTAGGAACTTCTGAAAGCACCCATTAAGTATCCCATAGATAGCTAGCAGGCTAGTGCTCTACAAATATCAATTTGGACAAATAAATATATGATGTAATCACCTGTACCAGTATTTTGCTTTTATTTTCTGGCTAGTGTCCCTGCTTGTACCCATATTATTTCCTCATTGTTATGATGTGAATTTCATTGTTTTGTAGCACCGTGGACTTTTTTTCTTGCCTTGGTGCCAAGTATTGACTTTACTGAGAAAGAAGAGTGGTCAAATAATAAATTAAGTGCCTGGCCATGTTATACTTCCAGCTTCCTCAACTCTAAGATTGATAAGTGGCACAGATGTAAATTTGGAAATACTTCCTTAAGTGAAATGATACTTGGAACTGTCAAATAAAATGAAAATAGGACCATATTTCATTGAAGGTTTTGATTACTTCTGTAAACACAAAACATATAAAAGAGTGACTATATGTCACCTTTAAGTCTTTATTCAACTGTTTAAGTTTGGGAGGGCAAATTACATTATACTATTGATTGCAATGGGTAGTTTAAAGATATGGGAATGGGCTGAGAATATAGGCTATTAAACAGCTGTCAAATGGGAGCCATGTTCATTCAGCAAATCTCCTTTTGTACGGAAAGTCAAACCTTTTAGAAATGCAACTCTGGGTCCTTGAAATTCAATTTCCAATATAGTAAGACTGTCTATAAATACCAATCATAGGTAATTTGGTTTTAGTTACAGATGTTTCCACAACTGAGAAGCATTTATAGCAAGAGAAATGCCTTTAACCAACCTAATTTAATTGAGGCTGTGTAGTATTGTGAACTGCAGGAGAACAGAGAAAACCCATCAATTCATGCTTGGCAAATGTTTCAGGAACTTTGCCTGCCCTTTTACTAATTTAAAAACACATTTCTTTCAATCAATTCATCAAAAGCCTTTCCAGGCAGGGATGGCTAAACCAAAGTTGGCTACAGTTTTGCAGAATCTGAGTTTGGTTTTGATTCTTCAAAACTGTCAGCAAGGTGATTCATATGTACGGCCCATTATGTCTGAATCTTTATGGATATGTGGATCAGCCCTTTTCTCATTTCTATTTTTAAGAAAGTGTTTTACAGCATGAAAGAAAAGAATGGAAAATTATGTGAAGGAAAAGTGGGTATTTTAAAATACCCATTGGCATGCTACAGAACAGATACTTTTCTACCCAGGGATTTCTGTAAATTGGGAAATTGAATGTTACATATGCTCGATAGCATATTTGTTAGTAGATGGTTCCAGTTACTTCAGAGCAGTGTCTTTAATTCTGTGCATCTCCCTGCTTTCTCCAATAATATTCTTGAGTATTATTTGGACAGTATTCTGGAATCTTGTGATTTTGTATTCATCATAGTCATCAAGTACTGATAATGGTAGACCAAATTTTACTTAACTGTACAAGTCCAGCACTCCATAAATACTGACCCCAAGTCCCTTCAGCCATCCTCTTGTGAGAGAGGGAACCGAATATGCTGTTTTCACTGCTCTTCTCCTATATTGAATGAGCACTACTGAAATGCTCTTTCCACAGTCCTTCTATAGAAATTATTGTGGAGAGGATCCCATTGGTAGCTCTTGTCCCTATTGACCTTCAAAGGGAAAACTATATTTAAGCTGTCGTGATTTCTACACTACACATCTGCCTCTCTGTTCTTCTTCAGAAATGCCTTACGAGATGAGGAAGGATTGGAATTTCCATATTTCCCATCTGATTTTAAGAAAATCGCTTAACTCCCTAAGTGTACAGTGTGGCAGGAAAACTATTTGGCTGGATCCAGATGTGCAAGCACATGCAGTTTGCTACCTGGAAAACCAAAACAAACAAACCAACAATGCGCCCCCCCTCCAACCCCCCCCCCCACTTCTCATGCAAGCAAATGTTAAGGTTAGGAAGGAATGTGGGCTTGAACTACTTAGGGAATACTCAAGCGAAGGGAAGAAGCATTTTGCATTTGAATGATATTTGTATCCAAGGCTTTAAATGTCATATGACTAAAGTTCCCATGGATTGATATCATATAAATTCTAATCAGTTTTCACTCGTCTCTTCTACACTGCATGACACAACTGGCAGCCTACTCAGGAGTGGGAGGAGAATAATGGAAGCTGATAGAGGTCAGC
Source organism: Alligator sinensis (assembly GCF_000455745.1). Classification (NCBI taxonomy): domain Eukaryota; kingdom Metazoa; phylum Chordata; order Crocodylia; family Alligatoridae; genus Alligator; species Alligator sinensis. Next base: position 1,966,497 of record NW_005841966.1, on the reverse strand, counting down.
ATGGATGTATGCTGCCTGAACTATCTGAAGAAATTGCTTGTCCAAGTGGATCAAGAAGTCTCTGTCACTGCCTCATTTTAATACTCACTAAGTTCACCCATAACATTAAAAAAAAATTACCAGTAGAAAAATAATAGTGGATATCAATGAGAAAAAGAGGCACTGAGTTTCTTTATTTCTCACTTCACTATAGGATGTTTGTTTTACCAGGTTATTGCATGATGAATCAAGAAATCTGTAAATAAGTGATTTACTTAACAGTTGTTGAATATGAAATATATTTGTGCTGAATGGATAAAGAAATTAAGCTCATATGGGGGAGGAGCAATCTTTTTACAGGAGTTGGGGAAAACTTTTAACAGGTGTTTGCTGCTATATTTTTATACTTAGTGAATGAATATCATACTTAATATGTATTCAGGCACCAGCATCAGGTCAGTAATTACAAACAGTTTAATTGCTAAATTTTACTACTTTTAGCATTTGTAAATTATCCAACTGTGTTTGTGAGCAGTTTCAAGGGAAAGCTATTTTGCACTACACAATGAGGAGGAGCTATGCTAAATACTCTTGAGTGCCATCTATGGGCACTTTTATTTTATATAATAACAAGATACAAATCACTTCTATAACAATTTCAAATTGTTTGCTGTTAGCAGCAAACTGAGTGTACAAAGAGGAAAAAGCAAACTGTAGATTAATTCTGATTTGACTTATATAGACCACATAGTATCTGCTCAGTGACTGGAAGAACACATTCTCAAAATTAGGTTGCTGGTAGAAATAATAAGGCTGTTAAATTGAGGATAGAAGCTGGGGCTTCTGACATAGATGTATGTGTTACTACTGCCTCAGCTACAAAACCAATTCTGTTAATTCAAAGGTCCCAGAACAGTCATATGTAGACCAGGTCAAAGACTGAAGTTTCCATTCTGCAGGAAATTATGATAATTTTAAGTTGTTTCCATTTTGAAATGGAATGAAGGCCATTAACATTTCACACGAAATTATAAAACTTCTGTGTTGAATGCCTTTCTTGTTTTATTTTAAATCCTTTGAAATGTTCTGTTTTGAAAAGGTTGAAATAAAATGTTTTGATCTAATTATAATTCTCCTTTCTGATTAGTTTTTTTTGTCCAAAATGAAATTTCATTGACATGGTACAGTTTTGATTAAATTGCCCTTATTACATATATAATCAAATGGAAAACATTCTGAACAGTTCTACACACACCATAGCTACCAGCAAATGGTGAAACTGATGATGAATTCCTGTATTTACTCATTTTGTAGGAATCTTTGAGTGAAACCTCATTTGGCTACTTAACTTTACTTAAGTGAGATTCCGTACCTTGTATTGTTTCTGGGGTTGGAAGAGACTAAGTTTATTTAAAATGTGATTTCCTCTCGCTAACTGTTAAGTATTTACTTTCTAAACTTTATATTTATGTTTCTTATTCTTATTTTGCTCATGGTATTCAACAGGACTAGAATTCAAAGGCCATCTTCATCCTCAGTGGATAGGATAGAGCTAGTTGAAATTTCCTCCATTAGATTTGTCTTGATGGGAAACAGCTTTTACTAACATGGATTATTTTCCACATGAAGCTTTTTATATTGATACATACACAATACTTTCTAGCATTAAAAGGGTCTATTAATATTTTGAGGTGGTGTGATAGGCAACCTCTCATACATGAATCAAAACACAATGGCTCCCCCTGCCAATTAAGCTTGAAACAAAACATTATTTTCTTTTTCAATTTGATCTGGCAATTATAACAACAAAAGTCTATTTGAAGCAAAAATGATCAGAGGAAGTCTGAAATTATTCAGTTAAAAGATGCTAAAGTGTTCCTTGTTTCCAGGGCCAGTTTTGCATTGACAAAAGTCTGACAAAACATTTCCAACCAGTTCTACGGATAACTGAAAAACTGTAACATCTGACAATAGGGATCACTCGCATGTTAAAAGGAGAATACTGGCTTCTGCATGCTGGAAAGAAGGGCAAGCTGATAAATCTAGATAGTTCTTCATTCCACTTTCCCTCCTATATTTTCCATGTGTATCATCTTTCTATATTATGCCCACCCATTTTTTTCATTTATTTTTGAAGGCATTCTTTTTTTAACTGTTCATTTTACCTATTCTTCCACTAGAAAAAAAAAAAAAAAAGTGATGTATTGTGTATCGAAAGCGAAGAATGATATCATTATATAGATTTGACCTACAGTAACTACCTTTTGCCTGGGATATAGTGAGAAGGAAAGGTTGCCATTTTTTTTTTTTTGAATCTGAGCAGAGGTCAACTACTTTCACACTGGATAAGAGGCTTGTAGACATCTGTATTCAGAAAGTAGAGCTTGGTGTGTCAGCGGCTGCCAAGAACACTGCGCATTCTGATGGGAATTGAGTCATATGCTGGAATGTGAAAATATAACACCATAGCTGTTGGGGCAGGTACAAAAATATTTTGGGTCACCTGTTCATAGCACGCTATTAAAAGGTCTAAAATAGAATGTAATGGCCATAAGACACATTTTCTTGCTATTTTCAGAGCATCTTCAATTGTACCTCTGAGATTTCATTGTGTGGATCTGCTATCTTTTAAGATACAGCAGAGCAGAAAAAATAAAGGCACATTTCCCATTAGCGCAGCGGGCTTCATGTGAGTCTATGTTCTTTCCCGAAGGATTTGAAAATCCACAAGCACAAAGGTGGCTTTTTATATTAATTGAATTCAGGGAGTATTAATTTATTGCTACAGATGGGCCAATGATAAGACCATTGACTGTTTGACCCAGGAATTAATGGGTGGACCCCATATTGCAGTTTTTCTAAATGAAATAAACACTACTAGAAACTTCTTAGCTGGTGCTCATGTGATACCATGGGCGGTTGGAGTTTTATTTATTAATTTTTAACATATCATTTATCATATTTCATTCCTTCTAGTTAATCCAGGATGTGGTTCCAATACTACCCGACCAAGAGGGATAGGTAAATTCTTTCTGGGAGCTAAATACTAGATTACATGGCTGAATTCTCTCTTAATGGTCTGTTTAGTTGTGTATTTCCTCTCTCCCTGCCTCCAAGTCAAAATCTATTCTTTCTGTATGTCTGTCTTAGGTGTCTATGTGGTTTTAATCACTTGAGTTTGTGAATGCCTAATGGCAATCTATAGTCCATGGGCAGATGTAGACTACACAGTTGGGATGTCTGTGGCACTTGTGTGGGAGATCAGCATGTCTGGGGGAGGTGGTGAGGGTTAGGGAGGAGTGGTAGCAGTGGCAGCATTAGCGTTGCTGGCAGATGGGTTGGAAGGAGATTAGCATGTCTAGGGTGCAGACAAGGAAGACATTCACAAGGCAGACACATTATATTTTTGCATATCTGCCTTTAGAGCTAGCTCCATTAAAGCAGCCTGCTACTCCAAAAAGGTTGCTGACACTTCCCCCTGCAGTTATTAAGGATACAACAAAAACATAGATTATTTTTCACTGGATCCCCTTTTCCTTTCCAACCTTTTTACTCTCTTCTCCATAAAACAGCTACTTGTGAAAACAGAGCTGGGCCAAAACAGTATCTTCTTGGTTTTGCAAAAGGTATGCTTCTTTTGATTGAATGTCGGTGGCAGTTTGGACTTGGCTCTAATTTTTTCTAAGCCTTCACATCTGGTAAGAATTTGAATAAATGCTTCTATCATTTGTCCCCATCCCAGAGGTTGTCAGAAGTGGAATCTGCTGAAAGGGAGTTGAGGCACTACTTTAGCTTATTTGAGGATGGACTGAACTGCAGGAGACATCATTACTTTGGGACTGTGATCAGCAACAGAATGTAGGAAGAGAGAGTTCATTGTGCATTAGGTTTGCAGTTGTACAAAAAAAATGTAATTTTATAACTTGGTGGGCCTCTCTGTATACTGAGATCTGGTTTTGTTCTGATTTACAATTAAAGACAAAACCCTTGAAATGCTCTGTGAGAGAGAAAGCCCTGGTGTCTGGTTGGTTGCCCTGAGGTCCCCAACTCTGGGTCAGACCACATGGTTGATTGATCAAGGAGCTGTGGACCCTAGAAGCCCTGGTACCTGTGACTCGGGGACCGTAACCAGACGAGTGTGGATGTTTGTTTTCTCAGGGACAAGTAGCAGCGACACACCTTTTGCTGCTGCTACTTGTCCCCAGGGAATGCCCATGTCATGCATGCTCTGCCGCACAGCAGGTTACCCCAGGTGGGGTAGGGGAGGCTGGGGCCAGCAACAGAGCCGGCCCCGGGAGCCTTAGCTGGAGTCCTGGGGGCTTCAGGGCTGCAGATGTGGCAGGAAGCCTGGCCAGCAGCTGGAGTATGACTCCAGCCGGTCAGGCTCCAGTTTTGGGTGGCGTGCGCTGCTGTATGCTATCCTGGTTTTTCTGGCATGGGGTTTTTTTTGACTCTGGGATCTCCTGGGATCAACCAGTCAGCACAGGGAACACCTGCATGTATGGTGTGTGATGCCACATACCACATGTCTATGCTCATCTGGACTTGGCCAGGCAGTCTATATGGCTGGATGCTTCAAGGCCAAACAGCCTGTAAATTGGGTGAGGAGACATTGAATCTAGCTGGCCTGGCACTATAAGAAATCTTCCTGGTGGACAGGCTTTCACAAACCCTGGTTGATTTCTGGTAGAAATTGGACTATCCACATAGGATTTTTTAACTTCACTACATCTGCAAGTTCTAATACAAATATTTCATCAGCATTTTTTAGCCAGCTCTAGTTGGGAAGGACTAGGTTGGCTTAGCTTAAGGGCAAGAATGAAAAGAAAGAGAACCAAGGAAATAAACTGCATAGGCATTCGCATGGTGACATTTGTCTAACCCAACCACTGATCCATCTTCATTGCTGACTTTTGTTAGGATGTGCTTCATATAGAGAATAATTTTTGCTATTCTGTTGACCATCTTGTTTCCAAAAGAGCCCCAGGTCAGTTCATGTAAGTTAACCTGTTTCTGACAGTAATAAGGTGGGCTAGGAATGGCTACGTGATGCTATTTTCACCCAGTTAAAAAGAAAAGTATGGAAAAGCAGCTTACAATGTATACCTATCTATGAAATGACTGTGAAAATGAAGTAGTTACTGAAAAGACCGAAATAATAATGGTCAGTGCCTCTCTATTATTGATTTGGGTAACTTGCTTAAGTAGGTAGAGTGAGCATTAGAGGTTGGACTTACTCTTGTCAGTTTTCTACATCAACAAGTACTAGGCTTCTGTTAATAAATGAGGAAAGAATGTCAACTATGTTGGCAGGAAATGGCCGGTTGTACAGCTGACAGGCAGTCTTGGCAAGGAATATATGTAATGGTTCGGTATTGCAAGCTGTTTGTAGTTAGTGTTACCAAACCTGGCAGACAATTGCCTCATGAGGTCTGCTGACAGGCAGTAATCTAATCTGGTCTCCCATTTGTTCTTTGTTTTTATCTACTAAACACAACTTCATCTTCCTCTTGGTTGACTTGCATGGTGTTTGAAATCTGAACATTGCATTTAATCTTGCGGACACCAGGGTGGCAGAGGTGTTATAATCAAAGCCATGTAGAGCTTGGGCTCCTGCCAACAATTTTTTCATGAGGATGTGTTTAGATTTCAGAATAAATTGACTTCCCAAGTAGGTTATGCATAGTTTTTATATTCTTCTCCATGAATATTCTAGCAAAGAGTTTTTTTGCAATCCAACAGAATGGTTTTAAATGACTTCTCTTGAAGATTCCTGGGAAGCAAACTTCAAGTTTATGATCCTGACTACTCAGGAAACTGATTCCAAATTACCTTATCAAATCAAAGAAGAAACAGATTGTGTAACTTATATCTGATCAAAATAAAAGACAATTTTTCTTAATCGCAGAAATATATTGGATATGCTGTGATATTGTTTTGATGTCAAATTGTGTTGCAAAGCTTGTAGTTAGGCATTGATATTACAAGTAAACAAGCCAATCAATAGGGCAGTTGGGAGATGAAGGAATGGGGGGGGCGCTAGGAGTAGGAGAACAAAATAGAGGGAGTATAATTTGTGACATGATTGCTGCCCTGGGTGGGAGGGGATCCTTTGATTTTTAGCTTGAACCCTTGCTCCCAAACCAGCAGAAACTTTCACAGTGCAGTGCATCCATGTTATCCAATGAATATTGAATGCAAGGTGCCAGTGGGATAGATTGAAGAAGGCCAAAGAGAAATCTGCATAATTCCCATCCTGTGGAGCTGGAGTACTTTGCCGGGAAGCAGAAGATGCAGGTGTGCAGGTCATGCTATTTCACCATGGGGCAAAATAGTTTGAAATAGTACAGTGCAGAAAGCTATATTTATGCAGCTGTGTACCTGCCTTTTAGGTGCATAATGTGAAATAGGATTGATTTGGCTCAGGTCTCCAAGTCCCCAAATTGCAATCCTCAGAACAGCTATTCTGCTGCCAATTAACCCTGCAGGATCTAAGTTTTTACTTGTCAAGTTTGGTAGAGGCCTAATGTTCTGCTTCTGTGTTTTTCAAAAAGCATTTCAGTCAGGTACTTAGGTTTCATGCAGCTGAGCAGCTCATGCTTTAGGTCTAGAACGAGGCATTTCCTTCCTTATGTCTCCTTAGGGGATCAGTCTGGTAGATGTGATCTGAGCATACCCAGAGGATCAGGTCCTACATGAAACACAGCTGCTGCCACTTGGCAAAAACACAGTGAAGGAAGGGGACATCCTTCTTTTTTATACAAGGGCTTAGAATACTTACCTAGGATGTCAGCTTAATTCCCAGCTGCATCTGAGAGGGGTCCAAATCCTATATCATCCCCCCACTTTCCAGTGTTGGAGTTCCTATGTGCCAGGATATCTGAGAACTGCGTCTGCTGTCCAGCTCCCATCCCTCCTGGCATTTTGAAATGCTTTACCCTGCAGCCAATGGGCAAGGCAGGAAAGGCTCTCTGGTCCCTTAGCTCCCCCTACCAGGGAACCTTGCAACCCATTCTCCCTCACAGACCATTTTTGGTTTTAGGACTGGGGCTGTCCTGGTGCTGATGCCAATACTGATAATCTGGTGATTGTCAGCATCAGCATGGGGGCATACTATGTGTTCAATTTCTGGTGCCATACAAATGAGCCACAAAAAATGTTCCACATCTTTTTGTGGAATATCTTTGTGGCTGGTTTGCAACTTCACGGAGCCATAAATCTGTTGAACATGTAGCACTTTTACTATTTATGGTGTGAAAGCACTTCATATAGTGGCATGAAGACAGAATGGGGGGAATCCCTCTAACTACACAGCATGGAACATTAGAAGCAAATTATCTGATGTTTCTGGGTTGCACTTTGGAAAACTCTTCCTAGGAGTGATCTAAATATAGCTACCCATCAAGAATTGTGTTTAACTAGATTATTCATACAAACAAAGCAAGCCAAATATTAAACTAACCATGACCAGAGAGACTGATTTCTGGAGCCAGCTTTTTGTAATAAAAAAGCTGCTTGCAAAATTTATAACTTTTAAATATGTGGTGCAAAACAAATGAGAGACATTTAAAAAAACTCAGTCTAATTGTTTCATTGAATATTAAGACTCAAAATCTGTCAGGGGTTATGAGGAGGACTTGAAATCTAATGATACAAGGAGTTGAACAGGGTGCAAGTAGCTTGCCGATAAAGCTGGCTGGAAAAGCTGGATTTCACATGAGTCAGTGGGAGAAGAGGGACATATTTTTCATGGAAACTTTCACAAAAAAATGATCCTGTTTTTTCAGCCAGCTCCGGTTGTAGCATGAATAGGTTGGTTGTGGTGACGACTGAAACAACACTGCAAGCCATTTTATTGAGTGGTATTTCCTTCTCGTCTATCTCCTTTTCTCTGTCCGGCTTATCTCTGGATGGGCTTGTTTCTGACAGTGCTGGGGTTGAGAAAACACAAATGCCTGAACCCTATAACTCACTGCTGCTCATACATCTGCTGTGAGCTTTTCTTGTATATAACAGATCCTATCCTTAGAAGACAGGGAGGCCTTTATTCAGTTCTCCTGGGTGAATCCAAATACTGTGCATCTCAACATGTCTTCTTCTGAACTGCCAGGACCTCCATTTTTTCAGGGACCTCTCAAATAAATGAAACCTTCCTTGGTCTAATCCAAAACATATGTCTCCCTGCATGAATTCCTCCTTTCCGCAATTCATCCCCTTTTTCTTAGCTTAAAAGGAAAATCAAATGTCACCCAGGCCCAGAGAGACTTGCCCACATCACATATCTATTGTTGAAAGCACACCAGAACTTCTCAGTAAATAAATGCCAGAAATGAAGGCACAAAGATGAAATATGGATATGGGAAAGTGTTTTTGTTCCTTTATGCTTGTATTTCTTTCTTTCTTTCAATCAATAAAAATGTCAACAACCAAAAAAAGTGCATGTTTGATTAGAGAAATGTGTTCTCTTTAAACTGTTAAAGATGCAAATGGTCCATTATAAGATTCTGTCAGTTTTGTTGGCTAAAAAGAGATTACAAGTCAACACAGCTGTTCTGACTTAATATTTGTAATTGTAAACCCTTTTGAGAAATGCCAGTATTTTGTCTCCAACTTGATGCATTCCTTCATGTAAGACAACCAGAATGTGAGTGATACTGTAAAAACAGGCAAGGGGGAGGGAAGCCTACAAAAATGGAATTGTATTTTCTTTTGCCGATTAGTGGTCTGCTTTTTGTCTACTTAAATTATACTCATCTCATTTTGAGGTTGCAGAAAATGATCTACCACAGCTATGAAATTTAGATGATGTAAAACCCCAGTGGGAAAGGCAGTTTCTATACAAGTTTTCCAACAAATATACTTGGAAGTGTAACTGAGCCACACTGTTCTTTCTCCACTTCATTCTTGGAGGAAAAACTGAGAAAGCAAGTTGAAGTGGAATAGTTCATGAAAATGAGTTGTAAATTTCAAGGGAAAAAAAGATGATGTTCATTATTCCATAAAGACAAGAATGAGCTGGATCTAAAAAACAGGTTAGTGGTTTTCCAAATGGTGCAGGCTGATTGACATAATGTTCATATTTAGCCTCTGAATGCTATAAATCATTATCCTATTGGAACCAAAGCATGTCTGTACCTCTAACTTACCATACTAGGCAATGTTAAATTGAGACATGCAGGGCTGCTCCATATGTGCCACCTCTGAAACAAGTTTCAGCATAGCTCTGTTTGCAGGTTTGTGGGGCAATTGGTTTAATTGCTTTTGCTAAGAGGCAGAGACAATTATCCAGGTGCACCAGTGCACTAGGCAGCTGTGTTACCTCTGGTTCAGGAGGTAGCTTGTATAGAAGAGAATGGCTTGCTTTAGCACAGTGATGTTTAGTGTAAGTGAGCTGTATAGACTGAATCTGAATCACATAGCACCTGTCACCTATTACAGACACACTCATCAAAACGTTTCTAACGACTTTCATATGACAAGAAAAGATAAAGAAATCCTATGTACACAGAGCCAAAATGATCTTTTTGTGACTTTATTGCAGAGAATAGCATTAACACTGGGGATGATTTGTCCAAAATGTATGAATTAACTATTTCTGTTTGCATGGAAAATGAATACCATTCTGTTAAGTTTTACTTTCCACAAAAAAAAAGCCAACAATTTTCTTCTGAATATTAATCTTAGAATAAAGTTATCAGTAGAGGGTGTGGAGAATCATTACAAAGAAGTGCAGTCAAAGTATATATCTTTGTTTTATTTGGGAGCATATCCTAAACTAGTGATTCTCAACCAGGTCTCTAGAGGTGCCCTGGAGGGTGCTTTTCAAGGGTGCCATGGTATGGCATGCAATATTAAGTGTGCAAACATGATTCATTAGATCAGGGCTGGGCAAAATATGGCCTGCGGGCCACATGTGGCCCGCCAAGCAATTTCATCTGGCCCACAGGTGTCCACCAACTAATTGTACCCCACCCAGCCCAAGTGCCTTGCTCCCACCCTTGTGCATGGAAGGGCCTGCCCAGTCAGCATGCAGCTTCTGAGTAAAGCTGTTGCTGCCACTGCTGCAGCTGCTGGGTGACCTGCTCTGTTTCCCTGGTGTCCTGCTTTCTTTGGGCACTAGGTAGGGAAGCAGCAGTGGTGGGGCTGGAGGGGGAGCTGCAGTTGGGCAGGAGCATGAAGCATGGGGCTGGGGCTGGCAGCAGCCTGGAGCCTGCTCCCAGGGTGGCAGCAGGAGCGTAGAGCTTGGGTGGGCAAGGTGTGGATGGGGGTGTGTGGAGGACCCCCCTACACACTCCCCCTCATGGTGCACAGCCCCCACCAGAGGCAGCAGGTCATGGTCACTTAGGGCACTTGTGGCGTGCTGCCCAGTGGCGTGTGGCTCCAGCCAGCCATTGCTGCATGTGGAGACAAGGAGCACAGCCAGGCCAGCCCACCTCTATCATGTGGGGCTCTGCATGGCACATGTGCAGCCATGTGATTGAGCTGGCTGCTTTCCCTGCTTCCTGCCATGCAGGTCCTGGGACTCCACCAGCAGTGGGGGGGAGCCCCACCCCCTACTTCCTGATGGAGTCTTGGGACCTGGACAGTAGGGAGTGGGAAAGGCAGCTGGCTCCATCATGCAAGATTTCCCCCAGTGGTGCATGAGTACCAGGAGCTGCATGTGCACTGTGCAGAGCCCCACATGATAGAGGCAGGCCAGCCTGTCTGCGCTCCTTGCCTCCATGTGCAGCGTTGGCCAGAGCTGTGCTCCTCTGGGCAGCAGTGCCTGTGTGGGCCACAAGCACCCTGAGAACCTGTTGACTGCTGCTGCCATGGAAGGCGTGCATAGGGGGTCCCCATGTAGCAAGAAACCCTTTTGTCTGCCCCCCTCTCAAATGTGAAGCTCCTCCATATGGCAAAAGCCCCTCTTTTAGTATTTGCCCCTTTTGGGGACACTTTCTCTTTTCTACCTTTTCTTCCTTCCTCTCTCTTTTTCTTTTATCATATTATTATTATTTTTATATAAGGTGTATTTGTATTGAAAATAGAGCTTGTAGATGCTTTTACAAATGTACTTTAATTTTAAAAGTAAGTTGTACCATGTAACAATGTTAGCAAGATCAGGAATCTCTGTATGGAGCAGGTCCCTGAATGAATCATGGTTGATCATGTAACACAGTAGCTAGTTTGAATAAGTATGTTAATGAGCAGCAATTAACACCTACAAAATCAGAGACCAAGGAGAAGAAAGAATCAATCTAAAGAGCCAGGAATTCCTGGAAACTTCATTGTTAAAGGTACAGAAGCCTCCGTTTGAATTAATCAATGCTGGAAACAGACCCTTGGGGCTGAAATACCCCCTGATCAACCACTTCCAAAGCTCTATTCATCACAGCAGTGAATCAATCAAAATTCATTAACGGATTCCTGAGACTGCATGTACATGAGGACGTGAACCCTGGGGCTTGACAGCTGCCATCCTGCAGGTACCAAGAGGGACATCCCTCGAAGCCAATGACCCCTGGATTGGGTAAGCCCGAGAATTGGGGAGTCACCAAAGTCTGCCAGAAAGGGATAAAAGGCAGTGAAGAATGACCCCCAATGGTGCCCTCTTTGACCTGACCAGCACCCTGCCTGTCCAGCCAGAAGGACCAGCTGGTGACCCCCTTCTGTAGCAACATCACACTGAAAGAGGCCTTGACTGGCTATCGATGGTGGACTCCAGCACTTGGGGATAGGTATATCTTGACACCAGTGCTTAGTGTCCAGAGCTAGCTACTGTGAGTGTGTGTGTGCATGAATGTGTGTGTTTGAGGGGATCAGCACCAAGGTTTATGGTCTGACTTTTGCATCCGTCCAATAAACTAGAATTTTATGATGATCCTGTGAGTTGGTGCTTTGTAGCCAGCACCCACACCTTCCACACTCCTTCACATCCTACAAATGCCACACACCCACACCCAGCCCCCACAGTCCTCACATATACACCCCCAACATACCCTATTGCCCCCCCCATACAGGCACACCCCTTGACAAACCCCACCGCACCCTCAGTGTACCATACACACATACCCCCCACCAAAGAATATGCAAGAGTAAGACTTTACTTTTTAGTTATTATGCAATTACTTTGATATACAGTATGCAAACACAAATCAGGACCAAAATATTTTTTGTAATAAAATTAAAATATGTTATGGTAGGTGTTTGACTTTTAGCATATTACTTGTTTCTCCC
>NW_005841966.1:1948988-1954271 GCF_000455745.1 Alligator sinensis | reverse complement strand
CCCCCCACTCCAGATGGCAACCCTCCCTCCCAAAAGGAATACTTTGGGGGGTGCAAGGGCGGGGACTTCTGGTGGCAAAGGTCAGGTGTCAGGTGGCGAGACTTCTGGGCCCAAGATGGCAACCAGTGGGCAAGGCACTTGTCAAGGGGTGGGGCTACCTTTGTGGCACTTGACAGCTCACCAAAACTCATTAAGCATCCCTCCAGCTGAAATAATTGTCCACGCCTGCACTAGATAAACCCACAGATTTCAAACGGGAGTCCACAATGTTGAAAACATTCTGACCTGATGTGGTCTTTGTGTTCTTTACAACAGAAAGATTGCTCTATTAGTTTTCCATGGCATCTGTCCTTTTATGGCATGATTTTGATTTCTGTTAAGTATTATGTTTCACGATTACTCTTAGCTCATTGACGTAGGCACTGCCCATGTTTACAAAACCTGGATCTTTAATCATAGTTGGTTTCTTTAATATTTTAATGGAAAACCATGAAATTCAGACTGGATTTTAAAATGAGTGATAAACTCTGTTTGTTCTTAAATATGTTAAACCTGCAGAACTTCTTTCAATTCCCCTATTTGTAAGTAAAGCATACAGCAGGATATTTGTTTGTTTGTTTTGTCTTTTTTTTTTTTTTTTAATGTAGAGGCCAGTTTTACCTTTGATTTGACTGCAGTAAACCACACGTGAATTTGGTACAACATATGGTAGCTGCACTACAAAATCAAATGGGAAGGCTGTTTTAACTTCAAGTATTCTGAAATGATTATTTTTCAATAAAAATAGGGTTCCCAATGACAAAGGAGTATGGTGGAAGTGTAATGCAGTGTTTTACAGGTCCTCTGCTGTGCTAAGCCACAAAGGATAGGTGTATATAGACTAAAAGTTACAGTCATTCTGTTCAGCTCAACTGGTAGCACTTCATACCTTTAGCTCTAGAAGTACCTGGTTCAGTCCCTGTTTCTCAGTAGATTAAATTAGCAGGCACAGAGCTGTGTGCTGCTGTGATTAGGCTGCGTACAATACCCAAGCCAGCCTGAGATTCTCTATGCTGCAGTGCAGTCTGAAATGTAAACATAGCCTCAGTCATGCTAGTGATTTTAATTGTGCCCACAAAATTGCACTTGTAATAACTTCTTCCCACTATTTCTGGGCATAAAAAGTGAGGTTGGTTTGGCTCTTTTTGTGCTATGGCAGGTTAAGAAAAGACTGTTTTTCTTCCCCTACTGTAGAAATGTAGCCTTTGTAAGTCTTGGGCTATGTCTATATAGATAACTTTCTTTCCCTGACAGCAGTACCCTGAAGGCTGCTCCATTACTCTGGGTGAGCTGCTTCCTAAACCAGAAGCAATGGAGCAGAGAGTGTGTGGAGCTGCATGTTTGGGCAAATTAGGTTAGTGCAGGTTAATTGGCACTTATTGAAAGTAGATCAGAGCTTCTTAGTAAGAGATGTATGATGTAGGCAAGTCCTCTGGGCCTGGGTGACATTTGATTTTCCTTTTAAGCTAAAAAAGGGGGATAAATTATGGAAAGGGGGAATTCATACAACAGAGTGAAGTAGCCCAGCTTGCTTGAGATCACTGCTTTCAGGGCTATATGTTGCCTGTATACAGATTTGTGGCTTATAAGAGTATCGATTTATCCAAAAAGAAAAAGAGTTCATTTAGAAATAAATGGAGGGAAAACACGTATTTCTTTCCTAATAATGCATTTTCCAATTAAATGGAAATCCTTCTGGGCTAGGGACAGAACTTACATAAACTGGTATAAAAAATCAGAACCCAGTTTAAACCTGTAGCTGAATAGAAGTTCGGTGCACATAGACCAGATTCAAAGTGTCTGAAACCAGTTTAAGATAAACCTTGATGGAGAATATTATCAGACTTAACTGATTTAAGTTAAACCAATCTAACAAAATTCTCTTCCAGATCCCCTCCTGACTCAAGTTACCTCCCACTATCTCAGCATCCCAGGTTGCTTTGCACCTCCTCTGCAACCCCCCTCTTTCAGGGTGGCCTGCTGGAACATAGCTCACTCGCTGCTCCAGCCCAGCACCTAGCTGGCCATGCCTCCAGGTTGTCACACCTGCTATAGCTGGAAGGGGGAAGGAGTCTCCCAGGCCTGATACACAGGTGTGGGGGCATAGGGGAGCCCCCACCCAGGGTCCCCAGGTCTGGGGCAGCCCCATGGGGCTGAGTGTAATTGCCCTCCCCTTCCTCCCCCCCTCCCCCCCCGCAAGGTGGCTTGTCTCAGCTGCTGCCACAGATTGGAGTGGGGAAGAGTCCCCACATCTGGCCATGCAGGCAGGCAACCAGCCCATGGGGGACTCCTTCCCTCTCCCACCTGTGGCAGTAGCTGAAAGGGCAAGGGGGGATTCCCTTCAGTTGCCCAGGGCTGCCCTGGGTTGGAGGAACCCAGGTTGGGATAGGGGAAACCCCTTGAGGTAGAGGCTCCCTCCACTATGGGTGGGGCTCCTCAATCTCCAGGGGGTGGGGAAGGGGGACAGGACAGCAGGGAGCTGGGGGCATGTGCTGGGCAGGCTGGGAGGTGTGCTCTAGTGCCCCTGCCTTTTGGCTTTGGGTCAGTGCAGGCCTCCACCTGCCTTTCCCAATTGGAAACTGAACATCAATTCAGTTGATTATCAGTTCAATCTATGCAGCTTAGAGAAAGCTGAAAAGATTAAATTGATTCTGCCTCAGGCTTTTTGACCATCTGTACTTAGCTCTGGTGTATTTTTACTATTCAGTTCAGCTGCTAACAATAGAATAAGTAATTATCTGTATATGATACTGCTATTATCAATCATCCTTTTTATTTGCAGATTTAAGTTAAACTGAAGTTGGTAGAGTGTGATTTCTTTATTTTTTTAAAAGTTTTTCCCCCCAATGTTTTCATTTAATTGGTGGGTTTCAGTTTAGGGCCTCTTAACACCTGCCAAGCATAGACAAAACACATTAGAGAACTTGGTAAAAAGATAATCCAGAAGGGTGCATAAAATATCACTGGTCTATGTTCAGTTAGTACTGAAAGTATCCAAAAGAGAATGCTGGAGTTTTATATCTTCCACTGGGAGCATGTTTCCTTTGTATTACCCAATATAGCAATACATTGATTTATTGCATTAGATTAGTGGTTCTTGTACAGCTGCCATGGGATAGTATAGCATTCATTTACGACTTAAATACTTTTTTTCCTTAGTGTGTGGAAAATTAGAATGATGTCTCCATCTCAATTATTGTTAAGATAAATAAGCCCAAGACTATTGCACAAAACATTTATATCTATTATATACTTTTATTGATATTTTTTATGTTTCCATTAGAGGTTAACTCCAGTATTATTTCCTCAGTGTAACACATCAGGTAAGCATGTAGTAAATGTTCCATCTGTTTCCATCATCAGCTTGGAGATTTGTTTCTTTTGAGCTGATGTGTCACATTAAGGAAAATGAGGAATTGCAAAATTAAAGATTTTTTCCTTAGTTTGCAAATGTCTGGAGGCAGTTCTGATTAGTTCTGGATTCCTTTGAACCTCCATCATTTGAAATGGTTCAAACCTTTAATTCAACCATTTGTCAGACTCCATGGGATATCAAACAATCAAATTAAAATGCGTGAAAAACACATGTTGAAAGAAACATGCACATAAGTAATAGAAACCCACTTAATGGCACCATTCAGTTCTTCCATAAGCTGGAATGACATGCTAGGCTTTATATGTTTCCAGTGCTCAACATAATATTCAAACTTGTAATAACAAATTACTAAGCAGTTAAAACATTTAATAAAAGCAGACATTGAGTACTACATGCTCTATTCATTAAAACCTTGTTGACTCCAGTTGTCTTTTTTTCTCTTGGGTTGAGCTTTGGAAAAGGCCCCCTTTGGACTTCTATTTGTACACATTCCACTTTGATGGATATGAACATGAACATTTTGTGCACACTATATCATTTGATCAGATAATAAATAGACTTTTTCTTATCCTGGAAAACTTTAGTTTTAGCAGTTAAAATTTGGCAAAAATAAGCAAATGAAACTGGGGAGTTATAAGGAAATCAGAGACAGAAGACTCAAATACAACTGTAGTACATGCATGTTCAAAGATAGACAAGACATGTTGTCATTGGTATATAAACCACAGACCTTGTTATGTGTTAGACCTATAAAAGTGGTCCTAGAAGTTAATCACCAGACTTTGAAAGGATGATGTATTTCTAGCTGAATGTGTGCATCTCATAACAGGAAGGTATGAGAATTCTCCTGTTGAGAACTGTATACAGCAAAACGACATTCTTCTATGATAATCTATTTTTGTGGGTAAAGAAATTTTAAGGAAATTTGGGTTTGATATAGCCTAGTCTTGGGAAACATTTGAGAAAAGGGGACACAAATATTTAGCACTGAATTTGGCTATTGTGGTTTAATTTTTTTTTTTTTTTTACAAATTCTTTAAACAAAAAAAAGAAAATAAATATGTGCAGACTAACCTTTAAATTATGAACACAAAATATTGCATTGCAAGAGAATAACTTAACTTGCATTAAGGTTTAAAAGTTTATTACTTTGCCTTGTTTTCCTTGAGATCATTGAGTTCCCTAAGTCTAAAATATCTTTAGCATTAACAGAGTGAGTAATTTAATTTTAAGTGGGACTCATACTTTATTACAGCATGCTCTGTGTCTTGCTTGACATTAGTAGACTTAGTCAGGGCTTGATGTTGGATCCACTTCTTGTTTTTGGAGCAGCAGACTCTACTTCATCGTGTTTTTAATTAAAAAAACCATAATGTTTCCTCTTTTTAAAAGGTCATTTTACTTCTTTTACTGATGCCAATTCATCACACCTTATCTTCACACAGGTGGTTTGGCCATAAAAATATAGTAGTTGCCTTTATGCATCGTGTAATGTTTTAGGACAGGCTAAAAATAACATAGTGAAAAAAAGGATATTACCACAGTGAAAACATCTTATGTTTCAAACATTTGGGATATATTAACCTTAGAGTTTCTTTTCCTTGAGAAGGTGTCATGTCAGTTTCCCTAACCTCAGAATTCTGTTACACGAGTTAAAGGCATGGTTGGTTACCAGAGTGCTGTAAATAATACTTCATACTGTTGGAATTTCAGTTGTTGACTTGTTGCAACTTCATACTTCTTCCCCCTCTTTTTCCTCCTCTCCTCTTTAAATTTACTTAGTGCCGTGCTTGTACTACAAAAGTAATCTTGCTCTGGTATGTGCTTTGTGTGTGGTGTTGTTCAGAAATCATGGGGATGATTTTAAT
>NW_005841966.1:1922837-1948957 GCF_000455745.1 Alligator sinensis | reverse complement strand
CTCTTTCCAAGGGAAAGTATTCAACAACAACATGAAGCATCACAAGACAATGACTATATTTAACAAACATCCACCCTGGAATGGTAATAGCAATGTAGAAAGAAACATAAACTGCCAAATACAAAGCATGAAGTTTGTATATTTTAATGACATAGTAAAAATTGGAAGAAAGTTGTGCTGTTTTTGGAAATCCTCTATTATAGTGGTTATAGATGGAGCCTGGAAGGTAAGACTATTTTAATCTCAGCTTTGCCACTTACTTGCTCTGCACACCACTCAGGGGACATCTACACTATATTGGATGCTGTAAGGCAGACATATCATTTAGCTGGCAGGATTTCTGGAGGGGCTGGGATTTTGGGGGCCAGGGAAAGCAGGGGCAGGGCCTACTGCTGAATTCTGATGTGTGGAATCCAACCGGGGATGTGTTTAGGGTGTCAATGTTAAACCCCACCACTGCTTGCCCTGCTGCCCTTTGCTCTCTCACCAGAGGTGGGTCCAAATCTGAGATGCCCTGTCATCCAGATCCTGCTGTTGGGGGGAGGAGCAGTGCTCAATGAGTTGGATACCCCTGGTATAGGATGGGTATCACTAGGAAAATATGCCCTTCCCACTCACTCTTACACTGTGCGTACTGTGTGTCAAAAGCCTATGAAGGCATCTTTTTTTTGGCATATGCCTAGGGTATATACAGCACTGCTTTTTGGGCTCTTGTAAGGTATACAAAGGAGTAGTGGCATGACATGTAACATGTGATTCTTCTTCCAAGAAGAAGGATTGCTAGGAAGAGATGGGATCCACCTGATGAAGAGAGGGAAGAGTGTCTTTGCAGCCCGCTCGCTAATCTAGTGAGGAGGACTTTAAACTAGGTTCTCCAGGGGATGGAGACCAGAGCCCTGAGGTAAGTGGGGAAGTAGGTGACCTGGAGGAAGAGCAAGCAGGAGCAGGCAATAGGGGAGGTGTTCTCATTCTTCCTGAGAAATCAGGGCAATCGCCTAGTTATCTGAGGTGGCTGTATACAAATGCATGGAGCCTGGAGAACAAGCAGGAAGAATTGGAAGTCCTTGCACAGTCAAGGAAGTATGACATAATTGGAATAACACAGACTTGGTGGGATAGCTCACATGACGGGAGCACTGTCATGGATGGGTATAAATTGTTCAGGAAGGAGAGGCAGGGGAGAAGAGGAGGATGAGTTACAATTTATATAAAAGAACCATATGTTTGTTCAGAGCTCCAGTATGAAACTGGAGATAGGCCTGTATCTGGGTTAGAGTCATAGGAGAGAGCAACAAGGGTAATGGTCTGCTATAAGCCACCAGACCAGGAGGAAGTGGCGAATGAGGCTTCCTTCAAACAGCTATCAGAAGTTTCCTGATCACAGATCCTGGTTCTCATAAGGGGCTTCCATGACCCTGACATCTGTGGGAGGGCAATACAGCAGTATGCAGGCAATCCAGGAAGTTTTTGAAGAGTGTCGGTGACACCTTGCTGTTGCAAGTGATGAAGTGTCCAACTAGGGGTTGTGCTTTTCTTGACCTGCTGCTCACAAACAAGGAAGAATCGGTGGGGAACGTAGGAGTGGATGGCAACTTGGTAGCTGTTACCATGAGAGGATAGAGTTCAGGAGCCTGTGGAAAGGAAGGATAGGGAGCAGCAGAGTAAGGACCCTAGACTTCAGAAAAGCAGACTTTGACTGTCTCCAGGAACTCTGCAAGATCCCCTGGGAAGCCAGTCTGAGGGGGAGAGAAGTCCAGGAGAACTGTCTGTACTTTAAAGAAGCCTTACTGAAAGTACAGGAACAAACCATCCCGATGTGCAGGAAGACGAGCAAATATGGCAGAAGACCAGTGTGGCTTAGCAGGGAACTCTTCTTATAAGTTTCCTTCTTGTGATTTAGTTTATTGAAGTGGAAACTTGAACAAACAATGAGAGAGGAGTATAAGAGTCTTGCTCGGGCATGCAGGGATGAAATCAGGAAGATCAAAGTGCAATTGGAGTTGCAGTAGCAAGGGATGTGAAAGGTAACAAGAAGGGTTTCTACAAGTATGTCAGTAACAGGAGGAAGATTAGGGAAAGTGTGGGTCTCTTACGGAATTGGGGGAGGTAACCAAATGACAAAGGATGCATGAAAAGCTGAAGTACTAAACGCCATTTCCATCTCAGTCTTCACAGGCAAAATCATCTCCCAGACTATTGCACCTGGCAGCAGAGTCTGGGGAGGACATAAGCAGCCAACAGTGGAAAAGAACAGGTTGGGAACTATTTAGAAAAGCTGGACATATGCAAGTCCATGGGGCTGTATGGGATGCTGCTGAGGGAGTTGGCTGATGTGATTGCAGAGCCACTGGCCATCATCTGAAAACTCATGGCCATTGGGAGAGGTCCTGGATGAAGGGCAAACATAGTGCCCATATTTAAGAAAGGGAAAAAGGAGGATTCAGGGAACCTCAGACCAGTCAGCCTCACCTCAGTCCCTGGAAAAATCATGGAGCAGATCCTCAAGAAATGCATTTCTGAGCACTTTGAGGAGAAGGTGATTAGGAACAGTCAGCTGGATTCACCAGGGACAAGTCATGCCTGACCAACCTGACTGCCTTCTATGATGAGATGACTGGTTCTTTGGATGCAGGGAGATCAGTGGATGTGGTGTACCTTGACTTTAGCAAGGTGTTTTAGATGATCTCCCACAACATTCTTGCAAGCAAGCGAAGAAAGTATGGGCTAGATGAATGGAGTGTAAGATGGATAGTTCATGGCTGGTTCATTGAGTTTAGAGGGTAGTACTCAATGGCTCTATGTCTATTTGGCAGCCAGTATCAAGTGGAGTGCCTCAGGGTTGGTCCTGGGTCTGGTTTTGTTCACTGTCTTCATCAATGACCTGGAAGATGGCATAGAGCCCACCTGCAGCAAGTCTGCAGATGACACCAAGCTTGGGGGAGTAGTAGATCTGCTGGAGGGTAGGGCTAGGATTCAGAGTGACCTAGACAAATTGGAGGATTGGGCCAAAAGAAATCTCATGAGGTTCAACAAGGACAAATGCAAAGTCCTGCACTTAAGATGGAACTATCCCATGCATAGTACAGTCACTATTAGCTGGCTAAAGGCTCCCTAGTTATATACTTGCTGTGTCCATTTCTTAAAACATAATAAGTATTAAATGCAAAAATTAGGCACAAAGATGAACCATACAGGGCTGGGGCTTGACCAAACCAGCTACCAAGAAGAGGTCAGTTATGGGATAGATAAGGGAATCAAACTCTAATATACACCACCATGAAAACATTGATGGATTTACTGCAAGTTAGAATACCGTATTTTCCTGCGTATAACATACCTCAGAATAAAATACAGGCATCCCGCATCTTACGCGCATTTAACTTGCGTGAATTCAACTATACATGGATGGGGAGGGGGGGCGGGGCTTGAGTCTGCACGCAGCGCTGCCACTTACCTGGAGGCCCGGCCACCACCACGCTGCCAGTGGTGACTGCCTCTGCCTCCAAAACCCCCTGCCGCCGCCATGGAGCCGTGACCGGAGCTGTGTGGCCGCCCGCCGGGCATGGTGGTGGCCAGGCGGCATGCAGCCATCCCCACCACCACCCCGCGCTGCATTGATGCCGCCAGCCGCACAGCTCTAAGCGCAGCTCTGCAGCGGCGGCAGGAGGTTTTGGAGGCAGAGGCAGTCACCGCTGGAACGGTAATATGCGATTTCACTATATGCGATTTTCACCTTTACGTGCTGCCTTTAGAATATAACCCCCGCGTAAGATGCGGGATGCCTGTATGCACCTTGTTTTTGAAAGTCAGAATGAAGAAAAAAGATCTTTCCTTGAGACCTTTTGCTGTGGGGGTGGGAAAAGCAAGGCGGAAAGAGAAAGTGTCCACAGCCATTAACTAGGGAACCCAGCATGCAGCACATGCATTTTTACCTTTGCTTTCCTCTGGTGGTTGCTTAAGTGTCAGAAACTACTGTTACTATAATTCACACACTACTTTCCAGCAGCTGAATTTGGGAAAAAAGGTATACGGTGTATGCAAACAAAGTGTTAATTACAATATTGCTATCATAATGAGTATGTTTAGGAGATGAAGGCAATGGAGTAGTTTGTAGTGTGTGTGTGTGTGTGTGTGGGGAGGGGGGCTAAGTACAGATGTTCAAAAAGCCTGGGGCAGGGGAAGTTTAAGTTTTGCGCTTTACTCTAAGCACCTTAGATTAAGTTAGGAGTGAACAGAACAGACATTTGCCCTTCTCGCCCTTTGGTGTGGGAGGGGACAACATGCAGGATGCGTGCCCTGGCCAGGCCAGCAGGTTAGGGACACTCCTGCATGCCTCCCAGAAGGATGCTGGACAATGCCAAGCCTAGCTGAGCAGCCAGCACAGCCCTTCTGCCCAGCTCCACCCCCTTGCCTGTGGCTGGCTGTCAGCACAGCCCCAAGCCTGATAGAATGGTCTAACCTGAACTGATTATGTCTGATGCTACATCCATACAGATGTATCTTAAACTGGGTTCTGCCATTTTTAAACTGGTCTATTTGTGTAGAACTTCTGTACTATTATGAGTCTAGGCTGGATTTTGGCCACTTATACCAGCTTATGTGTAATGTCTGAACCTGGCCTGTGTATGTGTGGGTGTAAATGCAGAAGGAACACTGTAGTAACAGAATCACAGAGCAACTTCCAGAACTATTCTTTCTCCATTCAAGCTTCTCCTTTCTAGTGCTTAGTTATGCCAGTCATTAGAAGAAAGTCACCTTGTTGAAATGTTTTTGGTGACCCTAGGGTAAGGCCAGAAGTGTTAACATTGTTGGCAAATTCAGTGATCACTTACTGAAAGTATAGTGTAATTACTTTGAAAGTATAGTGTAATTCTTTATTAAATCTTTAAAATTAATGTTTAAAGAAATCTCACATCTTTATCCATTATGTTTCCATTTACTGGGAAAATCTGTTTTATAAATCTCTATAAAGCTTGAACACTGATATTATAGAATGCAGAGTATGCTTCATAGACCATGTGCATGAAAAGACTTGCTATCTCAACCACTGCAGTTTACCTTGTAGCTTCTCATTTCATGCTGATCTTTCACAGTCAGGCCTAACTTATTTACACTGCATTTAATGACATGCAATACTTCATTTCTGAATAGATGCAAACAGGCAGCAAATTGGAAATACAAGCTAAAGAGATACAGGTGGATGTTATCACATAAACAGTATTTGGTTTTCTGAAATTACAATTATGACACCCCTGGATGATCTCTGATCCTTCCATATTATGATGTGACAGATGTATATTGCTGTGATTTCTCTAGTGATGCTCATTGTTGCTTCCTTGTCAGCTTTAATAACAAAGCAACTGGACAGACTAAATTGAAATGATTTATCCTTTCTGAATGTCATAGTCAAAGCATGCTGTCATAGTAACAAGTTAGGTTTTCTCCAACAATGAGGTTAGCATGTACAATAGGTTTGTGCTGCTTGGAATCACATCATGTCTAATAGTGTCACTGATACTGTTGTGTTTTTATAAAAATGAATCATGTAGGGTTGTTCCCACTGTCCTCTTCACTTCTCTCTTTCCACATTCCTTTTTTCAATTAATCACTGCATTATTCAATAGTATCACATCCTTTCCTCGTTAATAGGCTCATTTTGAGGATTTTGAAGATACCTTATCCTTTTTTGTTTCTAAAATTATTAATCTCTGGGACAAGTGAATAAACTGTGTCTTTTTTGGACTTACTGATTTTTCAAATAAGTGGATGAGACAGAATGAGCCAAAGTAAAGACCTTAAGGGATTCCCTTATCTTGTTGGTCAAGCATATTTCCACTCCTTAATTTGCACCATTACTACGATCTTGTTTTCAAATAGTTGTGAAGGAATATATTAAATATAAATGTATAGGAGGCCAGTGGGAGAGGTTTCTTTGGCCTTTACCAGGGTTTATATCCCAGGTATTTAGCTAGGTACATTAAATAGGTATAATATATACCTATAATGACATTGGTATATCCATTTGCTCAATACAGTACACTTGAAAATATTGCTTGTTTCATGCCAAAATTGAAAATGATGGAAAAATCTCATGTAAGAAAAAATAAAGGAGCCTGTCTTTTAGGAGCAGCAGTATAATTTGATTCCATAATGTTTTCATGGTGGTGAATATATTAGAGTTTGTTTCCCTCATCTACCCCATAATTGTCCTCTTCTTGGTAAAGAACATGTTCACTGAGATGCTGCACCCCCACCACAAGGATATTTTTGGTGCCTATAGCACAGGCACCTGGCCCACAGAGTGAAATCCAGAGCCCTGTATTACGTACCTAGGTCCTGACCTAGTGCCTGGAAAGCATTAGGCACCCAAGAATGGTGATCCCGTATTCTCTCCAGATGGAAGAGAATTTGGCAGAAGTTACCTTGGGTCAGCTAAATTCTGAGTGAATGCCCTAAATAGTGAGCCTTTGGATCAATTTGCCCTTTTCCTCCATGGGGCAGTGCACCTTTGGTGCCTGCCACTTTAAGGGCAGAAGCAGGCAGCCACCAAGTGCCTGATGAGGGTGGCCATTTTCAAACACAGGCCAGAGAGTTAGCAGTCTGCGTTGAGCAGCCAAGGAGGCAACATTGGGTTGAGCTGCTCCTGGAACACTGTGGAGGTAAGGGTGAGGCTACAGGGACAGAGGTGGCTTAATTGGTCCTGGACATGACCTGAAACTGTACCCTGCTGGGATAGGGAAGCCTGGTGGGACTGCTGGTGGTGTGGCAGCCCCACTTAAGTACCAGGACTGTGAGCCTCCCCAGTGTAAGGTGGGTCGGGGAGCTTAAACCCCAGTCCTGACCTTTGGGTGGGTTACTAAGAGGGAGAAGTGGGGCCAGGCATGACTGTGGCCACCTGAACCCACAGGAGTGCAAGACCCCAGAGGTCCTAGGGAGGGGATAGTCATATAGCTCTAGAGAGACTGCAGTTGTGAAGACCCTGGGAGGGTATGTTGGTGGGTCTGCACAGAGTAGGATGCGTCTTTATGGCCTGAAGGACTGTGTGTAATTTGAGAGTTGAGTAGGGCTGAAGGGATGGCCTGAAGAGCAGCCCTAGGAGGCGTATTGCTAAAGGATGGCCAGAAGGCTAGCACGTGGGCCAATCCCCACAAGATCAGGTTTGTAGGTATAAGAGGCCTGGTGAGCAGCTAGGGTGAAGTTATCCCTCCATTTGGTGAATTGGTTGGCACTACCTAGGTGAGGGTCATGAGACAGGCCCAAGAGACTGCATGTCACCAGCCAAGGCATGATTCAGATAAGCCTGATGGCCAGAAGGGTCACTCCAGGAGAGAGCAGGGCAGAGTGGAAGGGGCACAGTATGGTACAGTGAGCAAGAGACCCTGTGAGAGGGGGGTGGTGTGTGTGTGTGTGTGTGTGTGTGTGTGTGTGTGTGTGTGTGTAAGGACTAGGTTGTGGCTAGGTTGCGGCTCGTGGCTGGGAGTATGATAACATCTTGGATGCCACCTGGGAGGCATGGGCCATGGTGTAGGGTAGGTACAGAGCCATGGATAACGCTCCCTGGCAGGGGGGCATGTAGTGGGTAACCTCCCTCATTTATCACCAGATTATTGTAATAGTAAAGTCGTGGTAGATGAGACTGGGCGGACTGCCCCAGAAACAGGTGGGTGGGTCAGCTTGAGACCTGGCCCTGAGCTGGCCCCTTGTTACACTCCCTCCCTTGCACTCTCCAGCTAGGTTTCATGAGGAAAACCTGGCTGACTCTAGGATGAGGTTCAAGCCTCTGAATCCCAGCTGAAGAGAGGTGCTTCCTTGAAACCTGATATAGCATACCAAATACCAGAGAGAATTGGGTTTGAGGCACATCTCTTCTCAGTGTTTCCTTTTGCTTTTATTCAGCTCCATGTTCAGTATGAAGGTTCTTGTAGATCTTATTCTTAATTGCATAAGTCTTCCTTGGCCACTCCATAGAGAATGTAGGAACCAAATTTGGGGATTGGATTTTTCAAGGCACCTAAAATTTAGGCACTACTGTGTTTAGTATTGCATCACCTTTTGGGGATCTAGTCTGAAGCACTACTGATCTTAGAGCACAAGCAACTCATTCTGTAAGCAGTGGGATTTGAGGACAATTCTCTCATATCCCGGATGTAGGAGAAAACTGTCTGATTGTGGCATGTAATAAATTATAGCATAAGCTGCTTCTGGCATGTGAATCAGTTTGGTCTATTTCTATTGTAGATATTCTTGTACTTTCATGATCTTAGATGACAGAGGCCTTGGTTAATTTTAATTTGTTTTCCATGCAGCAGTGTGTTCCTGCTTATGGGCTGTAAATGTTCTGTTCTTGCAAAACATATCTTCCTTTTTAACAGCATGCATTTTCCAATTCTAATTACTCCACCTAAAATTTCACACGCAGAGAAGCCTTACTACTAATAGCATTTGTAATACCATGCATTATATATAGCACATGAAAGTATGTCATTTAATATCAGGTTTGGCATGAAGAAAGAAGAATGACTGATGGTATTTAATAAAAGCCTTGATTATTTGCAAATGGAAGAGAAGCCACTGTAGGTCTGTAAGCTGTCAGTAGAATTTCTCCATTGCATTACATCTTTCTCCTGGATTACTTGATTTTTTTTACTCATTTTGTCTTTTTTAAAACTAAACTGTATAGGCTTTGTGTATCAAAACTCTTGTGGCTTTTGGATATCTTTAGATATAGGGAACAGAATGATAGTACATTTTTATCATCAAATAATTTACATATTTGGTTTAGTACAGTGGAATTGAGTTATTGTGGTTTACCATAAATACTGTAACATATAATAATTCTGCCTCTAACTAGTTCTCTATACATTTTTGTGTTGTCTTAAATTATTGCACAGTTGTCAACATTTTTTTCTTACTAAGCCTATTTAATATATGTTTTGGAGGCCAAGTATAAAAGTTACCATATACAGAAAATGGCAAACTTTTCAAAGGAAGGCAACTTTGGAAAAATAATTTACCTTCACACTTTTGGAAAAGTTAGATGAGTATAGGCATTCTGGTGTGTTTTTAATAAATATGTGGCTTTCAGTAGAAGAAAAAGAGAACACCTTTTATTTAAAAAATGAGCAACTTTTTAGGTGTCACAGAAGGTAATGCAAACAAGTTGTATTGATGAGAAACGCATTAACTTTTAAAATGCAAATGATATATTCTCTGTGTCTTTGGGAATTAGATCTACACTACAACTCATATTAACAGTAATGGGACTTTTTATTCATCACCCACTGTGTTGAAAATGTGCTCCATAATGACTCATTTAAATTTTTCTTTTTTAGATTTAGTGAGCAAGAAAGTTTGTATTGGAAAAGGACCAGCTGATAAATATTCATGCGCTGTAGGCTAATATAAATCATTAGGTAGTTTGGTACAGAATATCTTGCATATTTTTTAAACCAAATCAAATCTTGAAGACTTGCAGTTTATATTTTATTTAAATTATGCAAACCCTCATGCTGTGCCTAGCCAAAGTAACTTTCCTAGAAACTATCATTTGCATGTACTTATAGCCAATCAGAACCAAATTTTCAGTCAGGCATCCATGGTCACCAAGTTTTTTACCTGTAAAAATTTTCACATAAATAGCTGGCTATACAAAATATCCTTAATTTTTTGTGTGCATTCTTTACTAGCCGGTTGCCAGTTGTCTTCCTCAGGTTGATTTTGGGGGGAGAATATAAAATAGGTCAGTTGTTTCTGAAAACAAGAATAAAAAAAATACACTTTCTGTCCATTAACAAAAATTCTTTTAACCATTTTGTTGAGGGGTTCTAATACCTAAACGTGTTGCGGTAGGAACTTGAAATATGGCAGTGGACTAATTCTGGCACCATGAATGAGGTTTTTTTTGCTACCCCACTCAATAGGACTGGGTCCTTCAAATCTAATGTGTGCCTAGGAATGTTGGAGAAATAATTTGAATTCTTGTAGCACTTTTTATTTGTTTCCTAAAACATTTTTGGGGGAAAAGGTATATATTATTACCCTATTTTACTAAATGTAATGCTGAGGTATTTTAAATATATTTATCCTACGTCAATAGTCAATGATAACATCTGGACCCTGTCTCTCAAATCCCTTCTCTAGGCTCTGTCTATTAGGCAATAGACATTCCTTTAAATAATAGTTAATTAATAAACCAATTCACATAAAAATCTTTAAATATTTTAGTCTATCTACTCATAATTCTCACATTAACCAATACTAAACTCTAAATTTCCTCTGCACTTACCTTCTTTCTAATGTGGAATTTAGTATTGAGTAAAGCAGATCAGAAAGGCACTGATGTGTGTGTGTGTGTGTATAGAAAATAATGGAGAATTTATGTAAGTGTGTAAATAAAGATGACCTAATGGTGCCATAATAAATTCCTATTATTTTTCTTTGACCATACACCTTAAGCAGCTTAATGGCTCTGTGACTATTTTCATAATTTTCTTAAGCACAGAAACTCAACCTTTTTAAATAAAATGGTTTGCAATTAATTGGATGAGATTCAACAAGAACAAATGCAAAGATCTGCACTTGGGATAGAATATTTGCATATGTGAATACAGACTGGGGAATGATTTGCAATAATGTAAAGAAGGACCTGGGGTTACTGTGGGGTTATTTGTTTTAGCTGTGGATACATTTAGTTTGGAGAAGAGAAGACCAAGGGGATGTTTGAGGGGGAGAGTCTTCAAATACCTGAAAGGTGATTCTAGATAGGATGGATTTGTGGTTTTCTCTGTGACTGTAAAGGACAGGGCTAGGAACTATGATTTCAAGATTCAGTAGAGAATTTTTAGCTTGTAGTTTAGAAGGAACCTTCTGACTATGAGGGTGGTTAAGCATTGGAACAAACTTGTTGAGAGTTAAATTGTGGAATCTCCATGTTTGGATGTTTTCAAGAGCAATTTAACCTTCATACATTCCCATGGGGTAATTTCCTACCCCAGATGCATATTTTGTGCAGTATCTTAAAGTTAATTCTAAAAATTTTTCTTTTTAGGACATTGTCACTAGCACCACAGTGCACAATATCCCCAAAGAACAACCAGCTTACATGAATGGTTTTCTCTCTGTGGATGAAAAACTGCCCAGGGAAACATGTTACCCCAGGTGAGAATGTGTTTTTTCCATATGGGGTAACAACTTACCCCAAGCCCATGTTAATGAATTGGAGTAACTTGTTACCCCAATGCAATTTCTGTATAAATGACAGGCCTAGACCTGTTTGGCCACTTTGGGTGGATGCATCTGAAAGGCATTCATTCACACCTCATTCATGTCCACTTCAGGTATCCATGGAGGAGGAGTTGGTGTCACAAGCTGAAGTGATGCCAGCACTTCCCATGGGAAAGGGAAGAGGACCAGCCCAGGGCTGCTGTGGAAGACCAAGGTGTGGTACAGCAGCATGTGGAGCAGAACCACTGCCACCACCCCCAAGAAAACATTGCAGATGATGAGACCTTTAGAAGAAGGAATGGCAGAGTGTGGGGGGAAAAAGTCCACAGCTAATACATCATCAGAGAACAGCCAAGGACATAGTCCATGAAAGTGCTGGGCCAACAAGAGAAAGTAATAAAGGCACAGTGGCAGAAATGTTCCACCTGTTTTTCTCACAAGATATCCTGACTGTTATCATAAGTGAAATAGAGAGGCAGAAAGAAGATTCAGGGAGTAGAATGATAGCCATCCTAAAAATATAAAGGAGTGGAAAAAGCTGGACTAAACAGAGCTGAAAGCCTACGTTGGCCTACTACTGGTGAGTGGTCTATACCATGGTGGTCACAAGGCACTGGAGGAGTTGTGGGTATCCTTGCTTCCATGCCACCATGAGTTTAAAATGGTTCCGTTAAATCACCAACTATCTGAGATTTGACAACAAACTGACACGTGAGGAAAGAAGAGCTGTGGACAAGCTTGCTGCCTTCAGAAATATTTGGACACAATTTGTGGAGCAGCTCAGGAAATGGTATATTCCAGGAATATAACTGACGGTCAATGAGCAGCTCATTGCATTCAGGGGTCGCTGTCCCTTCAGACAGTATGCACCCAGCAAGTCGGCCAAATATGGCTTGAAAATTTGGTGGTCCTGTGATGCAGCAACATCATTCCTCTTGTCTGGAGATATCTACCTGGGCAAGCAACCATAAGTTATACCCCAAGGTAATATTGGTACCCAGGCTGTTGAAAGAGTGGTTCATTGAAAAAGTGTTTCATCCCTGGTACAAGACAGGAAGGAATATTGTGGGTGACAATTGTGGGTGACAATTTCTTTCTTGGCCTGGCAGAAAGGTCAAGTCCTGCTGTAGCAGTTTGTGGGTACGATTCAGAAAAACAAGGCTGATATCCCAAATGAAATGCAAGCAAATTGAAGTAGGAAAACTTTGAAAGAGTGGTTCATTGAAAAAGTGTTTCATCCCTGGTACAAGACAGGAAGGAATATTGTGGGTGACAATTGTGGGTGACAATTTCTTTCTTGGCCTGGCAGAAAGGTCAAGTCCTGCTGTAGCAGTTTGTGGGTACGATTCAGAAAAACAAGGCTGATATCCCAAATGAAATGCAAGCAAATTGAAGTAGGAAAACTTTTTTCATCCATTTTTGCTTTTGATGGGGAACTCACCCTAGTTTCCTACGTTCCAAAGAAGTCCAAGGTTGTGCTGTTGCTGTCAAACATGCACCATGACCTGTCAGTGGGTGGAGAGCAAAGAAAGCCAGACATCATCCATGACTACAATAAAAACAAGTGCGGGGTGGATAACCTTGACCACTTAGTCCACATGACTACCTGCAGATGGAAAATCAACAGGTGGCCAATGACACTTTTTCAATACGGTGGATGTGGCTGCCATTGCCAGCCTCATCATTTGGCTAGACCACAATGCAAACTGTAAGCAAAGACCACATATAAGAAGACAGCGCTTTTTTTGCAGAGCTTGGAGAACAGTTGATTGACGGACAAATAAAATGAAGAATGATAGACATGTGTAATCTGTCTAAACTGTCAAGTCTGCTATGATTGCCCTAAATTATAAATTGCCACAACGCACCACACTAGAACCTTCTGCAAGCATGAGTGGAACTTATGCTTTTTGTCCAAGGACAGATGACCACAAAACCTGGAAACAATGCAAAGATTGTAAGCGATTTGTGTGCACCACAGTACATCACTGCTGCTTTGTGAGGAATGCAATATTTAGTTAAAACAGTTAAGACATGTTTTGGAAGTAATTATTAGTTTGAAAACAGTGTGAACTGCAGATTTAGCAAATTGTTCATTCACATTTTGAAACTCTAAAACAAAAAAAAGTTTAAATTTTGTTCATAGTTCTAATTAAATAATATTTTGGGTTCAAATAATCATAGATACTCTTTCAAACAATCTGTATGTTTAATAAATAGGTTTTGGTACATTTATACTGTTGTCACTGGTTCCATTTTGCTTATGCAGGTGGGGTAACAAGTTACCTCATGAGACCAACCATGTTGAATTGTGGGATAATGAGTTACCCCATTAAAATGGCAATGGTTATGGTTTCATGAGAATGGATAAGGGTTAAGCAGACACTGGTCTAGGATGGTTAGTCAAGGATGCTGGTGCTTTGAACAGGGGGCTGGGCTAGATGACCACATGAGATCCCTTCTAGTCCCACTGTCCTATGATCCTAAACAATACAATTCACATTTATTTAGTAAGAGATGCTTAGATCGCTAGTGCTGTTAATGAACAAGTAATTAAACTGATATACATTTGATCCATGGGTCACTTTTGAAAAATCATCATGTATCTCATTTTATTGTGGAATATTGGATTCTGAAGCTCAGTGATAATTTTTATTTTCTCAGCATCCTCAGTCAAAAAATATAAAAACTAAGTGTCTGCTGTAGATGACAAGGCCAGGAGGAGGCTTTTTTCAAACATGTAGTGGAAGGTTCCCGATCATAGGCCCTGGTTCTCATGGGGGAATTTAGTCTCCCTGACATCTGCTGAGAGGGCAATACAGTGCACAGGCAATCCAGAAAGCTTTTGGAAATTGTTTGAGGCCAACTAGGGCCATGGTCTTCTTCACCTGGTACTCACAAACTGGGAAGAATTGGTGGAGGACATAGACGTGGATAGCAACTTGGGCAGCAGTGACCACAAGATGGTTGAGTTCAGGATCCTGAGGAAAAGAAGGAAGGAGAGCAGCAGAGTAAGGACTGTAGACTTCAGAAAAGCAGAATTTGATTCTTCTTATGGGAAGAATCCCCTGGAAGGCTAGTCTGAAAGAGAAGAGCTGGTTGTACTTTAAAGAAATCTTACTGAGGGCAAAAAAACAAATCATCCCAAGGTGCAGGAAGACTGGCAAATATTGCAGAAGACCAGCTTGGCTTAGCAGGGAACTCTTCAGTGAGCTAAAACGCAAAAAGGAAGCATTACAGGAAGTGTAAACATGGACAAATGACTAGGGAGGAGTATAGGAGTATTATTCAGGCATGCAGGGATGAGACCAGGAAGGCCAAAGCGCAATTGGAATTGCAGCTGGCAAGCAATGTGAAGGGTAACAAGAAGGGTTTCTACAGGTATGTCACCAACAAGAAGAAAGTGTAGATCCCTTACTGAATGGGGGAGGCAACCTAGTGACAGATGATGTGGAAAAGGCTGAAGTACTCACTGGCTTTTTCACCTCAGTCTTCATAGGCAAGGTCATCTCCCAGACTACTGCACCTGGTAGCATGGTTTGGGGAGGAAGTGAGCCAGTAGTGGTGAAAGAACAGGTTAGGGACTATTTAGAAGAGCTGGACATGTACAAGTCTATGAGACGAGACACAATGCATCTGAGGGTGTTGAGGGAGTTGCCAGATGTGATTGCAGAGCCACTGGCCATCAGCTTTGAAAATTCATGGTAATCAGGAGAGTTTCTGGATGACTAGAAAAGGGCAAATCTAGTGCCTATCTTTAAGAAAGGGAAGAAGGAGGATCCAGGGAACTACAGACCGCACTTTCTGCAAAAATCATGGAGCAGATCCTCAAGGCATCTATTTCTAAGCATTCGGAGGCGGAGGTGATTAGGAACAGTCAGCATGGATTCACTAGGGGCAAATCATTCCTGACTAGCCTGATTGCCTTCTATGATGAGATGACTGGCTCTGTTGATGAAGGGAGAGCGGTTGACATGATGTACCTTGACTTTAGCAGGGCTTTTAATATGGTCTCTCTTGACATTCTTGCAAGTGAGCTAAGGAGGTATGGGTTGGGTGAAATAAGACTGTAAGGTGGATAGAAAACTGGCTGGATCATCGGGCTCAAGGGGTAGTGATCAGTGGCTTGATGTCCAGCTGGTATCAAGTGAAGTGCCCCAGGGGTTGGTTATGGGACTTTTTTTTTTCAATATCTCCATCAACAACTTGGAAGATGGGATGGAGTGTACTGTGACGTCTGTAGGTATTATAGGGCTTGCTAGTACTGCCCTGAGCTCATCTGCCTACAGGTGGCAACAGGGAAGACCTTGGCTCTGGAACACCAGGTCTGCCAGGAAGTGGATCTTACGTTTCTCGCCTGCCACAACTTTGACCTATATATTCCCGGGAGGCAATGCCCATGGTGATCCTGCCTAGTCTTGATCCCTGTGCTTCTATGTGGCTCCAAACCTTCCCTTTACCCCAGTCTAGCCTCTCCAGATGGTGTTTACGATATTCTTGCACAGCCAGGTTGCAGTCCTGCCTGTTGTAATCTTATTTGCCCCTACCCCAGGGTGTCCTAGTGCCTCTTTTGATTACACCCTTCCAGGGGCCAGTCTTGGTCTGTGCTAAAAAAAAATCAAAATAAACAGCAAAAGAAATCACAGAAAAATCCTGGCTGCTTCTCAGCCTTCTTGTTGGGCTCTGGCTATGTCCCTTTTTTTTAGCGATCAGGTGCTCAACCTCCCAATCACCATAATTCAGGCAAACAATCCCTTAGTCCATTCTTTGCTATGTGCTAGCCTGCCCTGCACCCCATGAACATTCATAGTCTCTTTGGGGTTTCCCCCCTGTGCAGGAAGGCTCTACCTGTGGCTGTAGATTTTTTTCCTTTAGGCCCTCCTCCGGATCCTCTGTTGGAAAACTCCACTCTGGAGATTCTCTCAGGCCCTGTGGACTCCCTTGCTCTGGATCCTCAGCTGCAGCTCTGCTCTGGAGATAACCACTAGCTGCGTGTTTGCAGGCCTCTGCCTGCCTCAGGGTCACTCCCGCAGCATTCCTCAGGCACCTTCCGCAGTTTCTGCCTGCTGAGAAACTCAGCCGCTTCTCTCTCCCTGCGGCCTGCAGGGAACTGACCCCTCTCTGGCCCTCTCTGGGGCTGGAAATACCTTTGAGTGGCCTCTCTCCACCAATCCTGAGCAAGATACTGCTCCAGAAGTTGGGTGGGTATTTTCCTTCTTTTCTGGGCTGTAGCTGCAGCCCTGCTGGCCCTCTATATTGTAAGTTCTGTCTCACTCCTTCACATGTACCCTCGGCAAATTTGCAGATGACGCCAAGCTGGAGGAAGTAATAGATACACTGGAGGGTAGGGATAGGATTAAGAGAGATTTAGTCGAATTGGAAGATTGGACCAAAAAGAAATCTCATGAGATCCAATTTTCAATCCTAATTTTCTATGATCCCATGAATTAGTTTATCTCAATTCTCATAGTTAAAAAAAACCCCAAACCTCAATTTCCTTCACTTAAAATTGTCTGTCTGTGTATAAAATTGTCCTGAACCACCACCATGTGTTTTCTGTATTTCTTTTTCTCATTGCTGGGTCTCTCTGCTAGACACTCTTCCAGCAGGGCTGTGGCTATATTTGTTCCTTCTTTGGCAATACTGAGATATTGCTGGCCCAGAATCAACCCCATCTCCCAAAGACCTCGGTTCACCTTTTCTGCTTCCAAAAGATCAGGCTTTGATCCTAGATTTATTTTGAAGGTGAAATTACTACTTGGGTCTCCTGTTGCAATACAATGTGCTGCCTCATTATACCGGATTAGCTATGAATGCTGCTTTTGTGAGTATTCTGAAGCATGCAGTTCTATATTGAAAAAGCAAAGACATTACTGTATAACTTTGATCTTCTTACAGTGCTTAAACAAAATCACTGTTCTTTTTTGTCAATAAACATGATATTAGGTAAGGCATATATTTATATGGTCATTTTAATTCTGTTTTATAATAAACAATATATACCCCATTGTATAATAATTTGAATATATTACCAGATATATGTGTACAACATAGAGCTCATGAAAATCACTCATGCTTCTGTCTCATAAGTTGGAAAGTTGCATTTCATTTAAGATTCTTCTGTCACTGTCCTCCCTCTTCTTATGTACTTATCTCTTTTCTATGTTGTCTCAGGTGATGCTCCTGAAAGATAATGGAATCATTATGTAAATACAAAGAAATATTAATCTTTCCATGTAGCTTCTTTATCTTCCATTTCCATTGAAAAGTTTGACTCATAAATTGGTATGAGCATGAATCTACTAGTCAGAAACTTTTAAATTTGTTTCTATTGTAGGGCTGTAAATGGAGTTTACATTATAGTGCAATTTTACAATACTTCCTCTCCCCATGCAAGTTCTCCTGGATTTGTCTTCAGGCTTATTTTCTCAGGGCTGAAAGCAAGAGAGGAAAATAATGTGTTCACATTAACCAGCTGAGTCTTAAAAATATAAATTGAGATAAACTAGTTTTATTTTAAACAACTGAAAAAAATACCCAGAAGTTTAAGGATGTTGCAAACTCTCTAAATGACTTTTATGTAATGACAGTTCTTGTCTATGAAGAATGTGAGTTTTAGGTCAGGGATGGGTATATCTCCAACTTCATAGAATCATAGCAAATTAGGGCTGAACGGGAACCTGGGGGTGGTGGGTCATCTAGTCCAACCCACTGCTTAAAGTGAACCAGACCAAAGATAACTTACTGACACTCAGACTTCAACTCCCAACTTTTTTATTACTAGCTTAATACTCAGAAACTTCAGCCATAGGATAGGCCTGCCTACTTACTAGGCCTGTGCGAATAGGGAAGTATTTGATTTGGATTCAGCCAATTCAGAGGACAGTGATTTGATTCAGAGATTCAGATGACTGTCCCGAATTGATTCTGCTGAATCAGCTTTGGAAGATTTGGTGCCGATTTGGAGAGAGTCAGAGATTCGGCCATAGACTGTAATGGGGAATCACTGAAATACATATAACTTTGTCATTTGTCAGCTGATTTGGACAAAAATTGCAGGAGTGGTAGCTCCTTCTGAGGCCATGAAGCCTGACAGGCTTCAAGGAGATAGGTCTAGGGGTTTCTGGGAAACTGCACCTCAGGCTGTTGACAAGCAAAACTCATGACATGGGTGACACTGTGTGTGTTAAGGTGTGCCCCCATGTGTGCTGGGGCCTCTACACAACATGGTAGTGTGCACCAGTGAGGCCTCCTCCTCCCCTACAGCCTCAGCCTGGTCCACCACTTTAAATGACAACTGGTAATAAAATAACTTAGTAAGCACTAGCACAGTAGCACCAGCAGCGTCTCAGGCAGCCAAACTGTCACAGAGCCTTTCTTTCCTTTCCTGCAGGAGCTTCTTCTCCAGCAGCTGCCAGAGAACTCTCCCTGACAGCCCGAGCCCTGGGGGTTAGATGTGCCCAGGGCCCTGTGTCCTTCCAGTCAGCTGACTGGGGACAGGTACTAGGGGTGTTGGTCTAAGGACATGGCACTGGCAGCCAAGGTCCTTTGGGTCAATCTGGTCTCTTTTAGTAGACCAACTGAATATTTAGAGAAATATATCATAGCAAGGTTTTGGGTTGGGACTTGCAGCTCTAGCTCTCCCCCTACCTGCTTTAGCCCCTCTCCCTCCCCTGCCAGAAGACCTGGCACCTGCCTTTCCAGCACACTTCATATTAATCTTTCCTGTGCTGGAAAATTGTCTCTGTCTGTAATAACTAATAATATGTCTTGTTCTTCTTCTCTGATGTATGACTCTGTTTGATTTCTTCTTTTGTGTTGTGTTTACTGTTGTGTGTATAACTAAAATTTCTCCTTCTCCTTCTCCTCTCTGACTTCTGTTGTGTTAATTTGAATCTCTTTCTGACTTCTTCTGGGTTGTCTTTAATCTGTATTTAACTAACTATAACTAATAATATTAAAAACTATATATAATCTCTTCTATAAATGCCTGACTTCTATGTTGTAATAATATCTGACTACTTCCATGATGTGAGTGTGTGTAATGTGTGTGCTCCCCTGCACAGTGGTGGATCACACTGCCAGGGAAAACATAGCTTTCTTTTAAAAAAGTGTTGGAAAAAAACCCCAAACAAATACAACTTGAAAGAAATGGATTGGATAGGAATAAGTAGAGGGACTCTAGTTAGTAAGCTATATCCAATCCTTTCCAAGAACAGAAAGTAGCAGGAGACTGACTAGGTAGGAATCCAAGCCAGCCCAGTACCTTTCAGTATGACCATCCCTCAGGGGGTGTGAATTGGGCTGGCTGCCCCAGGTCCCATGCTTTGGGGGCCCCATGCTTTGGGAGGCTCTCATGGAGCCAGACGGAGGAGCGTGGTGACTCTGTGCTGCTGCTAGCTTTATGTCCAGCCACTCAGCACCCCCCTCTCCCCCCTGCTGAATCCACTGCTGACTTCCTCATGTCTGGGGGCAGGGCCCCACACAGGCTGATTTGCCCAGCTCCTGCACCCTGCTCGGGTCATCTCTGCCTTTCAGATGCTGTTGCTCAAGCAGAAACTGCTCACAAAAAGGACAGAAAGGCTGCAGACAGAGGCTTATATGCTGTTTCTACATTCCTTCCCCAGAGCACTGTGATTGGAAGGGGACTCGGGGAAAGATTACAGTCATTGGCCAGCTAGAGATGCCAGTCTTTCCCCCCCCTGCTCCCCCTCCCTCTTCTCAGTTTCTGTTTTCCTGAAAGACCGCCTTCCGAATCTCTGAATCTTTTCCAAATCTTTTCCGAATCTATTCAGAGCCTCCAAATTGATTTGGAGATTTTTTTTGCCTTCTCCTGATTCAATTTGTATTCAGTGATTTGGCCTCTGAATTGGGCTGGATCTTCTTTGAATTGAATCGTGGACCAAAGCTTTGCACACCCTTACTACTTGTACTGCTGAATCTATTCATTATGATGTTTCTTCTGTTTATGATTCTAGTCTGATTGCCTCACTTTTAATTTTTTTATTTCCCAGCAAATACAATATTCTTGGTCTTTGGAAAACATTCATAAATAAGTGTTTAGGTAAGATATGACTTTTACCAAAAAGTAGGAATGTTTCAAGATTAGCAATAATATATCAAACCTGACTAGATCCAAATAACCAATTATCTGAAGTTTAAGAAGGCTCTGGGAAAAGTTTGAACCTGGTGGCCTTATTAGCATTATAGGACACTTTTACATGTGTTTCTGAAGTGGTGCCAGGAGTTTTTGATTAGAGAGAGAAAATGGAGGTGGTATATTTTGAACTAAAGCACATTGAACATGTATTAGTTCAGAGCACAGCACTGCCATTTTCTTAGCATGGAGGTGCACTGTGCCACTGATACATGTGACATGAGGCTGCCAGAGTGCGTTAATTAATGTGCTCCAGCAGACTAGATTAATCAAGTCTGCTCCAACTCCCTGGATTTCTAGCATGTCAGTGCAGGCTCCCTGGATGTGTGTAAGTGTCCATAGCGTCAAAGAAAATTAGGGTTGGACGGGACCTCAGAAGGTCATCTAGTCCAACCCCCTCCTCAAAGCAGGACCATCCCCAATTAGATCATCCTAGCCAAGGCTTTGTCTACCTGGGTATTAAAAACCTCTGAGGATGGAGATTCCACAACCTCTTTGGGTAATCTGTTCCAGTGTTTTACTACCCTCCATGGGTGGGGGCATCTAGGGGATGGAGTCTGGGGATAGGCAGCCAGCACCCTGGCCTCTGGCTCTTCCCCCGTGGGTGCAGGCAGGGGGCTCAGCCAGAGATGATGGCAGCTGCTTCTACCCTGGCATGGGCAGCTCCTCCTCTGGCAAATGGTGGCAAGGGCCAGTGCATGGGGCAGGCAGAGCTATGGTCAGGGCTTGGGAGTGGGGAGCATGAATGTGACACCCAGGGCCTGGATGGTATTCAGCACCCAGTGGTCCTCCTCCATGGCCCTGCTGCCCTGGTCAGGAGTGCACCCTGCTCCCTCAGGGCCTCCACGTGGTCCTGCTCCAGTGTCAGGAGCTGTGTCCTGAATTCCCAGTCTGCCCATTCCACATTTCTTGTGGATGATGTCCCCCACTTGCTGTGCATTTTTCATGGACTGTCCTCTGCCTGCCATGTATAATGTCCTCAGCCTACCATGTGTTCTGGCCAGCAATGTCCTTTCCCTGCCACATCCATGCATCTCCCAGCTGATCCTCTGTGGCCATCACCAGCCAGTACAGGAAGAAGGTGTGTTTCTGGGTCCCCCTCCTACAGAGCTGCATCTGCAGGTCCCTGGCTAGCAGGTCCCTGGCTATGGGTGTCAGTGACCCTGAGGCCACATCCCAGTTCCAACTGCAGCCTCTTCCCTGTATGCAGCTGCAGGCCCTGTAGAGCTATGAGAAAGTAGCTGTTTGTGAGAGTGCACAACATTTCTGAGATAAGATGCTCTGTATTAGGGGCTCGTGTGCTGCTGGGTCTCAGCTTGGGGGTTATGCATACACGGGT
Organism: Alligator sinensis; assembly: GCF_000455745.1. Lineage (NCBI taxonomy): Eukaryota > Metazoa > Chordata > Crocodylia > Alligatoridae > Alligator > Alligator sinensis. Next base: position 1,927,238 of record NW_005841966.1, on the reverse strand, counting down.
GCCCAGGGACCATGATAAGTCAGCTGGGTAGGCCAGGGCCCAGGCAGGTGCTGGCCAAATTCCCCATCTCTGCTCACTCCCCAGGGGCCAGTGGGCTGCTGTGTGCTGGCTGCAGCCTGCCTCCCCCACCTCCTTCCCTGGCTGGACCAGACCAGTCTCCTGACAGCACCTGCTGCTGTGGCTACAGACCCTGCTGTCTCTATTTCTCCTTTTGAAGGCCAGCCTGTCTCCTGTGCTGCTGCCAAACCCATGGTGCCTGGACTCGGGTAGCAAATTTATTCATGAGTAGCAAAGTTTACTGCACAATAAGCATGTGCATGTGTAGATGTGCATGCTAACTGTGTAGTAAACTATGCTACTGTGCAGTAAAGCATCTCGTGTAGAGACACCCTCTGAATCCTAACCTTGCTGTCCAACATATCTACTACTCTCCCCCAGCTTGGTGTCATATCTCCCCAACTTGGTGTTATTCAACCCTATGTGTAGTTAAGATTTAATAGCTGTTCATTGATGTGTATGAAATGAGTTGATTTTCCATTTTCTAGAGGTTGGATGTCCATAAGTTATGGCTATGGTTGATAATCTTGCTTGCTGTTTCATCATGGAGATAAAATACTGAATCAGAACTGAGGATGAATCATCCTATTGTTCCTAGAGAGGGTTCTTCCAGATGGGCTTGGAAAGATGCATGAAAAGGATAGTGGGTTTGGAAGCTTCAGCCTGTACTGTACCTGCTGGGAGGTTTAGTAGTAATCACTTCTGAATTGCAATACTGAAGCCAACTAGGCCCCTGTCCTGAGCATTATGTTTCTTAACCAAAAACATTTTGGGCTCAAGTTCATCATAAAGACAACTATAAAGTTGGACCACAATATTCTAAAGATTGGACAGGACTCACCCCAGGATGTATACTTACTTCTACTTGGTCATGTGAAGTTTGGAGCAGAAAACTCCACAGTGATGCTTGCTTGACATAAACAGGAAATGTGATGTTCAATTCTGTGTTTTCAGTTACATTAAAAAGAACCTGCATTCACTTATTCTATGTTTATCTTACTGTTCATGAAGAAACCATTCTTGTAAGGATAATAGCCAGATGATCGCAGGAATACTTCAGATATTTTCTGAGACTGATTAAAATATGCTTTGGTTTGACAAAAGCAGAAAATGTTAATTTTCAGCCCTTTTATAAACACAGGCCTGATCTGTAAAGGGATTACTGATTTCACAGCAAATACACACTTGAGAGACTCGAACCCAATTAGTGGTTTATATGATTCACTTTGAATATATTTATGCACTAACAACTGATAAACAGATTTTTTAATTCAGCTTTTAAAAAGTCTACCTTTTTCTTTTTTAATGTAAGACCTTTGATTTTTTTTACCACAGTAACTTGCTTAAAATCTCCCCACTTGAAATGGTAACCAGTACGTTCAGTGGATCATAGCAAAGTATGACTGGATGGGACCTCATGAGGTCAGCTAGTCCAGCTGTCTCTTAAGGCAAGGTCATCTCCAAATAAACCATCCAAGCCAAGTGTCTGTTCAACCTGCTCTTCAAAATTTCCATTGAGAGAGAGTCCACAATTTTTCTTGGTAGTCTGATCCAATACTTGACCACCCTCATAGTCAGAAAGTTCCTCATAATTTCCAACCTAAATTTTCCCTGCTCTTGCTTGGGGCCATTGCTCCTACTGCATAGCCACAGAGAAAAACCCATCTCCATCCTCTCTCTGATAATCCTTCAGGTATTTGAAGACTACTTCTTAGCTTTCTTAATGATGGGAACTATATTTGCCCTTTTCTAATCATCTGGGACATCATTCAACCTCCATGAGTTCTCAAAGAAGATTGCCAATGGCTCCAAACTTACCTCAACCAATTCCTTCAGTACCCCAGGGTGCAGGCATCCAGCTCTGCCAATTTAAAAGCATTTAGCTACTCTAAGTAATCCCTAATCTGTTCTGCCATTACTCTAGGCTGTTTGTCTCCTTCCCTATCTCTGCTACCAACTGTCTTTGTCACCTGGTAGCTGCCCCTATTTGTGAAAATTGAAGTAAAAAAAGCATTAAATACTTCAGCCTTCTCTGCATCATCTGTAACTAGATTGCCTTCAGCACTCCCTTGCTGTTGCACTGTCATTTTAGTGGAAAAATAAAAAATGAAAAATAAAGGGAGGGGGGGGGGGGGGGGGGGAAGGGAGAAGGGGAAGAAACTGGGAGAAAGAAGAAAAAAAATGTCCAAACTATATGGCAATGGAACCAGGAGAAATGCCTATATTTCTAAAGATGTTTGCAATTCTGATTGTAAATTACAACAGTGGGCTAAAATCTAATTTTTCATATGCAAAGAATGCTCTAATTCTTCTCTTTCTCATATCTGGAGGCCCAGGGTCTGTCCTACAGTGCAGATCTGCTTAATATTTTAAATTAAAACATACCTTTACAAAATGTAAATTTAGAGCTGTCTGCTCTAAACTAGAAAACTAGCGTTAGAGGTAACGCTAGTTTTCTAAGTTGGTTTTGATGTGTTTGTGCTTCCGATCTGCTACAACACTAAGATGTTTGCTTGACAAAATCAGTCTTCTTGCTCACATACATTTTATTGTCAGCCTCTTCATGCAAACTGCACAATCATGGCATGTCTCTTGACTGTAAAGGATGAAGAAATCTTAATGCCTTTATCCATACTTCTTACCCATACATTTTTCAAGGAAAGTATGGACAATCAAGGCTTCAAATGCTTCTTGAAACTGGGTGTTTCAGCTTCTGTAACAATCAATCAATTGTAATCTGGAGACCTAGAGTACTGAATTTGAATCTGGATGTTTTGCTACTTAGATATTGGTAAAAGGAATCTTTATAAAAAGGAACAGCTCTACAAGCTCAAGCCCTCAAATATGTTTTCTGAAGTCTGAATTTAACTACTTTCTCTTCTCAAGGATCAAACAGCAATGGCTACTCCCTATGTACTTATTAGGGTGTATTGTCTGAACCAAAATATGAATCCATGTAGAGCCCTGTTTGACTCCTTCTGTTGAAACTAGAACATTGAGCTTTCGACAGTAAGATGGATACAGGGCTCTCGGGAGCTAATCTTGTGTGTTGAGTGTGTTGAGCTTGCTTGTACAATTGCAATGGAAGAGAGTGTGGTGTATGTATAGAATTTGGTCCCATTCCAGACTCCCTGGTTCACATAAGGGAGCGCAGAATCTTATAGCAGAAGAGGAGGAGAATTGCCTGAGGACCAGAGGAGTATAGGGAGGTAGTAAGGCTTGCCCTACGAATAAGATAAAACCCTATGAGATATAGGGAGAGCCTTGTTTTGATTTGTTCCTATCTGAAACTTAAAGCAGGCATGATGGAGGCTAGGTATCTGGAACCAACTTCCATGGGAAGTGGTGCTGGATCCTACCTTGGGGGGTCTTTAAGAGGAGGCTAGATAATCACCTAGCTGGGGTCATATGAGCCCAGTATTCTCTCCTGCCCAGGGCTGGGGGTCGGACTTCATCTACTTAGGTCCCTTCTGACCCTACTTCTATGAATCTATAGGTAAAGACATTCAACAAATCAGAGGTGGAATTGATAGAAGTTGCTTGGTTCTCTGTAAGGGGCATAGTTTATATCAGTAGAATGAACAAAGCAAAGCTCATTGTAGCCAACATGAACCAAAACAATGAGATGCATATGGCTTTAGGAGCCTACCACATGCAATCCTTAAATGTGAAAATGTCCTTTTAAATTTAACTGACTTCCTTCCCTTTTTAAAAACATGTTGCTTGGCCAGCTAGCAAATACTTTGTGTGGTGATTTGAGCTCCACAAACTAATTTGCTAGTAAAAACAAATAATGGAGTAAAGTGTTCTCATTGCTCAGGATGCTGCCAGCAACTCCCTATTGGCTGGGGTCTGAATCTCCTTTCTAATGAATCAGCACAAGACTAAGTTTAGTAGTGTAATTAGGTGACTGCAGGCTTTGACTGTTTAATTAAATATGACTTTGTGGGAATATTTTGTCGTCATGCTGCTGAAATCTGCTAGATACACACTTTTGGAGGTAGCATGTAAACTTAGGAAATGATAGTCTTTGATCTTTGAGGTTTCTTTCAGTTCTTTTGAAGATTTTTTAAAGAAGCCACTACATAAGTGTTAATTTAATGCAGTAAAATGGAAAAAAATAATCTTGAGTCTGGTTATACTAAGTAACATCAAAAAACTTGCTTTGCATATATCTTTTAAACAGTAATCCTTCTTTCTAAACCAGTTTTCCAAAGATTTTAGTGTTTGCTTCACTTTTAGAAATCATAGCAAACATTTTTTTGACTTTTTTTCACGTTATCTTCCTGGCTTTCATTTTCTTTCCGTTTTATTATTTTAATCCTTTTTGGAATATATAATCAT
>NW_005841966.1:1914226-1922797 GCF_000455745.1 Alligator sinensis | reverse complement strand
GCTATTTTAAATTTCCTTGGTTCTTTTCTTCCCTCTTCTACTTATCTTCCCCTGGTTTCTTTGTTATAATTGAGTACCACATAAACATCCACATACTTATCTTCATAACACCCTCCCAGGATATGAAAATGCGTAAAATCTCTATTTTACGTACGTGGATATAGGCCTAAGGAAAACTAATTGACTTGCCCAATGTAACACAGGAAATCTCTGGAAGAACTGGGATATGGGTTAGCCTAAGTCTCAGGCTGGGACACAAACTTCTGCCCCGCCCCTTTCTCTCTCATCATTTCCTTCTCCTTTCCTTCTATTCATCTTTAAAGATGCATATTGATTTTTCTATTTACCTGGGGTTATTTATTATAATATACTAGTTGGCTTGTAGGTATTCATATACAATGAAAATAATTTTGGGGAAAATAGAGAATGGAGTAAGTGCTGTCCACAGTGGATTAACTTCACTGATCTGGAGAGGCTGCTGAGCATAAAAGGATTTTTTTACTTTTTTCCTTGTTTTTTCTCCCCATATTTTAACTATGTTTTTCTGAATTAAATAATATTTTAAAGAGAAATTTGTCTAGCTATCCACTATAACATAGGAATAAGGGTCATTGTCCTGTCCGGATGCAGTGAACACCAATTCAGTGACCTAATCGTTTGAGGGGAGAGAATATTAATAACTTGTCACATCATTTTTTCAGGAAAGATACAAAGACTAATTATCCCACCCAGACCTAAAGCAATCATTCTCCATCAAGCCTTGGCCCAATCAGAACAAAAAGCTATTTCTACTTCCTTTATAGGCAACATGGCGGTAACAAGCTACATTAACCACAAAGTGTCTGCAGGAGTCAACCTGTCATTCATTACTTGTTTACCAGAGGGATCAAGAGAATATGCAGCCAGGCTATTATAGGCCATTCAGCTTCATTCTTCAAGGCATATACTGTTAACAGTGACCAGTAATAAACACTTTTTTTCCTTCTGGGCCTCCATTTTACACATAGGCAGCTACATTATGGGCATAATTGCATCCCTCTGAAACATGGGTCACTACCCCAACTGACATATTGGGTTTAAGAGGGCCTGTGATCTGTTTGGTCTGACCCAGGATAGCAGCCTCTATGTTCATGTGGAAATAAGGTTGAACTGCCATAAACAAAAGGAGAGAGGATGCGCAGTGGCAGCTTGCCCTACAGAAAGTTCTTTGTGTTTTCCTGCTGAGCTCTTTGCTTTCACAAAAACATATTTCAGACATAGCTGTAGTAGCTCTTGTTGTCCAACTTTACAAGGTGCTCATTATTTTTGAGAGACTCTTGTTCTCACCAGCAGGGGAGCTGGGTGACGGTGCTCTGTGTTGTCACTTGTCCTTGTAAACTGTGTTTCCCGCTAAGCATATCTAGTTTTTCTGTTCAAAATAAACGTTCTCTGTCATCCAGAGCTTCATCCAGTTCTGCCAGAAGATGCATCCACAAAAGAAAACAACTAATTAAGAGACAGCTGCTTAGGTTGAGTCATTATCCCTCCTAAATTTGGTTAAATTCATAAAATGGGCGGCATAGAATGAGTAGTTGAATCACTAATGACATATAGGCTTTCTCTGCACTTCTCCCAAGAGATTAGCATATTAACTGGTTGTAAAGCTGTGGCAGACAATGGTTGACAAGTCATTTAGTTTTCTCATCTCAGCTCATCTCATGGTCTGTTACTGTGTTGTATACGTAGCCCATATCATGATTCACAAATCAATAGATAAATCTATAATCTTCAAGTTCATCATAACCATAATAATTGAATGTACCTCTTTATAGAGTTAGGTTGCAAGCACTTTTTCTATACTACAAAACCTTTAGGAGAGAGAGATGTCATTTCTCTGTCCAGAATAGCCACTTGCTGGGTGTCTGGAGCACTCACCTGGAGAAAGACTCAAGTTCTCATTCTTGTGCTCTTCCAGATGGGCTTTTCGCTCTTCTGGCTAGTATAGGCGTAACTCATGTCCTGAGATTCCAGCATAATGCTAAGAATATTTTCCTAAAAGTTTATCAAAACTTGTGCCTTCACTGCAAAATGTTTTGGATTGGATGAATTTATATTCTCTAATTTAAAAAAACAAACAAACAAAAACCTGAAAAGAAATCTGAAGTCAGCTCTACCATTTTAGACTATTATGGCCTGAGTATACTTCTTTTTCTCACAATAATCATTTAACATTCAGTAAGGATTGTTAAATTGACAACTTATGTTCCATTGATAAATGACATGCTTCAGTCCAGGTTGCTTTAGCAGAGCAGCCAGATAGCCCACTTTTTCTTTGTTTTGATACATGCATAGAGGATACTGCTACCTCCTCCACTGGTATTAGGGCTAAGGCTCCGTTCTTCTTAGCATATCTTTTGGGATATAAATGCCAGGGAAATACTGAAGTGCACTACTGCTAATAAATGTTAAGATTTAAACATTGATGTTTTAGCAGCATATATACCTAGCAGCAGTTGTGGCAGCTTTTGGAAAAATAATGGGGAAAAATGGAACTGAAAAGAGGTTACTGGATCCTACTGCTATTGGAGAAATTGAAGTGGCTCTAAACACTTCCCTTTCCTTAATCAAGAAATTTTTGTGGAAGAAAGAAGAATAGAGTAATACTTTAAGGCAGAAAAACTGCAAAAGATTCAGATAATATATTGAAGAGGAAGGAGACTGGGTCAAAGTGGGAGACTAATTGAGTCATTAGAGCAACAGGATTGAAGGATATGCATCTCAACCAGTTGTTCAAGCTTTCTGACGTTTTCCAGTGACTACTATAGACTTCTGTAGAAATCAACACAAAACCCAGGCCATACCCAAAACCTGCTGGACATATTCTTACTTTTTAAAAATCTTCTATATGTAGTAATGCACCCATACTATTTTATAAAACACTGAATAGATTTAATTAGCATGGTTTATTCATATTCAAAAGCATTTCTAGTGTAGCACTGAATCAATATAAACATATTTGAAAATGTTTATTCAAACTGCCCTGCTAACCTAAGGATCATCTTTCTTCTAAAGACATTTTGACCATTTACTCAGGAAGAAGGGACTTGTTTAGATCAATACGTTTTTGTTGTTCTTTTTTTCTGTGAAGCTCTTTCTCCTTGATTAGTCCACAGCAGTTATGGACTTTTGATAAAGCTATTGATTACTCAAAATGATCTTTGTTTACTTGGCAAACATTACAACTACTATCTTAGTTGCTGTTTTAAGTGAGTCATGAGTTGTCATAACCCTTTATTAGCAAGAACAAATCTTCCCAATATTCTTTTGCTTTTTAATATCCTTTTGCTTTTGCTTTTCAAGCTATTGTTGACTTCTGATGGATTATTTGGGAGGCAGCAGTTTGTATATGCGATTGACTAACATTATCTCTGGTCTTAGTGAAACTGACACTTGAGGACATGATTAGTAGGAATTGACTTACTGCTATAAGGTTATTCATGAGGTGGGAGTTTTCTCTTGTGTCTTGCCCAATGTTTATTTATTTTATTTAAGATACCAGTAGCGGTGTAGTATTGTAATCCTGCTGTAGCAATTATTATGAAATGATTTCTCTTTTGTGTATAAAGCATTGGCTCATTCTGTTCCACCAGTCCAGTCCTAACTCATTTCACTTTTGTCTTTTGCCAGCATGGAAAGTTCCCTGCAGTTGCCTTGTAGCATTTTTTGTATGAGGTTGGGATTGCATGACATTGTTTAAACTGTTTCAGACAGCTTTAATTTTAGCTCATCTAGTACTTCTGTCACTCTTAATGGACTGAAGTGCTGAATGTTTTAATGACTGGAAGGGTTTGAAATAATAGGCTTCCTACCATATGAGGCCCCAGCGGCAGGGAGAGTCTGTATCACTGGTAAAATTAGTAGTCAAGTTATAATTTAGGTCATGAAACTTGATCACTTTTTAAAATTACACTTCATTATAGTTCAAAAAGCAAAGTAGAGAAAGTAATTTTGTTTCTAAATGATGACTCTCCTTAATTCTCTAGGTAATATTTTGTTCCCAAAAAGCTGGTAAGGTAAACTTCCCTCCTCCCCTCTTTCCCCGCCCCAAGGTGTATTACTCACAAAGACATTCATTTTACCTTTAACAACTTTTCATTTCTTGGGCTGTTACTACTTTCACTTGGCTGCATTGTTTTGTCTCTTGCTTTCTTCCTCAAGTGATCACTTTTGTTACCATATTAGAGTACCAGAGGCATAGCTAGCTGTGTTTGTGCCCTGCTGAAAGTTGCAGGTGGGGTGGGAATGAGAGGTGCTGCTGAACACTGGAGAGGAGCTGGCATGGGGGGGGACAGGATATGGGGCTGGGAGTCTTAACTACTGCCACAACATGGTCTGTCCACCCTGGGCGCATTTATATGAGATGACTTAATGGGCAGTGGACGATTCTATTGCACATTAGCGTGTCACAGCAAACACCATGCTAATACACTAATGCAGGTAGAATTAGTGTATTGCACATTAAGCATCACAAAAAAGTTCACTGTTGCTGCTGTGCATTAGCAAAGATACTGTATCTTTATTTAGTACCTCATATTAGAGGTACTAAAGATTTCTTTGCACAGCATGTCTAGCTATGGTAGTTTTTTAATAGCTGCTCTTTGGAAGAAAAGTGGGTTGTTTCTAACCTGTTCTAATGGTTCAATCTACAGTAGTAGAAGGCATTAACCTAAGAATAAAATAATAGAGCAGAGGGATCTAGATTTAGAGGAATCTGCTGGGTTGGGAGTGTACAGGAATTCCAACCTTTAAACTGTGTGAGAGCAGAATCAACCTCATCCACTGGAAAAGGAGCATAAACATTTAGGGCCAGTTGAAAAGTTATCCAGTGTACAACAGTCCTTGGAGCATGGACCAAACATTTAGGTAACTGCTATATAAGCACAAAGCTTCAGAGTCATGTTCACCCTTCTATGCACTTTGGTCCAGAAATTAATTATGGCCTGAGGTTTAACGTATTTTCCTAGAAGTTGGGAAACATAAGTTTGACTCCCGTTGGACAGAGGAGGAGTTTGAATCTGGGTTTCCCACCTTCAGAGCATGCAGTACTAGTACTAGGCTAATGTTTAAAGGAGAGGAAGCAGAACTACCACCAATGGCTGTGGTTTATGAGTGGTAGCTATACGTTTTTGGTGTATGATAGCCATTAGGGGTGTGCAAAGCGGGACCTATTTGATTTGGATTCAGCCTGAATCAGGGACAGTGATTCGATTTGTTGAGTCGGATCACTGTCCCTGATTCGATTAGGCTGAATCCCAATCTGAAGATTCGATGCTGATTCAGAGAATCGGTGATTTGGACACAGACACCACTTTAAATGTTTTTTCTACATGCCTCAAGTTACCAGCACGGCTCGTGAACACTGCAATATTGAGTGGATGGAGTATCCCACAGGAGTGCAGGAGTCCCCTCCACATGCTCGGTGGCAAACCTGGAAGTGGACCTGAAGTACTTTTGGTTCACTTCTGGGTTTGCTGGGGAGTGTGCTGTGTGTCACCCCTCATGCCCTCCTGGCTCTGATTGGCCATGGGGGGACCCCAGGTGCACCCCCCCAGACCCAGGAGGCACCAGTCGCTGAACTGGGTGGGGCACCAGGGGGCTCCCCTGCATGCTCCCTGGCAGACCCGGAAGTGGACTGGAAGTGCTTCTGGTCCACTTCCAGGTCTGCTGCTGAGCACACTGGGGAGCCCCCTGCACTGCTGTGGGATGCTCCATGCATCCCAGCATCACAACACACATGAGCTGCCTGCTACCTAGAGGTAAATAGAAAAAACATTTAAAGCTGTGTCTATGTCCAAATCGCTGAATCTTTCCCAATCTCTCTGAATCGATTTGGAGGGTTCCAATTCAATTTGGAGACATTAAAGGGTCCTCTGATTCAATTTGGATTTGGAGATTCAGCCACCAAATCAGGCCAAATCTCTGCCGAATTGAATTGGGGACCAAAGCTTCACACAGCCCTAATGGCCATACCCATAGGATCAAGCCCACAGGATCTCTTATTTTCTGTGTCATGATCAAGCTTAGGCGAGAGAATGCACCCAAATGCTCAGCCCTATCAAAAACTCTGGCATTTCTGAACACATACAGAAACAGATTTTTTCAGGCACCTAGCGCATAAATAGGTCCAAATTCTTAGGTACTTAAGGGTATGTGTGTACTGTGGTGGTAGTAGGCCTCATTGAGAGACCTCCAAACCAAGAAATGCACTGGGTAGGATACTGTGGGGTATTCCTTCATGGGTGCTCCTGAGACCACAGTTTCCAGTATGCTTCTGAGTTTGGAGTGTGCCTGTGGGAGCACATGGTTGGGATGTTTGGCAGTGTCCAAGCTGGAGTTTGCTGCTGCTGTAGTATAAATGCAACAGGCCTGTCCCCTCCCTCTCCCCCTCTCCCCTCCGCCTTGTTTTTCACAACCTAGCCCTTACACCTTATCTCCAAAACATTTTAGGCTGTGTGTCACTAAAGAAAAATACTGTCTCTGTATTATAGTAGTTTGGGGCTGGAATAATGGGTATTTTGGGTCAGAATTCAAATGCATTTTCTTATGTGAGCACCTCTTCTGTAATTTTCCAGTAAAGCTTGTTTTCTTGAATGTAAGAGGAAAACTCTTGCCAGCTGGCATGACTTGTTATAAAACTTAAGTGGAGCTTATTAGATACAGTAATATGGGGAAGGGAAAGGGGAATCCTAGTAGCAGCAAGCCACACAGCTGTTTGTGTCTGTCCCCACCTTCCAGTGCTTTCTACCTAGGACTTATTTAGTCAGGATTTTTTGTAGGAAAGAAGAGTACAAAAATAATGCCAGTGCACTTGTCTTTGTTATAAAACTCATAGCTCAGTGAGTGTTTTCATCAGCAAATAATTAGAAACCAAATTAATGGGAGGAGCCTGCATGGCAGAAGCTTTTACTTCACTTTCTCTGGGAAGCTTCCCATCTGGGGAAGGAGTGGGAGAAGTAGCCAATAGTCTTGCCTTTATATAATGCAACTTTACAAGTAAATTTTAGATTCCTGACCTTAGTTCTTTAGTAATATTTTTGGTAGTGGACATATACTTTTTCCCCCCAAACTGGGAAGATTGAAAGTAATTTTCCCATTACACAGAAAATCACTTCCCTAAACAAAGTGAAGGAGCAGTCTGTTTTTCACACAGTTGATTTTTACAAATATTGATTAGCGAGCATATATTAACAACCTTCAGCAAAAGAACGTTGGCTACTGTGGTCTCCCAGCTTTATCTGTGGCAGGTCTGGGTGTTAAATCTTGTCTTATATCAGGGTTGACTGTAGTTTTGCTAAGAAGTTGGACAATGGATTTTATATTGGATGGTTTGGATAGGGATGATCCTGCCTTTGGCAGGGGATTGGACTAGATGAGTTATGGAGGTTCCTTCCAGTAGGGGCGTGCGAAGTGGGCAATATTTAATTCGGATTTGGATTTAGCCTGATTCAGGGGACAGTGATTCAATTTGCTGATTTGGATCACTGTCCCAATTCAATTCGGCCAAATCTGAATCTGAAGATTCGATTCTGATTTGGAGAATCAACGATTTGGTCATAGACACAGCTTTACGTTTTTTCTATGTACCTTGAGGTACCAGGTGCAGCCCTTGAACACTGAGATGGTGGGGCAGATGGAGTGTCCTACAGAAGGGTGTGGGGGGACTTCCAGCCCACTTCCAGGTCCATCACTGAGTGTGCAGGGGACCCTTTGTGCTCTTGTGGGATGCTCCATCTACCGCATCATTTCAGCATTCACGAGCAGCGCCTGGTTCCTCAAGATACGTAGAAAAAACATAAATCTGTGTCTATGGCTGAATCATCAAATTGCTCCAAATTGATTCGGAGGCTTCCAATTCAATTCAGAGAAATTAATGGGTCTCCTGATTCTCTTTGGATTCAGAGATTTGCCCATCAAATTAGGCTGAATCTCCTCCGAATAAAATTAGTGACCAAAGCTTCACATAGCCCTACCTTCTAACCCATTTCTTTCTGATTATCATGAGTGAGATCCTGGCACTTTTGAAACTAATGGGAGTTTTGACAGTGAAGCCAGGATTTTGCCTGATTTCTTTCACAGGGAACCAGACTTAAGCTGGCAGCTGCACATTCATTTCTTTTTAGAATTGGATTTTGTGGTGTCATCTTTCATTTTCCTGCACCATTATTGCTCCTCTGATATAGCCCTCATGAGCATGCTCAGATTGCAAGCACTTAGCTTTCTTCATAACTTTAAGTGGTTTTTTGGTTTTCTTTCATGTGGATCTCAACACAGGGTCTTCTGTATTTGTGTGTACTTCATCACTCAGCTGGAAGCAATGCTGCTTGTCTTCTGTTCCCCTCCTCCTTCCCCCACTTGCTGGTGTTGCTTTTCCTACTGTCCTGGTGGTGTGGAAATCACCAGAGTTGTTCCTGCTCACCCCAGCTGGGCTGCTACAGGGATGGGCTTATCTGGGGACAGAGGCAGTGGCAACAGCAGGGCAGAAGAGTAGTTTTCCCCTCCCTGCCGCCTCCTCCAGCAGCTGGTGTAGGGGAG
>NW_005841966.1:1890066-1914195 GCF_000455745.1 Alligator sinensis | reverse complement strand
CCATTCCCATCACTACAGTTCCTGTCCCCAGCTGAACCTGGTTCACATACATCATGGCTGGGATGGACAGGAACAGCTCTGGTCCTGCCCATGGTGTGGTCCAACCCAAAAGGGGGGTGCAGCTATGCTACTGCACCTTTTATGGATTTGCCCCCGTCTGCTGGTATGGATTATTTGCGTGCCAAGTTTCAGTTTCTTCAAGGTTTTGACATAGACCTCTGAGTTTACTGTGGCTCTCTTAGGCAAGAAGATAACAAGAACACTCTTCATGTCATGGCTTGTTTAGGTAAAAATTAGGAATCGTTATTTTGACTGACCCTCATATGAAAACATGCTTTTGTTCACCAGTGGGAAAAGGACAGTGACAAATAGCTGTGCCCAAAGATGACAAACAAATCTTCTTTTCAAGTTTAATATTTTTTCAATAATACTTGGCTCAGGAAAAAAAAAATGGAAGGCATTGCTTTCTCATTGACCCTCATAATATAATATAATATCAGAGTTAAAGTTTTTGAATTAGTTTAAATTTAGAAAAGCGTCTATTCTTTTTTATTTATAAAATGAGAGAAAAGGGGTAGTGTAATTCTAAGAAAACTTAAAAAATGTCATAAAATTGTAGAAATGCATATATTTTTCAATTAAAGAAAGTGTGATATGATATGGAAAGATCCTTGTAAGCAGTCTATGTGAATGTATGGATGGCAATCAAAGTAGCAAAACTATTATATATTGTAGTAAAATAACTTAATGGAAAAATCTATGCATGTAGTAAAGCTGTTTGTCTAAGGCCCCATCCATAAAGGTGCTAAGCACCTTTGAAAAGTTGCTGAGTGTTGTCCACTGAACTTCATGGGAGTACTGATTGCTCAATGTCATCCTCTGAAAAGACTCAACTTTTTGCAGAATTAAGCCTGTGGGTGCTGGCAACCGGCCTTATCTGATAGCTCTTCTCTCTTGTCCTGCATATTTGAATTAGAATGTGTTGACATCTGGAATAATTAAGGCTGTCTAATGAAAAATGTCCATTTGTAAAGTGATTTGACTTGCTCTTTTGATTGACAGGTATTTGCTAACCTGATTTACATTGCTTTTAAATAGGGCTTTGCTGTTGCTGTTTCTGAACCTGTCTTATTTTGCCACAAAATGACCTGAAACAAAGAGACTTTTATTTGACCCTCTTGTTCCTCCTGCATTGTTTTGTAGAAAAGACCTAATCATGTTTAAATATAGTTGTTGATTGTAAAGGAAGGTATGATACTCAGCAGTGACAGAAGGGGAGGGTAGCAATGGAGGAAATGGTATCTTTGTCATGTCGTCAGTCAGTTTTAGATTCCTTCTATTTCAGGTTATGAGTGATTAGCTAATTGACTCAATATGCAGCAGTTTTTAAAATCTTTAATAAATTAAGTGGCTATTCTACACATGTAAAGAGGAAATTCATGAAGAGCATTTTTTTCAGATAAACCTCACAATAACCTCTAAATTGGCTCCCAAATTTTATATCCCTTTTACTATTAGGGACATGTGTTCATTCTTTGGTATATGCTCTTGATGCTTCACATAGAATTGCTTGAAATAATTGCAGAATAATTTTACCATTGGGTAAAATTAATCCTGCCAGGGACAGGAAATGAGAGATACTGCACCACTCCTACACTTCTTTTTGTGCCTATGCAGGAGGAGGTATTGGCAGAACAACAATGTGATTAGCAGACACTTAAAATCCAGCCTCATAACTTGAATCAGAGAGAGAAAAATGTAGTCTTTAATCCATTTATAGTTTGCCCATGGTAATGTCAATGAGAAAAAAACTAGAAAGAAAATTGCAAATAGTCCTGTTTAACAAAAAAAAAAAAAAAAAAAAAAAGAATCCTTTTTAAGGAAAATGTTATGAAATCAGCCACATATTTCAGAATGGCTTTGGCTATGTAGTTATCTCCCTGTAAAATGGCTATAGAGGTTTGTAGCAACTGAAAGCCAAGGTGCCTAAATGGCAAAACAAGTTCCCTTTTATTCTCCCAATAGTTGCCCAGGGCCAGATTCATGCAGATTAGTACAGTCCTGATGTCAATGGAATTCTGCTTATTTAAAATGGCTACAAGCATATCACTCATACAATAGCTTAAAAAGTTGCTGATTATTTCTATGCCATTTTCAGTAAAGGATATTTAAAACACTCCACCTGTAAATCTGAAAATTCTGCAGTGGTTTTATGTAGTCAATACTGTAGTAGAGGGTTTTAAAATTCCTACTTTTATTGTCATTCTTTTGTCAAGAGTGATATTGTAGCCATGATGGTCCAGAAATTATGGGAGAGGCATTCACTGATACTAAAAGCCAGATTAGCACTTGGAGTGTTTCCAAATGAGACTATCCCAAAACATAAGGCCAAATGGCTCTATTTTATATAAGCTATTGTTTTTGTCAGCATGCTGACTTACTAGTGAGAACCTTGAATAAATAGCAAGTCTGTATCAGCTTTAGAGCCACATAAAACACATCAATCTTATATGTGTGTGTGTATTAAGTCCTGACATTTTTGATAACTCTTTTTCAATGTGCCTACTTCAGACTCCTTCCTTATGATTTCATTATTTGTGAGGCAAGTTTCTTGTTGCCTTGTCTCATTAGCATATGTTTATCATATATTTTCTGTGTAATTACCATCCCAGAATAATGTAAAACAACATTAGATGTTCTAATAGGTGTCAAGATACCTATTTTCCCCGTTCCCCTTAAGTTCTAACTCACTGACAGTTTGATTTCTTGGCACCTGGGCCTGTTGGATAACAACAGGAACAGTAAGGTTCCCTACTGTGTGGCCACAAGGTCTTCCAGAATCTGAATGAAAAGAAGGGGTCCTTTATTTTCCCCACCCAGCCATCTGTTTTCTCTTTCTCTGTTTGCCTTGAGGTTAAAGGTATTACAACGAGTGTGTTTAGGAAGAGCATTCATTTTAATTTGGAACAAATATTACAGACTTGCATGTCAGTTGCTCTTAATGGTAATATACGTCTTAAATTTGGTTTTGACTGCTTGGATGCAAGCTCTGTTTGGGACTAACACTGCATCTTGAAAGTGCAAAACCTGTCATGTAATTAGAGAAGAAAATAGCAATATGTGTTTTATTTTGTTCTTTGAATGTTTTGTTAAACATTTGATTTTGTACTATGAACAAATTCTATTACAACTGCATTATTAGGAACTGGAAATCAGCCAAGACTAAGGCCCCAATCAGGCCTTAACTGTGTAGCTCAGACACTTGCATCATTGGGCATAACCATTTCTGTTAGGAACTGAAGCTGAAGAATACATTTCACACTGGCTGAACCTTTCTGCCTAGTGTAGCCTTATTACTCTGCAGAATTATACTGAAGTCAGCAGGACTGCAATGAGAATAGGGATTTCTATGGCCTTTGAGCTCCCTTAGTCATTGAAATAGGCTCTTATTGATTTTGAATTCAGCCCTAGAAACTAACCTTATCTGATGTCTAAAGAATCTTTGGGTGCATACAAGCATTTAAATCATCTGGATAAAGTTTAATAATTTATTTCAGGTTGTTTGAAACCCCACTGGTTGAAAGCTGTACAGACATACAAAGGGCTGGCTGTATGCTCTGTAGGTATCCTGTACTGCCAACATCACCCAGCTAGGGGCCCCAGTGCTGCATCCCAGTATGCTTTGCAGGCTCCCTTGTCTGTCTGGAAACAGATAGTAGTAGCCCAGGTCACAGGTCAGAGCTGATTGACCGCTGGTCCTAAGAGACCACACCCCCTCGCTCCCTTTCAGCTGTCAGGCTGTCGGACATCAGACCCAAAGTAGGGTCTAGGTGTGGAAAGCCCAGTCACCACAGCTGGCGCTCATGGCTCTCAAGCCCTGTGTGTGGGAAGCTTTTCCCCCATGTATACTGGGCTTTGGGTTCTGAAATACCACATGGCGTAGGGGGGCAATCTACTCCCACAGCATATATGGGTGTGCAAGTGCTGGCTTGATGCTGGTCAGTGTTTATTCAGTGCAGAGACTGGGGTCTCCAGGAATGGAAGAGTTAGGGGCTAGCAGTATTCATGTCTGGGGGAAGAGTGTGTGTGTGGGGAGGTAACATGAATCTGGGGCAGGGTGGGAGTCTGGTGCTGGGGGGGTTACTTTCCACTGCCAACTTAGGGTGGCAGGGCTGACATCTGCACAGCTCTGGGGCTGTGGAAAAGAGTTGGGCTTTCATGGCCCCTTAGCTCTCCGGGGGAGGGTTTTGCTGTGTTGTGCCCATGGCTGCAGCAGTAAACTACAGCACCAACCCTGGTGTTACAGCACCAACCCTGGTGGGGGTAGGAACAATACATGCTGGGATGCTGGAGGGCACTGAAGTAGTTGCATTTGAATGGGGCAGTGTACAAGCATTCCTTCAACTGGATGAACTGCATTCAGAGGTGAGTTCATCCGCATCCAATGCAGAGATCTCACTGTGCTGGATGTGTTTCCTCCAGATGAAGGGCTGTGAATGCTTGTACATGGAGTGTTGTTTCAACTGGTGGAACTGCCTTTGTGCTGGTTGAAATGTAATGCTTGTACCTACCCTTTGAGTGTGGGTGGGTGATCAAGGCTGAGTAAACCTTGGATTGTAAGCTTAGTGTAAGCATTTTGTGTTTGGATTGAAATGTTTCAGATAGCACTAGTTATGACCTTGTTTTTCATGTTTCAATGCTTTCATTTTATGACTGTGCAAAAGCACTGTGTATCTTTGACCGTAATGGAGTGTTGACTGAGTTCAGAACTAGGACTACTGCTATCTACTGATCAACCAATACTTCAAAATAGGCTTTTTTGGGAGGCCTCCCAATATTAAAACATTTACAGCAATGAAAACTGCCATGCATTGTGATATGCATTTTAAATTATACAAACACATTGTTTGGACTGTATGCTAACAAAGGTCAAAATTTGGCTTAGAAGTTAACATTCCACTTAGGTGAATAGGGGAAATTCATACCTGCTATTGTTGCAAAGTCTTGGCAAATACAGCATAGGTAGCTAAAGACAGCTAGGTAATTTTTATAACCAAGCCAAAAAAGCTACAAACAATGTTATATATCTATACATTGAAATAGTTTATATATATAGATAAATAGGTGTATATATAGATAGGTGTATGTATATCTATCTATCTATCTATGTCTGTATAGATATCTATATCTATCTGTATATATCTATCTGTATATATATCAACATATATCTATCTATCTATACACCTATAGATAGATAGATACATACATATAGATATATATATATGTTGATATATAGGTATATACATATATATAACGTTGTATGATAGCATGTCCAAAAGGTCTCAGTGTTCAAATGCAGTACCCTTCCCTCCTCCATATATATACATACATACATATTTATACCCAAGCTAGCAAGTGTGCATTTTCTCAAACATACTGAATATGTAGATAGCATGTATGTGTGAATTTTCTTTGGGAACATTATTTGTAGATTTTTGAATATCTGGTTTCCTGGTTATCCTCCTGGGCTATGGACAGACATTACACATAAACCAGTTCAAGTGATCAGAAAATGATTTAAACCTGTAACAGAACATAAGTTCAGCGCACCTAAACCAATTTCAAAATGGCTTGAAAGTGGTTTAAGATAAGCCTAGTTGAATGTAGTATCAGACTTAACTGATTTGGCTCAAACTGGTTTATGCAATGTCTGACCCAGACCCCTTCCTGGTTTGAGTTAAACCAGACTCCCCCAGCATCCCAGATGCTTTGCAGTCCTGAATTGTGCTGTCTGCTTCAGAGAATAGGGCTGGCCCCACCCGTCTGCTTCCTGGCTGGAGCTCCCATGGAGACTGCAGGCACAGCAGGGTCTGCCTGGCTTCCCCCTGCCTCCCGAACCCTCGTTGCTTGCTGCTCAAGCAGGGTTCTCCCATCTCCCCTCCCCTCCCATTTCCCATAGCATGGACCCCAGCCCCATGGACCCTAGGCATGTAGTATGTTGGCTAATGCTGAGATGTGTCTGTGTGTGTGTTAGGGGCCAAAATCAATTAACTTTTAATGTTGTAATCCAGTGTTGACCACTGTTGGCAGGGAAGAACTGGAGAGTGGACCTGAGCTCTGGCATCTATCAACCAGGCACTCTGACCCCTCCTAAATTAGGGACTACACATACAGATTGAACTTCAATGAATTCAACAGTTTATTTAAATCTAACAACAATTCCTATAAAACAACAACAACAAGTCCTATAAAATACCAAACACCTTTTCCGAACAAAACACTATACTGTACTATACTATATACACATATATAAAATTATATACTCCATATAACAGTTTACAACACATTCGGACACACAGACATAAAACACAGGGAAGGAATGGTGATATTTACCTATAGGGGCTGTATAGTTGTGCTACTGGGGGTAGACAAACCAGGATGACTCTTATGCAGTTCCCCACTTGTAGTATAGATGCAGACTCGTGGTACAGAGCCACTCGGTGTCAGTGGTGGGCTTCAGCTTCAGGTAATTATCTTTTTTGGTTCTCTGCCTCACAGGCTCCCTCTCTCAGGCACTCTGTCTCACACCCAGACACATCCACAGAGATGCATTACTTCTCAGTCTACCTCATAGGTACTACCAGACAAACCAGGCACTCTCATGACTCACCAGCACTCACCAGTCACACAACAATTGAACTCAGTTGAACTGTTTGACTCCCAGTCAGAGACTCTGAGGGGAAAATTCCTTTTATATTCCCCTTGCTCACCTCACTGTCCCTTGCACACAGTACTCAGTACAGGTAACTCCACATGGCTCCAGGTATTTTCCACACAGCACACTAGATTTCTTTGCGTGGCACTGTAATCTTTCTGCACAGCATGCTACTCTCCTTTACCTGGTGGCTGCAGGGTCACCTAAAGTTCAACTAGGTCTTCAGCCATCCAACGTCACTGAAACAAAGGCAGACAGAACAGTGTCTGCTTAGGGTTTAGGGCTTTTTGGAGCTAATCTCAGCAGGTCAGCTGGTAATGTCCCTCCATTCCTTTCTTGGAAAAGCTGTTTAAGAAGAGTTTGAACTAATGAGAGAGGCTTTTGTTTTGTTGATGAGCTGATAAACACTGTGTTATGAACCTCCTGCTGGCTCCCTCACCTGTTAGGTTTGCAGAAAAAGCAGGGAGAGGGAGATTGAAAAGCTCACTATCATCAACAGATATATTCTCTGCATCCCTCCCCTCCTTTTGCCTCAAAGTGCTAGCCAGAGTCTGGGGTCTGGCAACATTCCCACCCCTTGAGCAGTGAGCGGGGAAAAGCCTGGGACTGTGCAGGCAGGGTGGGGGTTTACACCCCTCCCTAATCAGAGCATCTTTCCAGGACCTGGCCATGCCTCCCCATCAGCTCAGTATTATGGAAGGGAAGGGAGGGCTGCTCTAGCATCCCAGCTTCTAGCTTGAGCCACTGCAGGCATGTGCCTGCATTTCCTCAGTCCAGATGGAATGTCTGTACACTTGCAAATTGGTTCAATCTAGGCAGTTAGACTAACCTCCAAAGATTGAATCAATTCAGGTTCAGGCTTTTTGAATGTCTGTTTCTAGCCCTGAAGACCTGCCATCTATGTCTTCAGTATGTTTGAGATAATGCTCATTTGCTGGCTTGGGTGCAGTTCTATAGGAGCCAAGAGCAGTGGAGATATTCTCAACCTATGGGGGACAGATAAGATTACAACTAGGAGTAGATGGGAAGAGTGTTTGCTTTGCTCTTGCTTTCCTCATTTTCTTTCTCCTCCTATACTTATTTTCAGTGAGCATGTATGTGCATGTATATGTTCCAGGGGTTGCTTTTCTCTCTTCCCCCTTTTCTCACTCTTTTTTTCTGTGCAGGGAGAATATTGCATTTGAGCATTGAGACCTCTTCAGTGTGCTGTCATGGTTATTGGTAGTGATGATCATAGAGTTGGATAAATCACTCTAGCTTGGAGGAGCTGGAAGATGGAGGAGGTTACTAAGGCCTGAAGTCATTCTAGGATTACTTTTTCAACCCACTCCTGAACTAGTATGGTGGATTTCTGGTGATGCCAGGACTACAGTGGCTGCTATTTTTGGCATCTGGATGAGATTTTGCTATATGACAAAACAAGCCAACCTCGAAACAGATTTTACTTTTGATTTATGATCCTGGAAATCTGGTTCTGGTGGCTTAAATTACAGTTCTCACAGTGCTGTCATGCTTCAGTGAGAATGACAGATTAGGACGTGTCTGTTTGGAAATCCCTGTAAACTGCTGGCTGTCTAGACCCAGCTCCTGGACACAGCAGTGTATGTTGATAGGATATGTCTCTGTTTCCAGCAGCACGTCGTTGTCCTCATCCCATCTCTCCTTCTAATGTACAGGATGGAATGAGTTGTTACACTGGCTTTCAAGCAAGGTACCTTACCACAGTTAAGGGGCTATGGGCTTCATACAACCACAAAGTTTATTAATATCTAGTTGTATGGATCCCAGTTTTGCACTGAAAGAACTGCACTAGTATTTTGTCTAGAATATTATCTGGACAAAACTCAAGCAGCCTTGAATTCCAGAACCATTGTGTATGACTAGGGTATTGAAGGTAATAAAGTGTGAATTTTGGATCTATTAGAATAATAGATCCCAAGATTGACTCTTGCTGTTCTTTTACACAGAAAAACACCCTAGCATTTTAAAGCGCATGCACAAAAGTGAAATAGCCAAATTAAGTTGTAGTCTTGTTATTTGAAACAAAGTTTTCAGTAGGTGGGAAGGCTTAAGGTAATGAATTGAAATATCTTTGAAATGGCTCTTAGAACAGAAAAAGATCTTTATTCCACTTTGCACACAGACATACATGAATGAGTAAACAGTTCATCTAGATCAATAGCACTCAAATGAAAGTAAGAGCAATACTGCAAAATCACTAGAAGTCTGTAGGAGTTGAGTACAATTTTTATCGAATTACCTCATTTAAATTTATTTAAAAGACATTTTAAAAACATGCTTGAAACATTCTGTTTTCAGGATGAAATTACTGTTATGCTCCTGGATGTATATTAGCATCATCTGTTACTGTACTGTGGTGTATTCGAATACATTTCACAAGCTCCATATAATTTTTACATTTCAGGTCTACATGAATACTTCTTATATTCTCTACTGTATAAAGTCCCTATTCATGCTTTTGCCACCATATGAAATACTCTTTGCTTCATATCTGTTCTGATTTTTACAAAAAACGGAGACTGCTTTTTCCTCCCTTAATTCTTGCTTGTGAAAAATAAATTACTCAAACTGGGAAAAAGCTACAGATCATTTCTTTTTGTACTGCTGAGAATGAGAGGGATGTGTATGGTAATTGTTTTAGGAAAATGGGTGATGTAGGCAGAAGGTTTAGCAATACAGTTGGACTGAAAAATAGTGGTGAGCTGTTGGGAAAATTCTGGATGATAAATATGCAGTTTTTTATTTTTAGGGTTTTTTTTTCCCCAGCTGAATGCATATTGATTTTTTTTCCTCATCCAAACAGCTGTGACAAGTGAAGGTGTATTTACCTGTCTGCTGTTTTACTTGTCAAAGTTACTTAAACAAAAAAATAAATCAAAGACAAATAGGATGAGACTCGGTTGCTAAACTGACGTGATTACTGAAAAGTACTGCAAGGAACTTGTAATAGCTTTTATGAAAACCTTCAAACATAAAGGCTTTTATTTCTTTTTCCTTGATGAAGCTGAAAGAACATTTCCCTAAATTTCTTTCAGTTGCCATATTTTTTCTGTCAAAAGTATGTTATGAAAAATGCAGACTTACAGTATCTAGTTGGCATAGTTCTACAGAAACCAAACAAAAATATACTTCATACTTCTCTTGAATCTTTAATTGAAGGTTTAGAGACATTAAACTTCACCTACAATTTACAAGAATACAGATTGGGTGAGATAGAGTAAGTGATTTACAAGCCTACATATGTTCTCTGTCCTCTTTCTAGTACTAAAATGCAGTCTTGTCTAGGATTAAGCATGGTAGACATTAAATAGAGAACAATAACAATAGAAAACCATTGATGTCAGAAATGGATTTCTTCAAGTGGTGGGGAAAATTCTAATATAATAGAGAGAGACAATCAGATGAAGGCAGTTCAAATAAATCTATATACATTGATGAGCAATATAGAAATCTGATGGATTGGTCATTTTAGATATTCAAGCATCTTCCAGCCTTTGTAAATCTACAGAATTATTTCTCTGACAAAGGGGAAGTCAATATAAGATCTGTCATATCCAGTGAACATATAACATTTTTCTGACATGAGCATATCAGTTCTCTTTAAATGACCAACAGATTGAGAACAAGATATAATTGGAACTGCTGTCCCCTCTTCAGTGATCAAAATCTGAAGCAGTAATATGAGTGGCCAGTGCCCTTCAGAGCAGGTTAATGGCAACCTATGAATTTAGAAGAATTGCTATGTAATGGTTGAGAGAGAACAAAATTTTGAAAATCTGCTATAGAAAACATTTCTTAGATTTGATACTGATATTTAATTAAAAGGATTACTTTAAAAAACCCCCATAGAAATATATTACAATTTATTTTGAAAGAAAGCAATCTACAATGTATGACATGAACTTTTTTATTCAGAAAGCAATTTATACATAGAAAAAAGAAAACCTTAATGTTTTTGTAAAGTGTGTGACTGATTGTTTTCCTCTTGAACTTGTGTGCTATAACAATGTGGTTAATGGTGCTATTTAATGTTGAGGTTATTATGCTACACAAGTTTAACAACCCCATTTGTTCGTGGCAGGCAGAGTCCTGCCTTTGCAGGATTTCTCTAATATATACATTATGTCAGAAATAATTAATCTCCATTATTGGTTCTGGACCATCAAAATTTTACTTTAGGTATGTATGATTCAAGGAAAATCTGATGCAAGTCTACTGAGGTTAATTACAGTCAATCCTGCTTTGTTGCTCTGTTGCCCTGGGAAATTCTGTTCTGGATTTGTTCAAGTATGTAAAGTCAAGGTTAGCTTTATGTTGGGATAAATTTAGTTCATCAGATGTTGAAAAAAATATTCTGGGGGTTGTGTTTTGATGCTGAGAAGGGAGTAAATATGGCAGATTGAGTACCACATATTGTGTGTGGTTGGCTGGTTTGTGGATCGTCAATTGCACGAGACCTGGCAGAAACATGACATTTTTGTTCTGTGGGAAATTTCAGTGTTTTGAACATTTTTATGCCAAATAAGAAAGACTTTTCAAAATTTCCTGTGGAAAGGAACTGCAAAATTAAGTTTGGGAAAATCAAAACGGTTTTAAATCTTTACTTCAAATTTTGATCTTAAATAGAGATACTGTCCCTCCCCCCCCCACAAGGGGCATCCCCCACATAGGGGTCTCTCTTCCTCCCCCTGGCCCCAGTTCCTAGCATGGCAGAAAGCTGGGCTAGGCAGCCCTGTGCTGCAGCTCTGGGCTGCAGCTGTCACAAAGATGGGGCAGACAGGGAAGGGAACCCCCATACTGCATGGACCTGGCTCAGCCTCCCCCAAAACCCCAGCCAGCAAGTTATGGGGAGGTCCTTGAGGCAGGGGGAGCTCTGTTCCCTCCCTCCCCTTCAGTCACTGCTGACAGTCACCATCTGGCTGGTGGGTGGGACTGTGGAGAGGGGCCGCTTTGGCAGAGTCCTGGGAGGCATGCAGGAGCACCCTCTGTCTGCTGGCAGGCACTGAGTCCCCTCCCCTACTAAACAGTGAAGGTCTGTTTAGTTCATTCCCACTCTAACTTATAGCACTTTAAGTAAAATGCGATGGTTAGAGAGCTTCTGTCAAGGGCTTTTTCAATGTCTGTACTTAGCCTTTACCTATAAATTCACAAGACTTTTTGGGATACAGTTTTATTTATGTAAAAATAAATAAAAGCCTGACATTTAAAATTGATGGCATAAAAATATGTTTGAAATGTGCAAATCTGTTTGGACTACACTGTGGAAAGTTTGGGGAGGAAGGCAGAAGTAGATGGACTAAATATAAATTCAGGCCCTGAGATTTTAGGAGGGCTTCCAGCACGGATGGAAGTGCTTCTGGTGTGTGAGCCTGGCCAAACAAAGTAAAGATGGTCATTGGTCTAAGCCATTGGTTCCCAACCTTGGGGCATGACCCAGATCAGGGTAAGGGTGGGGTCCTCAGTAGGGTCATGAAGGGCCTGCACACACATGCATACTTGCATGCAAGGATGGGGAGCAGCGGGTGGGTGGGCAGGTGAGGCGGGGCCATTGCACACAAAGGGGGCAATGGCAGCACCCCCATCCCCAGGCCACCGCTGCCATACTCTGCTCCCAGCGGCGCCAGGTCAGGAGGTCCTGTTGGTGGCCAATTTAGGGTTACAGCAAAAAAAGGTTGGGAGCCACTAGAAGCATAACATGGAGTCAAGTGTGTGTTTAACTACTAGTGTAGATAAGTTCTGGAAGCTAGTAAAAAAAACACTTCAAGGTCAGTGCGCTCAAAAATCTAACAACATACATGACTTATTTATGCATTAGTTAGCTTCTGTAGGCATTTTATTTGAAGGAAGTCAGTAGGAGCTACTCATTAGGACTGTGTGAAACACCATCGTTTCATTTTGACATGTTTTGCCATTTCGAAGGGACAATGTTTCGTTTCATCATTTTGTTTAGTTTTGAAGCACTGTCCTCCTTTCGTTTCGTCCAAACTGTTTCGCTGTTTCAATGTGTTTTGACATTTCACCCATAGGCTATAATGGGGAATCATGAAAATGCCTAAAATTTTGTCATTTCTTGCCTGATTTGGATGAAAATTGGTAGGATGGTAGCCCCATCTGAGGGCATGAAGCCTGCCAAGTTCCCAAGTTTCAAGGAGATTTCTGGGAAACTGCAGCTCAAACTGTTCAAAATACAGCTTCTGACACTTGCCGGCAGCAGCAGCCTCCTCTCTACCGGCATGCAGATCTAGGGGCCCACACCACTGGGAGGGCTGTGGGGCTGTGCCAGACTCCTCCTGGGGGTGTGAGCCCCTGGATCTGTGCGTTGGATGAGAGGAGGCTGCTGTTGCCACCTGGGACCACCGCTGGGCACAGTCTATGCCCAGTACTGGAAAAGATTGCTGCTGCCACCTGGGACTCCTCTCATCTGGCACACAGATCCAGGGGCTTGCACCCCCAGGAGCAATCCAGCACAGCCCAGAAGCCCTCCCAGGGGTGTGAGCCCCTGGATCTGCACCCTGGATGAGAGGAGGCTGCTTCTTTCACATGGGACCGGTGGTTGGTACGGGCTGTGTCTAGCACTGGAGAAGATTGCTGCTTCCTGAGCCTCCTCTCATCTGGTGTCTAGATTCAGGGGCTCGCACCCCCACTAGGAGTCTGGCACAGCCTGGCACCCCTCCTGGAGGTGCAAGCTCCCAGATCTGTGTCCTGGATGAGAGGAAGCTGCTTCTACCACATGGGAGTGGTGCTGGGTGCAGGCTGCACCCAGCATTGAAGAAGATTGCTGGGATACTAATTCAGTCATTGATGCAATTAAGAACTTTTAGTCTCAAATTCATTTGCCTTACAGCTGATATGTGCAAGTACCTAAGGGCAATATTGTATCTAGGCTGTATTTGTTGGTAGGTATCCTTCCCAAAAAACCCACTGAAATAAGAACTAATTAGCAAACTCAACGAAGAACCCAGAGACTGAGCGCACAGATAGAAGTGCAGCTCCCCACTGTAACTTCGAATGCTTTGAAGGAAGCGTTCTGAGTTGCAACAATCCCCTGGATCTAACAGAAGTTCACTGTTGGTTCCAGGTGGGAGGGGAACTTAGTTGCTGGCTGGGGGCCTGCAGCCAGTTCCCCCAAGCAATGGCCCCTCCTCCCTCCCAGTCTTTCCCTGTTTTCAGAATGGGAGGGGGGAAGAGAGCAGAGGGAGCTCATTCTAGGGGTTCCCCAGCCAGCACTGGAGGGTGGGGTGGGTGAATTGGAGACTTAGCACCTCAGGGGAGCTCCAATACAAGCACTCCACCCTCCAGTGGGGGCTGAACCCCCACCCTCACCCCGCCCCCCAGACTGAACTCCTTCCATTCCCTTTCCCCCCTCCCATTCTGAAAATAATTCAGAGTTCAGAGTCTGGGAGGAAGTACAGATGATACTGTTTTGAAACATCTGATGATTCTGTTTTAACAGAAGATACTGTTTTGAAACATCTTCATCTGGACCCTCATCAGATTGTCACTGAATTGGCCATTTTTGAAGCAGTTTGCAATCATGCACTTGTATTTGGTCATGGCTATAGACTGCTTTCTGTAGCCAAATTGGGCAAGAATTGTAACTTCTGTCTGTGCCCTCAATGATTGTTGAAAGTGAACTATTGTTTTACTTATATCTTCATATGAAGACTGAAGCATGCAGGTGAAAGATGAAAACATGAATTGGTACTATTTAAACGGTCTATTAATGTCCCAGTTTCTATAGTTATTTGGTATAGTTTAAAACAATCACTAAATTATTAGTGCAAAACATTTACGAATAATGAGCTTCTTCATCAAAAGTAGTATTTGGAGAGAAGATCCTCAAATGAAGAGAAGTAGATGCAATGAGCTTTTTTGAAAGCTAGTCTGTTTTTTACCAGAATATACATGTTCTGTACTTGTGGCACATGATTGCTTTCATTCAAAGGTCCTGTTTTCTGAGGATATAATGGCCCAACTTTGAACTGAACTCTGAATATCCTGATTCTTATGTGACTGACATTAGAAAACTCTTGCATTTAATTTGGTAGTAATGCTATTGTCAGAGTTCATGAAGTGTTCCTTCAAAATTACAAGAAACATTGCTGTCAAATGTCTTTGCAGATCTGAAGATACATTTTTTTTCCTATATAGAAACTATTGAACTGAAATAACCTTGATATAATATGAGAAAATAGGGTACCTTTCAGCCATTCTTGCTGTGGATTACCACGTTAATAAAAACTTAAATCTCATTTTACTCGTTCGGATGGCGTGTGTGCTATCAGAGACAGGGGTTTTTTGTTTATGTTTTTGTTTTTTTTTTAACTCAGTCAATTAGGAAAACTGACGTGATCTGCTTTTATTGGAAATATACAATAAGAGTCCCTCTTTAATGAAGCCGTATTATTTTGGAATACACTATTAAAGAAAAATGACCTCAGTAGCATGGTTCTGCTTTGCCAATGTCTGTAGAGATAGAACTAATGTGACCTGAGGGCTTCTGTGTTTATGCTTGTCCTCACAGTATTTTTGAAATTGAATAATGACATTCAGATGTAGACAAGCAGAACATAATGAGAAACAGGATACAGCAGAGTTGACAGTGTTGTATGTTTTAACAAGACTCAGCGGTGTACCCAAACACTACTCTTTTTATGTTTTTTTTTGCTTTGTTTCCCTTTTTTTCTTTTTCTTTTTAAAGTATTTGGTTTCTTTGGAAACATTTCTTCTTATTATTAATGGTTTGTGGTTTGAGCTTTTATGTGTCTCTATGATGCCAAAGTCCAGGGCCTTCAGACTAATACAAAAATATCCATAGCTTTTTCTGTTTATCAATACAACAACCATCTTTACTTGCATCTTTTCAGAATCTTTGCATCCACTAAGGCTTAGACCCATATACTTATTGTTAACCTATATCTTACAGCTTTATACTGCCTATCTATAAGCACAGCATTTCAGAAGTATGAAGAAAATGCTTTATCGTAACAGATTTCTATCCTGTGAGAGCTCACTCTAAGTGCTTTAAATGAACTCAGAAAGTCAGAGTAAGTCTCTCTGGCACAGAGCTTATTAGCCTGAGCTCCACTAATGTGGCTATACTGCTTCCTGTTGAGGAGCTCATGTGCACAGATTACCTATAAGGTGCACAGCATAGAGCTGCCTTTTGCTATATAAGCATACTCCTAGATGGTGGTTATAATACATTGTAAAGCAATAGACATTTGCATTAGCAATTGAAAAAAAAAACCCACCCAAAAAACAAAAAGAAAGGGCTGCACTGCTGGTTCTCCACCTTATCGGACTCAAGACACCTCTCCATAACTTTTGTGAATTGAGTGGCACCTGATTTCAAAAACTAACTTATTTATTATAGTACTTAAGACTCTGCAGAAAGGCCAGGCTGCGTGGGGAATATGGGGATTGACCAAGCAGGATCAAGTAGGAGGCAGAGTAAATTTATAACTTAGACTAAGCAGAGTAGCCGGTGTGCGTGTGCATATGCGTGTGTGTGGACACGCACACACATGAGCACATATACTGTCTACATATATATCTAATAAATTGAGCTTCAGCCCCCCAAATTTTTATGGACAGACAGACACGTGTATCTGTCCAATGTAGACAGCAAAGAGATGCTAAGCAGGTGATGGTATATATGATGTTGGTGGACTTGCCAGTGAATCAATGTTGGATGTTATAATCCATGTTATTTGGTCCAGTGATCATAGAAAATTAGTGTTGGAAGGGACCTCAGGAGGTCCTCTAGTTCAACCCCGTGCTTAAAGCAGGACCATCCTCAACTTGATCATCCCAGCCAAGGCTTTGTCTAGCCAGGTCTTAAAAACCTCCAAGGATAGAGATTCCATAATCTCTCTGGATTATCTGTTCTAGTGCTTTACCACCCTCCTAGTGACAGATATTTTTCTAATAGCTAATTTAAACATTCCTTGCTGCAACTTGAGACCTTTGCTCCTTGTTCTTGTCATCGACACCACTGAAAACAGTTGAGCTCCATCCTCTTTGGAACCTCCCTTCAGGTAGTTGCTATTAAAGGCTGCGATTAAATTTCTCTCTCAGTCTTCTCTTCTTCAGACTAAATAAACCCATTTCCCTTATCCTCTCCTCAGACATTTCAGCCCCAGTCCCCTAATCATCTTTGTTGCCCTACACTCTCTGCAATTTGCCCACACCCTTTCTGTAGTGGACGCCCAAAACTGGACACAGAACTCAGATGTGGCCACACCAGTGCCAAATAGAGGGGAATAATCACTTCCCTCAATCTGCTGGCAACACTCGTACTAATGCAGCCTAGTTTTGCTGTTCGCCTTCTTCATAGCAAGTGCACACTGTTGGCTCATATTCAGCTTATTGTCCACTGTAACTCCCAGGTCTCTTTCTGCAGAGCTGCTGCTTAGCCAGTCAGTCCCCAGCCTGTACTGCTGCATGGGATTGTTCTGTCATAAGTGCAGCACTTTCCACTTGTCCTTATTGAATCTCATGAGATTTCTTTTGGTCTAATCCTCCAATTTGACTAGGTCTGTATGAATCCTAGCCTTACCCTGTAGTGTGTCTACCACTTCTCCCAGCTTGGTGCCACTTGCAAATGTGCTGAGGTTGCACTCCACCTCATCTCTCAGGTTGTTGATGAGTATATTGAACAAAACTGGTCCCAGGACTGACCCCTGGGACATTCCACTTGATACTGGCTGCCAAATAGACATCAAGCCAGTCATTGGTTATTACCCTTTGAGCCCGACAATCCAGCCAGTTTTCTATGCACCTTACAGTCCATTCATCCAACCTGTACTTCCTTAACTTGCTAGCAAGAATGTTGTGGGACACTGTATCAAAATGATGTGCTCTGTATTGATGTTGGGCGACAGAAGGCATTTGGATCTCTTGCAGGGCTTGGTGCCTCGGTAAGACTGGGAGTTAGGTAGGTTGTTGCTTGAGAGATGCTGTTTGAGATTGGGGAGCTGCTTTTAAGCCAAGACCTGTTTGTCTCCCATGGCTACTTTGAGACAGTCATCCTTTTTCAGGAAAGGTTGGAGGTCATTAATAATATCTAATATCTAAACCAGGGGCTGTTAGTCGCCAGAGGGACAAGCCAGGACAACTCTGAGCCTATGCTTATCTGCTTATCTCTTACCATCTGGCTTATCTCCTCATGCATCAAGGTACCCTGTTTGAGAATCACTGGGCTAGCCTGAAGGTAGTGTTACTATCTGGGTGCGTCTACCATGACTCTCTTAAGCAGGCTTAGCCTAAAATCACCAGTTTTAAGGCACATGAAGGTGTCAATGGATACACACTGTGTTAATGTGCATTACATTAGCACATCTACATGTGTGCTAGTCGCACCTAAAGTTAATGCGCCTTAATGTGCATTAGTGCGTCCATGTATAGACACGCACCTAAATTGCCTTAATGCGCCTTAAGTAAAGGCGAATTGAGTTTACGCATGCGTAAGTATGCATGTAGACATGCCCTCTGTGTAAAGCTGATGGAGATAGCATCTAGGTTTAACCTAAAAAGACTGCTTTGTTTAATCCATTATAAACCAGAAGCCTTATTAACAAAGGCAGCCGTCCTTGATGACGTGCTCCATTAAGCTGTGCTGTCAAGAGCATGGGAAATTCAGATGATTGCTGGATTGGGTTAGTTTTACAGTGTCTGTTATATTCTGGATATCTCAGAATGCTTTTCATAGCAATTATAGTGCAATGACTGTGTAAGTAAATGTAGCAGATATTATGAATTCAGTGCAAGATCGTGCTGGCTTAGTCATTAGAATCTATTTTTACAGAGTGCAAATGTTGGTCAGAACAGTAGAGCTATCCCTTAGTTTTCTGTCTTGTTATTGTTTTCTTCTGTTTTGTGTTTTAATTATTTAACAATGGCATGAGATTTTTTTTCTCCTGGCAAACAGAAACAGTGACTGGAAAATAAGACGTTTTTTTTTAAACAGCTTCTCTGATGGACAAAACACTCATTCAGCAAGAAAAGAATTCTTTTAATTTTCCCCAAATGAGAGCTCCATTTTAATCAGTTTCAGGGTCTTTCTGTATATCAGGGCCTATTTTTGCCCCAAGTGATATCAGTAGAAGTTTTACTGTTGACTTGGATTGGAGGCCTTTACAGAGTGATGCAATGGTTAAGACTGGAGGCACTCATTACATGTGAGTTTATAATGAACAGAGCACATTTCAAACCCCAAACATGTAAATGTTAATGAAAGAATGGAATGGAATGGAATGGAATGAAAAAGAAGCAAGAAGAGCTGCATCTTCTCATCACTGTTTGCAACACTTGTGGAAACGGTCTAATATTAATGTGCCTTGTCAGAAAACCCTTATAACATCTATTAAATCATCTTTTCTCTCAGCTGTGCAATAGTTATAAATAGGTTCACAATGAATTCTGAATTCTGTACATGTAAATCATGCCACATACTATTATCGGATATCCTTGAATTAGGTATGCATGGCCTTGGGGGCACTAAAGGATAGGGTGAAGCAGTCAGCTGTCTCCTTTAGTAATAACTGCTGTACATTATGGCTTAACAGCCAGACAATAAATAAAAATTTCAAATTTTCACTGAGACTCTGAGTAAGACTAAAGATGAATAACAATTTGCTTGCAGGTAAGTGCAGGCTAGAATATGAAGATAGCGACTTCTCAGGAAAAAAAAGTACATTAAATGTAGTTCATTACAGAGAAAAATATGGGTGTAATTGGCTATTGTGTACCTTCTTTCAGCTTTTGCATTAGTACCCATTCTTCCTTTAGAGCACCCTTTTTACTATGCATTCTAAAGAGGTGCAGGTAGTAAGGTGGGAGTTGAGTACATGTTAACATTAAAGCAACAATATTTATTATTCAGGGCTGTAGGTTTCCCCCCAATTATTTGAGTCATTGGAGAACAAAGTTAATTTAATGTGGGTATCACTACTCAGCTGATTGAGTTATAATTGTCAATGTCAATATCTTTTATGTATCCATCAACAGTGCAGTATATCTTGCTGCAGTCTTTCATTTTAATTCCAGACAAGCTCATTGTTCAGTAGGAGAGCAGTGCAGAGAGGTAGGATTTTGTTTTTCAATCCCAGTAAACATACATTGTGCTTTGGAAAAAACACTGAGAGATTAATTTTCTTCTTTCCCAACATTCTCACAATCTAACTGGCATGGCAGCCACATTAATGTTTCTTTAATGAGAGGAAGAGCCGAGTGGCTGTAGTATATCTGGAAAATAATTTTAATTTCATTTGATTGTTGCTTTTTATGCCCAAATTGTGTTTTAATTAACTATGACATAGAGATTTAGCTGGTAAAAATTATTCAGATAAGCTACAACAAACAATGAGCTGCAGGGTTGATTTAAATATATTTCTCTCCTATCATCCCTTCCCCCTGCCCACTTTCTTCCTAACTATTGTGTCCTTTTGTAACAGGGTAGGAAACAATCTCTTAAAAAAATCAAGAAAGAAAAAGCTTTTCCACCGTGATAAAAATATTGTTGATTTTGCTGGCAAAGTAATTCACCAGTGGCTCATTTCCATCAGCTTTTATTTCACAGCAATTGTAAAATAAACCACTCGTAGCACATGCTGTTAATCTCTAGTCCCTCGGGTGTAACTGCTGTTACACAGTATGGGTCATGTGCTAGCTAAAGTGTGCATTAAAAAGGTAGAAATTAATAGTACTAGCACTGATCCCAAGCTAAATGGTATTCAATGGCCAATGTAATTCCTTTAATGATGCCACACCAATATATTGTCTTTCAGGCTCCTTTTAATTTCTCATTTCTTCCACTAACAGAAATAAACCAAAAAGAATGTACATATCACAGTAAAGTCTGTCGGCAAGATACTTTGGACTGTTGCGTGCACTTGTCTGTTTCCATTCATCTGTCCTCTTTTTCTTCTGCCCTATTTTCTACATAAATGCTTGCTTCAACTTTCAACACCAGTTTCAGTGTGGCGTATTTAACACTGCACCACAGAGCAGAGTGGGTGTTTTCATTATGCTTATAACAGACTAAATAAAGCTTTCTTTGCGTGTGCTACTAAAACCCAATAACTTTTTTTAGGGAGACTGTCTTAGTGAGTAGGTTTGGCCATAAATTTAAATGTTTTAAAAGTTATTTATAGGGGGTTTTATTGTTCTACAGTAAGAGCTTCTTAAAAAAAAATAAAAAAATAAGACATTTTTTGTATGTCTGTACTTATTTCAGTAAGCTGACCAATGAGTATTTAATAGCTTTTGAGTAAGAAACCCCACATTTTTAGTAGACTGTTTTCATGCTTTTATTCTGTTTTCACAGCATGTAGAAGATGCTTTTTTAATTTTGGCATATCTGAGATACAGGGTAGTACAGTGTGTTAGTGAGAGATGACACAGTGAGGCAGAAAACCAGGACAAAGAATGACATGTGTTTTAAAAATGGAATTAGTTTTGGAGGAAGTGGAAGAAGCTCATTAGTACTTTGCATACATTGGGCAGGCCTTGGTCCCAGGGATTTAGATTTCATTTTGAAAATGCATTTATATGCTGTTTCCAAAAAATCCAGTCTAGCTTTGTGTGAAGCAAGTGGCAATCCCCATTGATTTCTGTGGGGGAGGATTGGGTCCATGACACTTACTCATTGTTTACAGTGCTGAAATCAAATGGTCTACGCACGCTGGAATACCCCATGAGCCTAGCATGGCTAAGGTACACCTGTTTATGTAGCCACATAATAGCCATTGATTTTTTTCCTGCCTGAATGAGCTGGTATCTATTTTGAGAGGTAGGCAGCCTTCAGCAAAAGTCTGGAGTGGGTTGGGGGTTGGAGGTGAAATTTGTGTCTTTGAAACTGTAGCAAGGCACCTCTCCAGCTCTGCCCCCATCCCATACAATTTTACTGTGTGTCCTCTGTGAATAAAATCTGCAGTTTCCCATATGCACCTCATGACACCTCTCTGTCTGAAGTAATGGACCATGAATCTATATCTATGCTAACAAAAGGAGATTCCCTCCCTCCAGGGAAAAGGAGAAAGTGGGAGAGATTTATGCTCGAGTCATCTACCCTACCTGTACAGACTGCTGTACAAGGCTTACTATATCACAATGTAGCTTTAACTTTTATAAATGAGATTGTGGTGGAAAAGTGAAGGATTTGAGGTAGAATATGCTAAACCCAAACAAAAATCTAATTAACGGCTACAAACGGCTCCTTAAGCTACTCTGTTACTTTCCTTTTACGTAGACTTCTTTTGGAGTTCTGTTGTCATACCATTTCGATGGCAGAGAATAAACTGAAATTGTTACAGGGTGGAATGTCTTACTGGAGCTTCTTGATTAAGCATGTATTATTTTTTCTCATGGTCTTATTTTAGGGTGTTATTGTTCTTCGAGCCTTTCACTTAAATTATCCTGTCTTGAAACAAAAAGATAAATAACAACGTTGCAGAGCAGTGGTGCTTAGTCCAAGTTGTCTTAGGAGCCACATGAGCAGTCATTGGGTACATACAAGTGTTACGATTTCACCAATGGAACTGCAATTCCACTGGTAGAAATGTAAGTGTACAAGCATTCAAACAGTTTCTACAGGACCAAATGTGGCAGGTCTTATAGACATGTCTATTACTTCCAATGGTGTAGAAGTAGTGAACAGGGAGAGTTTCTACCTGAAAAACAAATGTTTCTAAACTTAGCTCTCTGATAGAAGCTGCTAGACTGCCCTGCAGCGTCCCAGCATGCCTTGCTCTGCCCCCTACCCTGCATGGGAGACATTCTGTGACCTGCCTGGACTCCACTACTCTGGCCAAGCACAGAGAAAACCCCTCCCTGTCAGCTGGAGGGCAGGGAAATCCCAATTGTGCCAGGGTCCCCAGAGCTGCAGCTGTCCACACCCCCAGTTTGAAGCAGGTAGGAGAGACTGACCCACCAGTATCCTGCCTGGACCTGGCCTGCCCCTGCCACTCCTGGAGTCCTCCCATCCATGGACATGGCCTGGCCTGGCCTGGCTTGTGTAGCCCCTGGTCCCACTCGCACCATTCCTGGAGCCCCCTGCCCTCCCTCCTCCCCAGCCATGGATTAGATTGCTCACCCCCACTCCTGCCATTCCTGGGGGCTCCCAATACCCTCCCTTGGAGACAGACCAGCTTGGCCCTGCCCGCTACTATTATGGAGCCCTGCACTGCACCATATAAAAGACTGGTGCATGTATGTGTGTGGGAGATTGGCTCTGTTGCTGATAGGGGCCATGTCTATGCTGCTTGGGTTTGGTGGATCTGGTTCCAATCACTCTGGACCTGAATCCACCAGCCCCCACCCTCTGTACCCAAGCAGCATAGACATGACCTCTGCATGGAATGGAGTGCACTGATTTTTTTCCCACCACCACCTTTCCACCCACCACAGACATGAGCTGGCTCTACCTGGCTCTTGCTGGGAACGGAGTCAGCACCCAACCTCAACTTGCCATCATTGACCCCAACCAGATTCACCCAACCTGGCATATCAGCTGGTGCCAGAGGGGTAAGGAATCATGGTTGGCTGCTAGAGGGGGATTTGACAGGCTTGAAAAGGCAACAGGCGCACTCTGGTTTTACTGTCTCAAAGCTTGACAGCTGGGAGGAAGGGGGAGCAGGGTCATCTAGGACAGCCAGCCGCTCAGTGCTGACTGTGCCTTTGGCTTCTCTTTGCTGTCTTCAGCAGACAGGGGAGCCTGCAAAGCATGCTGGGATGCATGGACAAGGACCTCCTGGCTGGGTGCTGTTAGCAGTGCAGCCTGTCTACAGAGTACCTAGCCAGGCCCAGTAATGCCTATAGTGTTCTGCAGGCAGGTTTTTC
Organism: Alligator sinensis; assembly: GCF_000455745.1. Taxonomy (NCBI): domain Eukaryota; kingdom Metazoa; phylum Chordata; order Crocodylia; family Alligatoridae; genus Alligator; species Alligator sinensis. The sequence continues at coordinate 1,890,617 of NW_005841966.1, read as the reverse complement.
CATTTGGAAAACAAAACAGGTAGAGTCCTCTGGGATCTTTTGAATGCATGTATGCATCCACCGTTAATCAAAGAGCAGAACAACATGTAGAACTAGGTAAATTGTGGCAAAGAAAAAGTGGCAGTGTGTTGTTCAAAAATTGCTTATTTCAACAGGAGAAAATATTGTTTAAAGTGGCAAGCTTCTCTTATTATTTACTAATTGCAAGAAAGACATAGACAGTGTAAGTAATTTAAAAGAACAAAAACACCGTTTGATAACACTTTCTAAGAAATGCTACAGGTGGTAGTTTGTGGCTCAGGAACCACAGAGTTTGCGTATCAGTGCTTTAGAAATTCTTTAAAATTAGGTATGAAGTTTGGACTCTTATCCCAATATTGCTGTGATCTTGCTGTCTTTATTGAATAACAATAAAGAAAATATAAAATATAAATAAATGGAAATTTAAGTTGGAGACTGAAATTACTTTCCCCTATTGTTACTGAAATATCCATACGAATAAGATGAAAAGATTTTTATTTTATCAAATTATGCTACAGCAGTTCCATGAA
>NW_005841966.1:1883715-1890035 GCF_000455745.1 Alligator sinensis | reverse complement strand
GAAAGAGAGGAACCGAGGTTCAAACTTCAGGGTAAGTTTCTGCAGTATTGTGAGTGGGTTTTTATTTTCATTAGCCAAACATTTTGCATATTGCTAAGTTTTATGAACGGGATTACCTTTTTTTTTAAGCATTACTCTAGCAGCCCCCAAACTGGACTGTATAATATTACCTGGAAGACACTTTGGTTCTCATCAGCAAACCTGATTTAGCCCTTTTTTATTTTCAGGGGACATTTTCCCTTAATATGCATATTTTTTGTTTGGTTAGGAAAACTGTTAGCACATTATAACACAATTATGATTTTAAAACTGGCTTGTATGTTTCAGGCAATCATAAAATGTTAAGAATACACATTGATGCTTCTTTAGGACTGGTTTGGAATAAGGCTATAGAACTCACTTGTGTTTGGGAGTACAATAAATTAATAGCTGTTAAAAATAGATTATCTTGATTCTGTAGGTTGAACTATGGTCCCATACTACTAGAGGTATTATTTTGGTCAGGATTTAACTTTGGCCTCTTGAAGGCTCAGATCAAGTGTCATATCAGTGTGGGGAAGTTTGTATTGCTACTGTATTTATTTTGTAGGTTATGAAAAAAGACTTTGATTTTTAATCCTGTCATTGTGGATTTTTTTTCTGGGTTGAAATACTGTGCATTATGATCTCTTGGTAGTCTGATTGATTGTAATGGGAATTCCAGGTGTTCAGTACCTCTTGGGGTTTATCACTTTTTTAAATAAATTCTCTTTATAAAGGTATGAATGGCAACAGCAAAAGAAAGCATATATACTAAAACATTCTTATACCAGTTTTATTGTTGCTTGGAAGCTATTACATTCTATACCCAAAGCATTCCTACCTTCATTCTCAAATCAGTCGCACTAAGAGAATGTGTCAATTGGCACCAATCCACACGCAGAAGAACCATCATGCGAAATAGTTCAAAAGGCCATTCCTACTTCCCCCTGTGATATGATGCATTTTTAAAAAATTATTTTAAAGCAGCAGGTTAAAGATCAAGTATCAGTGCTGATGGTGATGAAAAATACTTTCTATCTGAATACATTCTAGATTTCTTAGATACAGCATACTTCAAGTGTCTAGATACTTAGTTTGCTTGTTAGTTTGGCTCTGTGAGCAGACTCATGAAAGCAGGAAATGTACGATAGGAACAGGAAACTCTGATTGCAGCTGAAGAAAAATATCAAAAACAGTAGATTACTTGGAACCCAGATAGTTTAGAGTAGAGTGACTGGCAGATATACTTATATTAATTGGTAGATACACTCATAAATAGTTTAATGAAAGAAATGCTGCTTCTTTTAATTTGTAGCTATTTCTTATATGACTAACATGAATTGCTGTGGTATTGCCTATCTCCATTTGTTTTTTTTAAATGCCACATGTTCTGATTCCTTACTAGAATGTTACTTAACCAAAAGCTTTCCTTTGTATAAATTCAATTGAAATCACTTGGCAGTCAGTTAATAGCTATTTTTAATGGTATGAACATGGTAGAATACAACTCTCATTGTATAGAGATATTGATACCTTTTGGATTTCTGTAATTACACGCTCACCATCTTTGTAACTGACATTGATTAGTGCTGGTTCAGTTCTTAAAGTTGTTGTCTTTTTTATTTTATATTCCCGTGTCTTGTTTTCTGGTTTCTCTGGCAGGCCAGGAAGTGCTGAATTACTAAGCAGGAGATTCTTTTCATGGTATTTCTAGAATGACTAAGAAAGACTAAGAATAGAAATTGCCCCTAAAGAGTCCTGATATCTTGCTAGTTATTAGAAAGAAGAGGTTAAAATAAGCACTTGGGCTCTCATACTGTTTTTCTGAATTATTTGAAATACACCCAATGCTAACACAGTATGGGACTGACCCTATTCCCCTTAAACAATAACAAGTGTTATTGACTTATAATGAAAAACATATTGGTTTATTTATGACCTCCTTCCTATGTTTCACTGCCACACTTATGAAACCCAAGTATAATCCAGCATCTACCAAATGCCTAGAGTTTACATATGTGCATATATGGCAATAGCTCATATAGTATGTACAATTCTGTGATCTTCAGCTTCAGATAGTCAATTGTTGGTCCTCAGTTTACTTGTAACATTTCTACCACAATTGATATGCTAATTATGGCATAAATGGTAAGAGTGCTACATGTCCCCAGTATAAGGCTCTTTAAAATGGCAAACTAGCCATAAAAATGTTCTACGTAAAATATAGAACACCCTTATGGCTGGTTTGTATGGCACGTTAAATAGAATATGCAGTAGGTCTGGGCTGGGGCTGACAATCAGCTGATTGTTGGCTTCAGCTAGGGACTGCACTAGGGTCTTGAACTGACCCCACTACAGTTGGGGACTGTGGCATACAATCAGCTGATTGTTGGCCCCAGCCGAGACCTGTGGGCACCTGGCTTTCATGACCCCAGGCTCCTTCTGCACTGGCAAGTAGAAAGGGCATGATTTGTATCCAAGTCCCCATCTCAAAATCAGTCCTCCTACCATGCATGTGTGGCATAGCAGGTGGCATGATTGCATTGGGTATCAGATCCCATGCTGCCTCTAAATGACTGCCGGGGGCCATGGGGTTAGAAAGGACTTCAAGACCCACCTAGTTCAATCCCCTGCACAAAGACAGAATCCATTATTTCTAAACTAGCAGTTGCCACTACCCTTATTCAGGTGAAACTCCCACATATGGCTTTATTCACATAGGAACCAAGTTCAAGACAACAGGCCCATTGTTAACTATTCTTTTTTTGTTAAAGAAAGAAATATTGTTCTCAGGAAGGGAACACTCACTTGTTTATCTACATTACTTACAAACAGACTAGTGTTAAAGTTTTGTAAACCATGCAAGCCATCCATCCCAAAAGGTGTTCAGCTGACAGTTTGATCTGTTAGTGCTTAAACTGAACTTAACTAAGGACTTTGCTGTTGCTTTCAAGTCATGTATTAAAATAAATAAAAATGACAAAATCTAAATAATGTAACCTGTAAAAACTTCAGAGGCATCACCACTCCAAGTTGCCATATCAGCTGAACACATCTGACAGAAAGGTTTTTAAAGTGCTGTTAGGGAATGTGACTCATATTATTAATCCTTTTCTTGCATTGCCAAATCCCTTAACAAAAAGCTGCTGTTTCCAAGTATCTTTGAAATTGGTGGTATCACATGCTAACACAAGTGGTTCCTAAGAACATCAGATGGTAAATCCAAGCATATTAATTACATCATTAAAGTAACATTTGGTACACCACTGAGATGCATTACAATAACAATAACCTTCATGTATAATAAGATGCACAGCCAGCATGTAATGCTGTAGTAGTATACAACTGAGAGATTCCATACCATCATTTTATGGGGTAATTGAATGGAGTCAGAACCAACAAAGAACTGATTTTGCCATAAAATGGCAGTGACCAACTGTGTGTGTGCGTGTGCGCCTATGCATGTGTATGAATGCACGTGCATATGAATGCATTTTAATAATCTGAAATTCAGCTAAACTATTTCAGAGAAGGCAGAGTTGCTTGGTTACATCTACTGAAAACAATCTGTGCTGGGTATGAGAGCTCATGTCAGCATAGTAATTACCACAACTGAGATAAAGCCTGTGCTAAATGTCATCTGCAGCTGACAAACACATGAAGCCAAGCACTACTAAATGATTCAGTTATTCTGAGAGTGCTTAGCTCTACTTCTGGGGTAAAATCATTTGTCCTGGCTGTAAAACAAACACACACAAACAAAACAAGAGCAAAAAAGAAGCAGTTTATGGGGAGGGGGAGGGAGAGGGGGAAAAGCCTGCTAATGAAACCAATCAAATTGAGAGAAATTTTAGAAAATCTAATGGCCGTTTGTACAAGTGATGTTAAACATTTCTTCTGCTACTACAAATAGCTAAATAGCTAGCAGAATGCCATTTCCCATGGTTCAATATAATACCCAAAAGACTGCTGCTGTTCAAATTGGTGACAACAAAAAATATCAAACATAACATCTTAGCAGCTTGCCTGACTATGAAATGTGCACAGATCAGAAAATGTGTGGTGTTAACAAGTTGCATAGTGTTACCCATCCACCTTATCCTTTGTTGGGCAGAGGAGGTGAAGGCAATATTCCATAGTTAACAGTGCTCTGATTCAATACAAAGCACCCTCTTACTGCACAAAACCCCGAGGAGACTTAAAGGGAAACAATCGCCACAAAGACAGAATTGTTTGATTACAATGGGCAATTTCTCTTTCTGAGAGAGCTTCAGGCAAATCTTGATGAGACTGGAAAAGGGCATGCTGTCTTCAAATGCTTATTAGTAATTTGCTGCCCACTGACATTTAGCTGTTAAAGTTTCGAATTATGCCCCTGTAGATCAGGAATAGGACAGGGGCTCAGGACATTTGGAAAAGTCGACTTTTACTACAAAATTCCTGGGTGACTTTGAAACAGGTCTTGTTGGCTGGACCTTCCAAAGATGTCAAGGGAGTTAGGGGTTCAGTTTCCATGCACATCACCAAGAGTTGGGATTCTTGGAAAGTCTGAGCCTTCGCTGGTTTTTCATTTGAATAAATGGAGTGGTAACAGGCCTTTTCTTCCATCTCTTATTTATATGTAGAAAAGAAAACATGTTTACATTGTGAACTCTTCAGGTCAGGAATTCTCTCTTAATGTATGTTTGCATAACTTTTGTCACAATGAAACCTCCAGGGGCTATCTGTAGTACAAATAATACATCATACCATATTCTTTTGCCAAGAAAAGAGGAAAGTGGTGCTGAATGGTGTGTGCTCCGTATTTCACTAAGCACAGTTGAAGTGCTAGGGTGTGTGAGCATGTAGGATAGGAACAAGTACTAACGTATCCTCTCTTCTTGAAATGTGTGCCTGGGAAGTATTGTGGACAGCGGTGTTTTTTTTTCAAAATGTAGGTTTTGTGTTGCTGATATGTTTTGTTTATTGCATGTGTGTGTTACAGTTATGGAGTAACTGGGTAAAAATTCGGTTCCATGAGTCTACTCAAATTTCTCTGAGCATGCCAAATAAAGGAATGTGTGGAGCACATCAAGGAAACAATACACACAGGAATAGAGGATGTGCATTTTACAGCAGGTTGCAATAGCAAACCTGACAGGAATATAATATTACTCATAAGAACATGCTGCTTTTGTCAAGTATGTCAGACATTAACGATAGCAAAGTAGTGGATCTGGTAAGGTTTCTCTTGGCACTGTGGGAAATCTCTCACTGCTTTGAATAAATGATATCATACCTATTTTTGCTTAACTCAGCAGGGAATGGGGGAGGAAGGAGGTGACATGCAGGTGATGATGTGTTAGAAATAAGAGGCAATGTATTTTCCAGTATGGAAAGGTCTGTCTGCATGGCAAGCTTATTTTCACTGAACTGCTGAGCACTTGCTATTAGTGCATGGCCATAGAGAGATGTCAACATGATCCCTTGTCTTCTAGTTATCTACATTGTTGCTTATGGTGCATCCTTGGTGGGCCTCTGCAGCTAGACCCTGTGGGTTATGTATTTTTCTGTTGTACATTATAGGTTGCATAGTACTAGAAGCCAATTAGAATTTTGGAGCTTGGGGTAAACTCACAAATTCCCATCATTCTTTCTATGACTTCCCATGATCCATCTCTTTTCAACTGGACAGGGCCATTTTCAAGTAAACGTAGACAACAGTGTTCAACATGGGATAGAATCTGCCAGTGCTGTCTTTGGATGTCTCTGAAATCATGACATAATGATTATAACATGAGGTCTCGCACCTAACTTTTCATCTACCAAGCTGTTGTTAGCCCTACCCTATGGCTGTTGTATGGATATGAAACTTGTATGGATATGAAACTTGGAAATCATATCAGAAACACCTGAAAGCGTTGGAACATTATCATCAGCAATGTCTTTAGCAAATCATCCATTATCACTTGGAAGGGTAGAAGTATGAACACCAGTGTTCTGGCTCAAGCAAACACTGCCAGTATTGACATGATTATACCAGCTCCGTTGGCCAGGACATGTCATAAGGAGGCCTGGCAACTGACTCCTATACTCACAGGTCTAATACTCTCAACTCACTGATGGTCACTGCTTTAGAGGTGGGCACAAGAAGAGATTCAAGGACACCTTGAATGCCAATTTGAAGAAATGTGAGATTAACATCAATACCTGGAGGAGTCGAGCACTGAATTGTCCCCAGTGGCATCATGGTGTATGACAAGGCATTGACCATTTCAAGCAAACTTGCTTCACTATGGAGGGGGACAGATGAGAGAGAC
>NW_005841966.1:1869568-1883684 GCF_000455745.1 Alligator sinensis | reverse complement strand
GATGTGACCCAACATCACCAGGATTGATTCCTTTTTCTTGGAGCTATTTACCATGTCTGCAGTCAAATAAATATGAGGAGCTCAGATCAATCTCCTCAATCATCTATGGACTCAACGATGACTTACTGGAAGACTATGATCCTTGTATTGAGGGACAGATGCTGCTTGATAGCCATTTTCAAATAGTTATTGACTAGTATGCCTAGCACAACCATACCATGTTGACACTTCTATATGCCTCTGCATACTTTTGATGACCATCTCATTGCTGGATATGTGCCCACTGATGAAGAGGACTATTCTGCCTATGTAGGATGACTGTCCATGGCTGCAGAATGTTGAGATGATAAAAAGCACCTTTCTAAAGGTTTACCATAAAGCTTTACCCTGAGATTACCAAGCAATGAAGTGGAACATACCAAAATGAGAACTCCCCTATACTTTGAGAAGTATATAGCCATTACTTTATGGAAGCATACCCTCTTTTGTTACTGTCCACCGCTAACCAATTTTGCAATACACTACTCTTCAGAAAGTAGGTAATAAGGTCCAAGGTTGACAGTTTTGCACATATGGAATTCTTGAATTGGACTGGGGCAACAAAAACAAAGGCGAAGGAACAAATATTCTTTGCCCCCTTGTACAAGATCTCTCAGTGCATAAACGGGGGAAAAAATGTCATAATCATGTCCAAGGCCTGTTTGATAACCTTCACTAATGTGAGGTACACTGAAAAGGCTCATGATGCTAAAGCCTCGGATATTTGGGCATCTTATTTAGGGGGACGGGGGAAAAGGGAATTTGACCCTTGGGCACTATGAACATTAATGGTGTTGACAGGCTTCTGTAATTCTTGGAGGACCCTGCTTGTCTTCCACTACCGTGGCAGAAAAGACCTTTCTTTCATTGAGCAATTGAATCTTACAAAGGACCTGATTAACTATTGCCTAAGCAGCTGCAGAATGTCAGCAGTGTGTGCATTTGAGAGACTGAAGGGGAAATGTCATTGTCTCATGACAAGGCTGGAGGCTGCCTCACGTTTTAACTATGCTGTATTTTGCCCAGTGTATGAGGGAACAAGGGGGAGAGCTCACTTAAGGCTGCGAGGCAAAAGTTCAGAGACTTATGAGCAGCCAGTGAAATGTCCTCTCCAAAATGACAGTTGCCAGGGGCATGTGATTAGGGATGTCTTCTGTTCCTACTCTGAGGATAGGAGCTGATTCTTCTTTTAAAAAAAAATTTTTTTTAAGCCTGTATTTTTATTGAATGTGTTGCTGTGATGTTTTATTTGTGGCTTGTGTGGTATTTGGTAGAATTGTTAATTTATAGGAAGTGCATTTTCACATTTGGAAAATTTATATTTGTATGAATCAGTTACGTATTTAAGATTTACTTTTGTCTATGCTTTTACTGAAGTGGTGGCGGCAGGAGTGGTTTCTTTGTGTAGGATTTAATGAAAACTTCAGAAATATTTTGTGAAAATGTTTTGAACTATTGTGAATATTACATACAAGGATTGAATACTTAGGAAAATATGCATCATTTTGTAAAATATCCCATAATTCATGCAGTCACAAAATATTTCATGCATTTGCATGAGCATTTTGTGAAATGTTGAGGATCGTTATGTACAGGAACACCACTTTCATGTCTGTAAAGTCTGCTTTTATGTAACTGTTATATAGTTATTAGTCCCAGTTCAACAAATATATAGGCAATTGTTGATTCTCTGGATCATGGTGAACACATAAAAGTTTTAGACAGATGCCCAATTAATCCGTTTGTAACTGATAAGTCCAATTTGAGAGCAACGCAGCTTGTTATAAGTTTCACAGATCTGTATGTTGTCTGAGTTGGAGTCCAAGTTTAGAGCATGCTGTTTTCTTCTTTCTCACTTTCATAGATTTCATAGACATTAGGGCTGGAAGGGACCTTGGAAGATCATCAAGTCCAGCCCCCTGCCCCAGGGGCAGGAAGTCAGCAGGGGGGGGCAGGAAGACAGCAGGGATCATAGGATCCCACCAAGACAAACATCCAAATATCTCTTGAAGGCGTTCAAAGTAGGTGCTTGAACCACCTCCAGTGACAATCTATTCAAGACCTTGGGACCTCAGACTGTAAAGAAGTTTTTCCTTATGTCCAGCCTGAAATGGTCATGGAGGAGTTTGTGACTGTTCGACCTTGTCATCCCTTGGGGTACTCTGGTGACAGATGTTCCCCCAGATCCTGGTGAGCACCCCTGAAAAACTTATAGGTGGCCACCAGATCACCCCTGAGCCTGCGCTTTTCCAGGCTAAAGAGTCCTATAGCTCTCAGCCTCTCATCATAAGGTCTGTTTTCCTGACCTCTGATCATGCGCGTGGCTCTCCTCTGGACTCTCTCAAACTTCTCCACATCCTTTTTGAATTGTGGAGTCCAAAACTGGATGCAGTACTCCAGCTGCGGCCTCACCAAGGCCGAGTACATTGGGAGAATGACGTCCTGGGATTTGTTTGAGAAGCATCTATGCATGCAAGCCAGTGTTTTTCTCACTTTACTAGCTGCAGCATCACATTGAAGGCTCATGTTCATCTTGTGGTCAATGATGACCCCCAAGTCCTTTTTCGTCCGTAGTGCTAGCCAGTGCAGCACTACCGAGCCTATAAGCATGCTGCAGATTTTTCTTCCCAAGGTGGAGAACCTTGCATTTTTTGGTGTTAAACACCATCAGGTTCTCGTCCGCCTATTTCCTGAGCCTGTCAAGGTCAGCCTGGATCGCCCTCCTGTCCTCACATGTGGACGTTTACCCCAAAGTTTGGTGTCATCAGTGAACTTGGCTAGTCCACTTCTGACACCAATGTCCACATCATTAATGAAGATGTTGAATAGTGTTAGCTCAAGGACAGAGCCTTGGGGTACCCCATAGGTTACAGGGCACGATGATTGTCTTCCATCAACTACTACCCTCTGGGTCCGCCCACGGAAGATCATGGTGGACCCGAGGCCACAGTTGGCCAGTTTTTCTAAGAGGTGATCATGGGATACTAGATCGAAGGCTTCTTTAAAGTCAAGATATATGACATCAATTTCTTCTCCCTTGTCCAGGTGATAGGTCACCTGGTCATAAAAGGAAATAAGATTGGTCAAGCAAGACCTACCCGCAACAAACTTGTCCTGGCTATCCCTCAGGATATTGCCATCATCCAGTCTGTTAAGAATGGCCTCTTTGATAATCTTTTCTAAGACTTTCCCCAGGATAGAGGTCAGGTGGATGGGCCTGTAGTTTGCCACATCTACTTTCCTCCCTTTCTTGAAGATAGGCACCACATTGGTCTTCTTCCAGTCTTTGGGCACTTCACCACAGCACCAGGATCTCTCGAAGGTCCGTGCCAGGGGTGGAGCTCTGATGCTTACCAGCCCCTTGAGTACCCTGGGGTGTAAATTGTCAGGGCTGGCTGACTTGAAGGTGTCCAGCCGTTCAAGGTGTTCCTTCACAATGTCAGCATTGATGGAGGGTAAGGAATCACTTTCACCCAGGCATTCATGTCCTATAATGGGCCAGGGTTTCCCTTGGGACTGTTGAAAAACTGACGCAAAGTATCCATTTAGCAAGTTGGCCTTTTCCTGGGCATCGGTTATCAGTTGTCCCATCTGGTTTAGCAGGGGACCAATGTTACCCTTGCTTTTCCTCTGGCTCCCCACAGATCTAAAAAAGGACTTTTTATTGTCCTTGATACTTGTAGCTAGTTTGAGTTCCATCGCAGCCCTGGCTTTCCTGGTTAGCTCCCTGCAGGTCTGGCCCAGTGCAGAGTATTCCTCCTTGGAGGTGGATCCCATCCTCCATCCTTTTTAGGTCTTTCTTTTTATATGCAGGAGGTCTGCTAGTTCCCTGAAGAGCCAAGGGGGCTGCTGTGCCCTTTTGCTGTCTTTTCTCCGAGATGGAATAGACGTTGCTTGTGCATCCAGGATTGCTCCCTCGAGGAGCAACTGCTCATCCTGAACCACTCCTCCCCTTTGGGTTGTGGTCCCTCAGGGCCTCACTGACAAGCCTCCTGAGCTTGTCAAAATCAGCTTTCCTTAAGTCAAGGACTTCTGTATTGCTGACTGACTTGCCAGCTTTACGGCGATGGTGAAGTTGATCAGCTCATGGTCACTGTCACCCAGCTTCCCTTAGATCATTAGGTCACTGATTAGGTCATCCCCCATTGCCAGTACCAGGTCGAGCAGTGCTTTACCTCTCATTGGCTTGTAAACTTTCTGTGTCAGATAGAGCTCATCCACGCATGAGAAAGCTTTGCGACCATTTAGATTTGGCTGAGTGCTCTTCCCATGAGATGTCTGGGTAGTTGAAGTCTCCCATGACAACCATGCACCGGGAGCATGTGGCCTCAGCCAATTCCCTGGTGAGCTCCTGGTCAAGCTCTTGACCCTGGGTAGGAGGTCTGTAATAGACTCCCACCATTGTGTCCCCTGTGCCATGTTCCCCATGGATTTTAACCCAGAGGGTCTCCAGTCATCCACCCTGGGCGCCGATGTTGGTTTTCAGGGATGCATAGCTCTCCTTGACATAGAGAGCTACACCCCTGCCCCTTTTGTCCACTTGATCTCTCCTGTACAGGGTATAGCCATCTATACCTGTGGTCCAGTTATGGGTGGAGTCCCACCAGGTCTCTGTTATCCCTGTGACATCATAATTATTTGTTTTAAGCAGGAGGACAAGTTATTCCTGTTTATTCCCCAAGCTCCTGGCATTTGTGTACAGACACGCAAGTGTCCCTTTAGGGGCCCCTGCCTTACCTACAGCTCGTTCCAGGGCTTGGGCAGGGGTGGGCTCTCTAAAGTGCCTTGGCCTGCTGACTTTACAAGGGTTGCTCAGCAGGCCAGCAGTGGCAGTAGTCCCCCCACCCCCTGGTGGGCTTAGTTTAAAGCCCGGTGGAGCAGGCCAGCCAGTCTGGTTGAGAAAAGCCTCCTCCCCAGCAGAGACAGGTGGGGGCCATCCCTTCTCAGCACTTTGCTTCCATCCTCTGGATCAAAGTTGCTTTATTTTGGGCTACACCCAGTGCCAGATGTTCCCTCCAGACTGGATGAGATTGTGCATGTTCCTTCCAGCTTTCTACATTGATGTTGAACAGCTTCATATAATTTTTGCACACATCATGGTACCACCATAGTATAGCTATTTTGAATCTTGCTATACAAAGTATTCTTGGGGATATGGTCTCCTCCCATTCTCCTGACATGGCTGATCCATCGCAACTTCCTCTTCTTGACAGGGGTTTCTAACCAGGTTTTTAAAATAAAAATGAGCATTTTTCAGTATGCTTAATTACTGAAAAATGCAGATAGTTGAATCCTACAACAGTGAGGTCAGGGGAGAGGAAGGGCAGAGGGAGGGGAAGTACAATACTGAAATGAGTAATGTGACAGAATTCAAGTGCACATGCAAATGTATGTGCTTTTTGCTTTATCTGCCTACAACCAGATGCAACTGCAGGCTACCTGCATTGTCACTCTGCTGGTATGTTATGAAACACTGTACTATTGTGCTTTAGAGAAGGACAATGACACTTTCTGCAGTATGTTTTTCAAGTGGAGCTTCTCCATGATCTCCAGTTGTTGCCTTTGCATTTCAGTCATATTTTGTAGTTTTCCAGGTCAGGGCAATATTTTGCTCAGGCATCTCTTAGACTTGTTGGACCAGCTCCCTATCCTTCGTCTCAGCCTCGAGAAACCCCATTCATTCCTAAGTTGTTTCTCTCTCCTTCTTAGAGGCTGTTATAAGTCTCTTAAATTTTCCTTTGTTTTTTCCGATTGTTTTTTCCCACAGATTTTCAGGGATTGGGAGCTGATAAGGGTCCTGTCCCTGAGGGTTTTATCGGTTCAGGTGCAGAACAGATGGGAGAGGAGAAAACTAATAGGCAGTTATTGCTCTTTGTTCTGTTTCCATGGCATCAAAGAAAATATTTTCCCCTTAGTTTTGAGATGCGATACTTGCAGGCTATTTTTGGTATTGGGAAACCATAGAATTGTTTTTCATTTTACTTCTGCTGTGTCTTGGAACCCCTAGACAATGAGTCTTTTTGTAGTCTTGTGTTTTTGGGGTGGGAGAATATTCTTCTTGGCCAACTCTTCAGTGATGGCTTTGTATATATCCTTTTCCTGGCCATTCTTTGCTAAACTTTCCTGAACCTTAATATCTCCCCAAAGGGTGAGGGCATCTAGAATCTTTGCCCAGCTCTAGGCAGGGTTCAGGCCATATGCAGTTGAATATTGTATGAATCAGCATCACTATGTAATAACACTACAAGACTGTTATTGCATAATGATGCAGATTCCTGGAATATTCAACTGCATATGGCCTGATCCTGGCTTCAGGCCAGTAAGTAAACAAGGATATGAAGCTCATCAATTTGACCACAGAATCATATAGGGCACCCAGGTAAACAAACAAGTCAATCCCATTAAATTGTAAAGCAGTGTGGGATGGTCACTGGGGATATATGCTAATGTAGCATAGAGCAGAAATGAACCCACACATGCATATTTAGACTGCACTAACCCAATGCTCACAAAACTTAATAATAACCTCTCAACCACAAATATAGAATGCATATTATCTGGCTAGTTAGTTCACCCTAACATTGTTGTGATATTGCAGGTCATTTAAATGAGAGTAAAGTTAATAAAGTAACCCCACTATCAACACCCAGGGTTTATAATACAGTGGGGGGGGGGGCAGGACTGAGCCCCCCCTCCCATAAGAGATGAGGCCCCTGCCCACTCCACACCTTTCTAAGCAGCTCAGGCAGTAGTGGTGGTAGCTCCTTCTGGCTTCTGGCTGCCACCACCAGAGACCCCCCCCTCAACAGTGAGAGTGCAATTTGAACCCTGTCAACACTCACATGTAGACAAGCACTGAGGGCATTTATACATGTACTCCAGGAGTGGGTGGGAAGAGGGGTGCTTTAATTAAAGAGATTTGGAGAGCTGCTCTAATTAAAGCCCCCAGAGCATCACATGTCCCTGCACTGAAAAATGGCAGCGGGAGCGCTTTAATTAAAGCTTGTCAAACGAGCTTTAGTTAAAGCACCCCCGCCACAATTTTTCAATTGTAGGGATGCTGATACACATGACACTGGAGTCTGCTGGAGTACGGTAATTGCCACCCTTCAGCAGACTCAATTAATCTATCATTACAGTGCGTCGAAGCAGCCTCACTGCATGTGTATAGGTGCCCTAAGTGGAAAACAATTTTCTTTTATACCTTGTTATATCAAAGATTCTTCCCAACAGGAACCTTTAATTATATACTCAGTACTGCAAGGAACATAAGATACTGAAACAGTAGCACTATTTTTATAATTATAGATTTGTGTATATCAATGTCAAAACTGTATAAACTAGATTTTAAAACTATTTCAGTGTTCACTATTAATGTTCTAATGGCTCATACAAATGTATAGTTCTATAAAATTTATCCACCCACAGCATTCTCTCCTGTTTTATCTTTTAAATTATGACAAATTTAGGTCTTCTGATATGTTGAAAAGGAAAAAAAATAAACCTGTTTCAAGGAATAAAACGTAGATTTAACCTGCAAAGTTTGAGGGTTAACTCACAAGGAAACATGTTTTTGTGCTTATTTAAGAAAATAAATCTTCCTGCAGAAATGGCTGTTGCTGAAACATGCCCCAGAAGCTTTCAGGAAAAAAAGTGAGCCAAAACACTCTATCAGTCCAGAGAGATCACATCCCTGAATATAACTTATAATACCTTTCTAAGTACCTTTTTATACCACAGGCTGATGAGAATTACAGGATTTATGACTGGGTGAGGAAAAGAGAGCTGTTGTGAGGATAAGGTTAATAAGCTGAGATATAGGATGTCCAATTTGTGGCCAGGAAACTAGCCATATTTGGTAATCTTAACAGATCATTTTTTTCCACTAGTTGTTACATTAATAAAACTCTTCCTACAATTTTTTCATACCATAATACATTTTTGGCATTATGATAGCCAGCAGGATGGATGACTTTTCCTGATATTCTGTACCTTTTGTAATGCTTAAGATTTGGTGTTCCTATATCAAATGGGGTTTTAAAAATGGGAAAGTAAAAAAATTATGAAATGTTTCAGTAAACCATAACAATGAATGTTGATGGGAAAGGTGCACAAAGGAATGGAAACAGGTCTTTAACTATATCAGCAGAGATAATTCAATCTGTGTTACGATTGTTTTGGTAGATGAGAGAAATGGTGGGATCAGAAGTCAGTGGGACAAATGTAATTCATCAGAAGTTTAGACCTCATTACTGGACAAAATAATGGGAGGATGGGCCTTTATACCCATCAGTTTTTTGAGGTGGATAT
Organism: Alligator sinensis; assembly: GCF_000455745.1. Taxonomy (NCBI): domain Eukaryota; kingdom Metazoa; phylum Chordata; order Crocodylia; family Alligatoridae; genus Alligator; species Alligator sinensis. The sequence continues at coordinate 1,875,335 of NW_005841966.1, read as the reverse complement.
ATCTACAAAGACTTCAGTATAAGATATGTCTTCCTTTCCCTAATCTGTTATCTATCACACACTTCAAATAAAATTTCAATTTGAATTAAGGGTTAATAGATGATCAAGGGGGCTTGCCCCCCTTTCACAGACCAGTAGCCCAAATGCTTGGGCGGAGCTGGGGGGCTTTGGATACTGAAACTTAGTCACTATGGGTGCCTATACATGAGCAGCGAAGCTGCTTCAACGTGCTGTAATTACAGTGCATCAGAGCACAGTTGATTAATCAAGTCTGCTGGAATGTGGTAATTACTGTGCTTGAGCAGACTCCAGTGTTTCATGGATCAGTATACTCGTGCTTAAAAATGGTGGCAGGGGCGCTTTATCTAAAGTTTATTTGATGAGCTTTAGATAAAGTGTGCCCACCACCATTTTTAAAGTGTGGGAACACTGATACATGAGACAGTCTGGGCACTTTAATTAGAGTGTCTCTCTCAGAGCCGCTTTAATTAAAGTGCCCCCCCCCCCGCCCCAGCATGTGTATAAACACCCTATGTGGTGTTGTTGGCACCTTTAACTTTATAAAGGCTGGGTGGCGGGGGGGGGGCGGCAGTTGGTGGGATAGCCTCTATTGTCTTGCAAAAACCCAATTTGCCATGCTTATCTGCATTGCTTATCTGCAGTCGGTATGACTCCTTCCCCTCCAGGAGTCTTTTTCTATGGCAGGGGCAACCTTGTGTAGCCCAGACATAGAGAGCTGGGTAAGGGCAACCCTATGCGCTGTAGCATATCTGTGGGGGAGGGGATTAAATGAGAAGAGTGGAATCCACCCCCCCCCACCACAAGCTTTGCTGCAGGAGGTACAGCCTTGCACTATTGGGTGGGGGGGGAGGAGGGGGAGTGAATGGGGCAATGGGACACTAGGAATGCAGCAAGTCCATCCCTTTGCATAAGTAGCCAAGCTCATGCTAGTATAGCAGGGGCTTTAGCAGCTGCCATTCGAGTCCAGAGGCCAGTGGCAGGTAAGTGTCCATCTCCCTTCCCCTTTCACCCCACATCTGCTCTCCAGTGGTCAGCATAATTCCCCCTTTCAGACACCTCCACCTATGCCCTGAAATATCTTGCTATGTCTCTGTAATAAGTCTATTTCAAACTCCTGTATTCTGAATCTTTTTCTTTTGTGTATCTTTCCAAATTTCCATAGCCTACCATGACTTTCCAACTGTGTTTGCCATGGAAAAGCCAACATTTCCATGCAAGAACCTAATCTTGTTATATAGACAGTCATGTTAACACCTTTGACTTTCTGCTTCCATTGATTCCATCAACATTGTTGCTAAGATTGTGTTGTGATTTCTAGCATGTTTTTGTTTGCTTTCTCTTCTTTTCAGGGGCATTATATTTCAGTCCATTTGACACACAAACTTAAACTGATGCATTTTCATGGCTGACTGTAATCTTTAAAACCACTTAAAATTGATTCATATTTTGAAATAAGTGTGTGCTCTGGGACTCTAGCATAGCAAGAAGAGGATCTGAGAATAGGTATCATAACATGATCAAGTAACTGGCAGAAGGGAAATAAGGAGATGTCCTAGTGTCCTTGGGTAGTGGTGTAGAAGGAAGAGTCCTAGTGTCCTTGGGTAGTGGTGGGTGTAGAGGCATAACAAGGCAGCCCGGGTGCCTGGGCAGCTGAGATGCATGGGGGCAGGGGTCACTTTTGTCTATGGCTAAGCTGCCAGCACAACTGTGTGGATGTGGTGGCAGCATTTTTGTCCCTGCTGTGGCCTTAAGTTGGCTGCCCCATTCACCCTGCCCTAATTGTGCTATTGGCTGGGTGATAGGAAATTGGAGGTGGTAAGTTTGACCAACCAGGAGCAAAGCTGCTGATTTTCCTGTCATTGCTTCTGCATTCTTGCCAGCTGATCCAGAACCGCTTAAATTCTCTTTGGAAGAGAGCCCAGATGGAACGTACCCATCTGGTTTACACATAGTGTAATGGTAGGGACAAAACCATAGGACTTGGTGGACATGTTCACTATTATGTAGTAGAATATAAAACATTCAAGGTTCAGAAAAGATTCAAGTGAACTTTTGCTGGAAAAAATGGCAATTTTCAGGGTTTTAAAGGTGGGCTGCATAGCTTAATATTGATCTACTGTGGGCTTGTGTATACGGAGGAGGGCCACCCGCATGATCAGGGGTCAGCAGGGCAGGCCCTACGAGGAGAGGCTAAGGAACCTGAACCTGTTCAGCTTCCACAAGAGAAGGCTGAGGGGGGATCTAGTGGCTGTTTACAAACTAGTCAGGGGGACCAGCAGGCATTGGGAGAGTCCCTGTTTCCCTGAGCACTACCAGGAGTGACAAGAAATAATGGTCACAAGCTGGCAGAGGGTAGATTCAGACTAGACATCAGGAGGTGCTACTTCACAGTCAGGGCGGCTAGGATCTGGAACCAACTTCCAAGAGAAGTGTTGCTGGCTCCCACACTGGGGGGTTTTAAAAGGAGGTTAGATGAACACCTGGCCAGGGTTGTTTGACCCCAGTACTCTTTCCTGCCATGGCAGGGGGTTGGACTTGATGATCTACTCAGGTTCCTTCTGACCCTATCAACTATGAAAGTATTCCGCAGTGTATTTTCTTTTAAGTCCTAACAGGTGTTTTTCGCAGCCAGATTAAGTAACCATTAGAGCAAATTACTGAGGGAATTAGAAAGTTACCTTTTGATTAAGGTCTTTGGATCAAGATTGTCTGTCTTTCTGAGAGAGGTACAAGTTTGTTTTGAAAAGGAACTGCTGGATGCAATTCTTTGGCCTGTTGTATAGGAGGCCAGACTAAATTATTATAATAGTTTCTAGCTTAACAAACTATGAAGATGATTAAGTATAGATTAAAAAAAAAAGAGAGAGAGACAGGGATCAATACTCACTTGAAGCAGTCTTTTTAATTTTTTTCCTCTTAGAGTTCATAACATTAGCAGGAAGGATTTCATGTCCTCCTTCCATCCACCAAGACTGAAGGACATGAAATCTTGGAGGAGCATTGAGGCCCTTCTTCTCTGGGGAGCAGTTCTGTGTAGACAGAGGCTAGTGCAGGTGGAGCACTACTGTTATGTAGATATTGTACATACATGCTAACAGTACTCTGGCAATCATAGGTTTGATCTTACAGTGACTGAACTTCATATTTATGGACCTGGGTGGACCTAGGATTTTGAAAAGGGGAGTGCAGATGCTATAGTACAGCATTACATATAACACAAGACAGGCTTTTCTCCAGTTAAAAAAACAAACCAACTAGAAGCTTTATTAATATGTTAGTGGATCTGGGGCTATATCATTCAGTTTAAGTTCAAAGCAAAAACAGACTATTGGAATGTGCATTACTTTGCTAAATGATATATTATATATAAAAATGCAACAAACTATGGAAAAATAATCAAAAGACATTTCACTTGCCATTTAGTCATTACAATTAAATTTACATCTCTCTCAGATTAATAAAACAAAATCTAACCTTCTTGAGAACCCTGACTGTCCATCCAATGCTTTACTGAGAGTTATTTTCCCACCTGAGTTAATGATCAAAACATTTCCACACCTGAGTTATTGCTTCTACCTAAAGTTAAAAACAGTCTTCAGGGCTGTGAAATAGGAGTTACATTACCAGGAGCAGGTAACAGACAACAGCATGCTTAATTAGTGGAACCACTTAAGACCATTCACAAGAGAGGGTAATTAATGGCTATGGAATGAGGATTTTAGAAGGAATCAGATAATTATAATGAATCATGAAGTCCATTGACTCCCTCACTATTGCTTGACTTGAAATGCCGCAGCCACTGCCAGGCAGTTGGTTTTAAACTTTGAGTTGACCAGGAATCAAAGGAGGGGTACAACTGCAGAGCTGCATCCCCCCTGGATTTACTGCTGTTCATGGAGGTGAGCAGCAGCAGCCTGGTCCATTTTTGTTGTCCATCAAGTTCTACTTAAAACGTAGTTGAACATGCTAGCATCTACAGAAAGTAGAAAATGCTTGTTTAACTAATGGTATAGCATTGAACTTTGTACAAAGATGTAGGAAGAAGTAGTTTTTTTAGTTTTTGTGGACTCCAGCAGCAAGTACAATAATTTGCTTCAGGGACCATATTAAGATGTATTATCTATCAAAACACTTGGCCAAGGGGACTCTTGCCATTAATGCTCTTTATTCAGACTGAACTAATTGTTGTCAGCACTTTCAATTACTAAATCTTTGTTTAAACAGCAAGTTCTAATTTAATGTGCTTACTGTCCAAACAGTAATGTGATTTTAAAGAGAAAAAACATGACTTAGGACTAGTTACTTTCAGATTCTATCTGCCAGGTTTACAGAGATATCTCTGCTATTTTTAAGAACAACTTGATAGAGTATTTTGTTGCCTTTATAGATGAAAGTCTATTAGAGTGGTAATAAGCTGCAAAATGTGGGGATGGAATCCCACAGAGTTTTGTTGCATGCCTTTTTTTTACCATCATTTTTCAAATAAATCCTTACAGAAGGTGTTCTGGTGGCACTAGTCATACTAGGTAATAGGCTATCATGGCTGTTAACGTTGGTTTCAATCCACTGGCCCAGCAACTGCTACCTCAATTTCTTGTATGTCCATCATGCAGAAGAATGGAGTGCAACTTCTGCCTTCAAGTTTTGTCTTTATTTTTTAAAGAGAATGTTTATATTGGTGCACAACAAATTACAAAGCCCTTGACTTCAGAAGGGCCAACTTCAATAAGCTTAGGAGACTAGTGGGGGAGGCACTAAGGGCCCAGAAGGTAGAGGAGATGGGAGTCCACGAGAGATGGTCATACCTTAAGGGGGCAATCCTCCAGGCCCAAAGGATAACAGTCCCTGAGAGAAGTGAAGAGGGTAAGAGTGCTCAGAAAACTCCTTGGCTCAGCAAGGACATTCAGCAATGCCTGAGGACTAAAAGGGGGGTGTACAACCAGTGGACAGGAGGAGCTATCACCAAAGAGGAATACTGCTCCTCGGCCTGTGAGTGTAGGAGGGTTATTAGGAAGGCCAAGGTAGAGATGGAACTCAGGCTAGCGTCCAGGATTAAGGACAACAAAAAGTCCTTTTTCAAGTACATTGGGAGCAAGAAGAGGGTACCAGGCAATGTAGGGCCCCTGCAAGACATAAACGGTAATCTTGTGGCCATGCCAGACAAGAAAGCTGATATTTTTAACAGTTTCTTTGCCTGTTTTCTTGGACAGGGACCGGGATATCCCATCTACCAGAGGTAGGGACAATCTTGGGGATAGCTCTGTCAGGCCTTCAGTCAGTGCAGATGTAATTAGGGATCATCTGGAAGGGCTAGACATTTTTAAATCTGCAGGTCCAGATGCCATCCACCCAAGGGTGTTGAGGGAACTGGCAAGGGTCATTGTGGAGCCCTTGGCTTGGTTGTATGAACATTTGTGGTCATCTGGCTAGGTGCCAGGGGACTGGAAACTGACTGATGTGGTCCCAATTTTCAAGAAAGGAAGGAAGGAGGACCCAAGTAACTATAGGCCTGTAAGCCTCACCTTGGTGCTCGGGAAGATCTTGGAGAGAATCATCAAGGAGCACATCTGTGGGGGCCTGCAGTGGAGATCATGCTCAGGGGCAATCAGCATGGGTTCATCAAAGGCAGGTCCTGCCAAACCAACCTGATTGCCTTGTATGACCAGGTAACTAAATCCTTGAATGATGGTGTTGCCATGGATGTAGTCTTTCTAGACTTTAAGAAGGCCTTTGACACTGTCTCTCA
>NW_005841966.1:1865034-1868558 GCF_000455745.1 Alligator sinensis | reverse complement strand
TGTGTAACCCCAACATTCATCCCTGCCTGTGGCAGGGGGTCAGGCTAGATGATCTGTTCAGGTCCCTCCTGACCCTAGCTACTATGAAACAATGAATGTGGGACAGTATATTCCAAGTTAAAATTCATTCAAAGATATGTCCAGAACATTCTTTGGATAGTAAAAGACACTATGTCTAGGGACTGAAGTTACACATAAACCAGTTTAAGTGATTAAAAACTGGCTTAAACCTGTAACAGAACCAGATTTCAAACCATAAACCAGTTTCAAAATCGCCAAAAGTGGTTTAAGATAAACCCAGTTGAATGTAGTATCAGACTTAAACTATTTTGGTCAAACCAGTTTATGTAACTTCTGTCCCAGACCCCTTCCTGATTTAAGTTAAATCAGAGTCCCCCAGCATGCTTTTCAGCCATCATCTGGGCTGGCCTGGGCTGGGCTGTCTTTTTTCGAAGAGCAGGGCTGGCCCCACCCCTCTCCTCCCTAGCTGGAGCTTCAGCAGGCTGAGAAGGAGGTGAAGACTGTAGCCGGGACACAGCAGCATCTGCCTGGCTTCCCCCTATTCCCCCACCCCTCGCTGCCTGCTCAAGCAGGGATCCCCCTACTCTCCCACATCACAAAGCCCAGTGGCATGGACCCCAGCCACTATCTGGTTATGGTCAGGCCAGAGGTGTCTATGTGTGTGTCTCCAATTTTACTTGAACAAAGGTAGACAGAACAGTGTCTGCTTAGGGCTTTTTGGAGCTAATCAACAGGTCAGCCGGTAATGTCTCTCTGTCCTTCCTTAAAAATACTTTGCAAAAAGCTGTTTAAGAAGAGCTTGAACTAATGAGAGAGAGGCTGTGTTTTCTTGATGGGCTGATACACTTTGTGTTCTAATAAGCTCCCTGCTAGCTTGCTGTCAGTGTTCAACAGGGGACAGGGAGAGGTGTGAGAAATAACCTGGTTTGCAATGAATGCAGTGCCTGTCAGTTTGGTGCAGACAGAATGAAGAAGCAGGGAGAGAGAGATTGAAAAGCCCAGTATCATCAACAGATGCATGCAGTCCACACAAGCAGTCCTCCCTCTCCCCCTCCCCCCACTACGCTTTGCCTCAGCATGCTAGCTGGGACCAGAGGCCAGGGTTTGGCAACAGTCCTTGCTCCTTGAGCAGTGAGGTGCGGAAAAAGCCTGGTGAGGGCTGCTTCCCCCTCCCCTCCAGACTTTCCTTTCCCCCTGCAGGTTTCCCCCTTTCCCTCCAGCACACCCCTGCTGGGGACTATGCAGAACAGGGCTTTAAACCCCTCCCTAATCAGAGCATCCTGCTGGGGACTGGTCACACCCTTCCCTCAGCTCAGCATTCTGGAAGGGAAAGGAGGGCTTGGTCTAGCGCCCCCTGGCTTCTAGCCTGAGACACTGTAGGCATTTGCCTGCATTTCCTGAATCAATAGTGAGTGTTGCAATGCTGCAATGCTGGGGTGCATGAAGCACTTCTGGGTCCACTGGGGAGCATGCTGGGGCCCCCCCTGTGCCTCCCCAGCTCGGCGACTAGTGCCTCCTGGGTCTGTGGGGGCTCCTGGGGTCCCCCCACACCTTAATGTGGGGAGGCATGGGGGGGTACTTCCAGTCCACTTCTGGGTTCACCGCCAAGCATGTGGAGGGCCCCCCTGCACTCCTGTGGGATGCCCCATGTGCCTCAGCATTGCAGTGATCACGATCACGAGGTATGTAGAAAAAACTTTTAAAGCTGCGTCTATGGCTGAATCACTGATTCTCTGAATCAGCATCGAATCTTCAGATTTGACTGAATCAAATCTGGAACAGTGATCCGAATCAATGAATCGAATCACTGTCCTTGATTCGGGCCAAATCCGAATCGAATAGGGCCCACTTTGCACACCCACTGCAGTAGAATATTGGTTTTCATCTGGGGCTGGAGCACTGTTCTGGATAGTAGAAAATGTAGGATTAAATCCACAGGCAGATTTGGCCCCTAGTTTTCCACTTCCTGAACAAAAGCTCTAAATACTAGGTCATTATATGGAGTGCAGCACTTTCTTTTCTTGCTGTCTATTAAAATAAGGATAAACTTGTATTCTGGGCTGCAGACCCTGAAAAGATATTATCAGGTCTCTGTGGTCTTGAGGCTTCTCACTTCTATCCTTAGTGTTTCCCCATTGGTTAGGTAGAGGCAGGTAGATACTATGTTTGGTGATTTTTAGGTGGCTCCTTGCTCAAGGTGCTGACTCTTTTTGATTCTGCTCTGAGGCCATATATTAATAAATGCCTAGCAGAATGTTTAGGAATCTGCTGTGGGTTAGTCATCTAAAAGTCTTTTGTTGGATCTGGCTTCAAATTTCTTTGCAATGAATAGCAGCAGTGGAAACCAGGCTTTTTAAAAAGTCTGTCTGCTGTTATCTAGCCAGCAAGTTGCTCACTTGAAGAATGCTCTGTATGAGAACAGCCATTAATTCAGGGCGGGAAAGTATTCAGTAGTCCAGTGACATTTTTCTCTTTTCCTTTTCACTCCCATCCTCTTGTTTAGAAGAAAAGATTAAAGGAAATTAGAAAATGGAAAGAATGAGGAAAGCCAGATGGGGAGAAAGACAGCACTATAAAAAACCTCCACTTCTCTGCCAAGGTTATCGGGAGGAGAGTGCCCCTGGAATGCTGTCCACACTTGGTATGTAGATAGTGGCTCTAAGACTAGTATTAATCTAATCAGGGAGCAGCTGCTGTTTGTCTGTGTTATCCCCACACTACTTTTTGGAGAGGAGGAATTCAGCATTTTATATATTTAATTATGGGGAGTGTGCGTATGTGTGTGCATGTGCGCATGTGGAATAATAATTAACGGTAAATGTAAATGAGAATGTTACTTGTCAAACTACTATCAGAGAGACTGAGAGGAAGATATAAACCAGGGCTGTCCAAGTTGTAGGCCACTGAAGGCTGCATCCCATGCAGACTGTACTAGTGGGGGCTTCGTGCTGTGCTGTGCCAAAGGACCACTCCAGTTTGCTCCTGAGCAGGTACCCCCTTTCTGCTGCAATATGCAGATAGTTCTTCCTCCTCAGACTAACATGCGTAGACCTTGAGATGGTGCAGAGTCACTTGGAGGAACTGGATGTGTTTAAGTTGGCAGGCCCGGATAAGCTCCATCCGAGGGTACTGAAGGCACTGGCTGACGTCATTGCAGAGCCACTGGCGGGAATATTTGAACACTCATGGCACACGGGCCAGGTCTCAGAGAACTGGAAAAGGGCCAATGTGATCCCCATTTTCAAGAAGGGGAGGAAGGAGGACCCAGGCAACTATAGGCCAGTCAGTCTCACCTCCATCCTTGGCAAAGTCTTTGAAAAAATTATAAAGGCTCACATTTGCGAGAGCCCAGCAGGAAAAATTATGCTGAGGGGAAACCAGCACGGGTTCATAGCAGGTAGTTCATGCCTGACTAATCTAGTCTCTTTTTATGACCAGGTTACAAAATGCCTGGATGCAGGAGTAGGGGTTGACGTCATATACTTAGACTTCAGGAAGGCCTT